>NW_028145681.1:600000-660000 GCF_977016875.1 Pavona decussata
CGTTGCAAAGTGTAGATGAAAGCTTGAAGCGCTTGGGTTTGGATTATATTGACGTAATACAGGTAAAAGGAAAAGATTCCTGAGGCATATTTAAGGTGGAAATAAAAACAAATACATATCTGATGGGCTCAACTTTAGAGTTCTCCAGTCAACCCTCAGGTGTAAGTTGTATCAGGCTATGAGCTAAGTTAAGTACAAATAAAACAGCCACTTTCTATTTCTTTTAATATATATAAGATACAAGGTAAATAGCAAATTTTGTGTGATAATACAGTATAGCGGGTCTGCGAAATCTGCGAGCCAGCGAGCCATGCGAGCCACTGGCGAGCCATGCGAGTCATGCGAGTCATGCGAGTCACGCGAGTCATGCGAGTCATGCGAGCCACAGTGCAAATGTTAAGAATTTTTATTTGTTTTATTTACATTCGCGCGAGAAAATTTTGGACGAATTTTTTTCTTTGTTTTTTTTTTTCGTTTTTGTTATAATTTTGGAGAGAATTTTGCCCATTCAAAATCGCCCAAGATGCACAAAAAAATAAAAACATTACGCAAAAATTTATTAAGGTTCAAGACTTCAGAAGTCCTTAGACAAGTCTTTCTTCAAAACTCGCCACTTGAGTGGCAGAGGCTGGTTTCGAAATAGCATTCGACCCACCAGCTGACGGCAAATGCTTCTGTTACGCTGATTCTTTTCAAATTGAATTAAGTGTGACAATATTGACTTCGCTCATCTTTGAGCACTCATTTATCATACCCTACAAGATTGGAATGACACTGACAATCAGTCCTGACGTGTCAATTACAGTCAACCCAGGTCGGGCGTGAACAGTATTTCCAAGAATGAAATGAACATTCGAATTTCTCTTTGTAATGTCCGACGTGTGAATGGAATGTTGGACATTTCTCTGGAAATCGTTCCGAAAAAGACGCATTAACTGAAAAAAAAAAAAGATTCAAAATACTTGGGAAACAATTGTTATTCTTGAAATATTCAATTTTGCAGTGTAAAGAAAAATTCATAGCTTTACACCGTCAATAAGCTAGGGAAATCTCATTGGCGATTTTCAAAACTGACATGTAAATTTCAAAACTCCGTTCAAATTTCAAAAATATCGTTCACGCGTGACCTGGGTTGACTGTAACAAAAAACTGAAATATGATGGTTTGCGTTGTCCCACTGTAAGAATTAAATATTGCGATGTTATTCATCTTGTTCCGATGCTCTTGTTCTTGTTCTTATGTGAATGTTAAAATACAACAAATAAAAATTCTTAAATTTTATACTGTGGCTCGCATGACTCGCGTGACTCGCATGGCTCGCATGGCTCGCATGGCTCACACCTTGGCTCGCGTGGCTCGCTGACTCGCAGATTTTTATCACTCCAGTATAGCTGTATATACTAAACATAAATTTTCAGTCTTTACTTATATCTCATACGAAGGAAAATAAAGAACAAACTGCATGTTTTCAAAAATAAATTTTTATTATTACAACCAAAACAAATTTTAAAAACACAACAACTACACCAAAAATGGTCATGTAACCATAATCATAGTTTTAGCCTTTTACTATTATATCGTTTGTTTTATTTGTATGTACAGCTGTGCATTATAAACTTCAGTTTTCAATTTCCATGGCTTGCTATTATAAAAACACCCTGAGTTAGCTAGAGTTTTATGTGGTATATATGTGCACTATTAATATTATTATTATTATTATTATTATTATTATTATTATTATTGCAATGCTTTCCCTGTTCATAATCGAGTGAAAATTGAATTTGGGGAATTGATATTATCTTAATTTTTTTTTATCTAAGATTCACGACATGGAGTTTGCTCCTTCATTGGAGATTGTCATCAACGAAACATTACCAGCCTTAAAAAAGGTATGCCAAAACTGCCAAAACCTCTGCCCAGCTAGGGTGCTCAAATGTACCTAATCAACAAGAAAGCCATAAAGTCTTATTTACCAGCCTCACTTATGCTGCATTCTATGCCGCTTGGATATTTGAACTGTTCCCCTTAGCAAGATTGAGCTAATTGAACAAATAGTTTGGGGTCATGGTCCTAACCTGGAAATCAGGTTTCCCCACTCCTCGCCCCCTCCCTGTTTGCAGGAATGTACGTCATCAAGCTCAGCACCCAATAACATGAACCTGATGTTGATTTATAAAACTTTGAGTTAGGAGTGATTATTTTCTGTTTAGCAGAAAACATTTTTAACAGGCATGGTTAATGAAGTTCCATAGTGATCTCAAACACTAGCAAATTTGGCCTTGTGGCAAAGTTTTTCTGAGCTTTGCTCACATTCAATGTGGTAATTTTTGGAACGTTTTTGAATTGTTTTAAATTTTTAAAATTGTTTGGAGCTTTTGGAGTGGTTGGCTTTCAAACGCAAAGAAAGAAAGAAAACAAAAAAGAAACGTTCCTTCAGAACACTATAAAGCACGTTTCATACTGACAGCTTCAGCATATTATGAGCATCCTGCTTTAATTACCACTTTAACCACGCAAACATGACTTCATTTGACCTGACAAATTTAGCTATTTTATCGGTGTCTTCTGACATGAAACCATCCAGCACAACAATTTTAACAGCTTTCTTTGCATGGCCATCAAATTTGCTGTAATTTTCTTGAAGATTTTGAATTCTTTTAGAAGTTATTTTTATTAAATCTTTTTGAAATTGTTTGGAGCCTTTGGAGTACTTAGCTTTTGAAAAGGAAAAAAGAAAAAAGAACAAAAAAATTTCTCTGCCTTGAGTGGGACTCCCACTCACGACCAACAGATTGCCACTTTTTGACTAAGCGGCACCTGGAATTCTGGGGTGGGAGACTTGCAGCAACGCTACAGAAAAAACTAAAAAAAAAAAAGAAGAAAAAGAAAGGGTATTACTAGTAGCGGCGTGTGATGCAAGTGACAGCCACTTACTAATTTTTTGACATCATTTTAATTTCATTGATTGATTTGATTTTTTCTGTTTAGTTGAGGGACAGTGGCAAGGTGAAATTTATTGGAATTACAGGATACCCACTGGAAAACTTTCGGTTAGTTTCACATTGTTGTTTTGCAGAGGATGACAAGGAAATGTACTAAAATTATGTAAACACATGTGCAGAGTGATTGTATTAATACTCAAGGCCTATTGTTTTATGGCACTGTCATTGCTTCTGCCGTCATTGTGGCTTAAAATAAGTAACTCATTTTCCAGAACAGCACAACTTCAACTTCAACTTTCAACTCTATTTAGAACTTTGAAGTTATTACTTTCAATGGACTGGCCCCGCCAGGTAGCAATCATAATCCAGAATGCCACTGCTTGCATTTGAATCCTATTAATATTGTAATTATAGTTGTGTGATTTTCAAAAAGTATATATATTGATTTTATTTATCATGCAGGACAGTTTTAGAGAGAAGTACAGTAAACATTGACACTTTGTTAACTTATTGTCGCTGTTCACTGAATGATACTGGATTGTTAGATTACATGGGCTACTTCAAGGTATTGACTGAAAATTAATTTAATTTTACATAAGGCTATTTGCATACTATGTACAATACAACATGATTTTGTATAAGTGGAACAACTTTGAGTACAGTTCATGATAAATGGTGTGAGAGATGCTTTGAGCGTTTTCCAAATAAACATTCAAGCAAGTGCAGCTTGATAACTTTTGAAGCATCACATCAAATATTATGAATGTTATAGCGAGTTTATGTAATTGCAGGCTGATATATTTTTAAAAAAATAAACAAAGCTTTATTAACACCCCACCTCCACCCCTAGCCTCTCTCATGCAATAAACAGTCCTCGTGATGTTGCTTATACTTATCATTGTGGCTTAATTGTTTACTGAGGTTTGTAAAGGGACACATGGCTAGTACATGTACTTTGTCCTAGTTTCTTTTAAAAATGAAGCAATTAGAAGTGGTTTAGGGGAGCAAGTGTGGTGCAGTGGTGAGAGCACTTGCCTTCCACCATTGTGGTCTGGGTTAGATATAATTCCCTGTCCTGTTGTCATATTTGGGTTGAGCTTAATTTGTTGCTGGTTCTTTCCTTTGCCCCAAGAGGCTTTACTCTGGGTACTCTTGTTTTCTCCTTTCCTAAAAATCCAACGTATCTGAATTCCTATCCCAAGTTCCTGAGAGTGTTCCAGCCGGTTCAAACAGATTACATTTTTTTATTACTTCTCCCTCCTGGATGGGATGGAGGTCCATTACAAGGTTACTGCCAGCATTTTTTAGGCTTCCAGGTTTATCATTACCCATGCGCACACTTTGTTAAGCACATGGATTGTTCAATTAAGGTTCTTGCTTAAGAAAAAGCATAGCAATATTATGCATGGGACAAACCTTTGATGGATCAGAGAATTAAGTCTGAAGTATATGTGAAAGTGAACCCATAAATTTTCCGCTGAGCATTTGCACCAGCAAGGAAATGGGAGATCGCATGAGGCAAAGAAAAAATCTCCGACTTCGGCTGAAATCAAACCCATGAATGTCTCTGTTGTGGTGACTGAGCTACGAGGCCAGATGGGAGCAAGTCCTTTTTTTTGTTTCCTTAGTATTAGTGGCATTGCACCCTTCACATAGAGTCAAACCTAGCCTTGAAGCATTGACTTTTCCATATATTACATGCTTAATCAATCAATCAATCAATCAATCAATCAATCAATCAATCAATCAATCAATCAATCAATCAATCAATCAATCAATCAATCAATCAATCAATCAATCAATCAATCAATCAATCAATCAATCAACTTTATTTACCCTCAAATTTACGGTGTAGCACTGAAGTGCTAATATCTTTGAGCCAACTACATTAATAAATAATTATAATAAAAAGTTAATTCTATGTAACAAATAAGATAACTAACTACCTAGACAACTAACTTGCAAATTATCATGATGTAGAAAGGTTTGCTAAAGTTCAGTTGAAGGTCCCGCATGCTAAACATTAAATTTATTAAACTCATGTTGCGTGCTGTATTGTTTTTAGGAACAGGGAATAGGAGTTGTGAATGCATCTCCAATATCCATGGGGCTACTGACCAGTCGTGGACCTCCCTCATGGCATCCAGCGGGAGACACTGTACGCAACAAATGTAAACAAGCTGCAGATTATTGTCAGGTTTGTTTGAAGATTTTTAGAAGTGATGCCAATAAATATATTATAGATAAATTGAAGTGGAACAGTCAGTTTGACTAGTTTAGAAACTGAGCTGACGTGTTTGTATCAATCAGAGCAGAGATTGTTAGTCAGTTGCATGATGGAGACAACATGGTAGTGTTGGGTGGTGTGGTGGAATGGCGGGGGGGGGGAGGGGATGGGGGGGGGGGTGAAAACATTGGCTGGAAAGAAATTCGCATGGTCTGACAGTACAGTCACTGAAACATTTTCAAGCAGTACAGAAAACTGTGTTAACTTGGTGTAAGGATGTAACCTATGTTTTGTTTCTTTTCTTTTCCTTTTTCCTTGGGGGATCATCTTGTTAAAAAAATAATGGAACTCTGAGGTGGAGGGGCAAGTATATATTCCATGTGGGTAATATTCCACCAACTTCCCCCCCCCCCCCCTTAGAAAAAAAATGTTTTCTAACCTAGACAAATCTGAATTGTTTTTGTTTTACCAGTCTTGCGTGTATGGTTTTAAAGAATTGTTGTTGCTTTATTCTGGCTGTAGAGATTGATTTCCAATCAGACATGTATTATTTTGTGTATTGTTAATTGTCGAAACTTCAAATTAAGATGATTTAATTTAAGCGATTTTCCAAACATGTTAAAAAAAAGTTGTCAGAAGATTTCCAAACATCATCATTAGCAAAGATGTCTTAACATTATTTCTGACGATTGAAGCATTACTTTTTTCCTCTGGGAGAAAACCTTGTAATTTTAAATTAGCATATAACAGCAAAAAAGGGATGATAAAATCCGACGTTTCGGAGTGATCATGACTCCATTTTCTAGGGAAATATGTAACAGATCACGCAAATTACATCATTGGTACGAAAATTAATAAAACGGGGTGCCGAAATTACACGAATACTTTCATTCAAATAGAGTCTGATTGCACGTTAAGATTTCGCTTTAAATTTCGTGCTAAACTAAAAGTATTTGTGTAATTTTCGCACCCTGTTATGTTAATGTTCGCGCCAGATCGCTTTAAATGATGTAATTTGCATGATCTGTTACATATAAGTTCCTTTGAAAATGGAGTCACGATCACTCCGAAACGTCGGATTTTATCGTTCGTTTTTGCTGTTATATGCTTGAGCAAATCTCTTTTGATACGAATTTTAATTTAATAAATAATGTTTAGCCTAGTTACAGCAATAATTCTATTGAGGTACGGTAGGACTATATTTCTGCATGCATGGCCTGACTGTTCTTATGTTAGATTCCATAATTTTTCACTTTCTTCCTTTCTTCTCAAGGAACAAGGTGTTGACATCTCCAAACTTGCTCTTCATTTTACTCTTGAAATGGAAGACATTCCTACCACCTTAGTCAGTACTGCAAGCATTCAAAATCTTCAGAAGAACATTGATGCTGTTAGTGAAAAGTTAACGGATGCAGAGAGGGATTGTATGCAGTATATTGTAGACAAGTAAGTGGTTACCGTATGTCATTCAATACTCTATGTGTTTAAAAATATTGAGGGGCCGTAGCCAGGATGAAACATACCCAGTAGTTAAAATTTAAAAAAACGATCTCTGGCTAAAATGATTAAAAAACTACGAGCTTTCGACTGCCCGAACTACCGTCTTCGACAGGTAAAATGAGTGATGAGAAAGCGATGTGTTGTCCAGGATAATATCTGTATCTCTTCCAGTCCGTCTCAAAATGCCAATTTAGCTTCTTTAAACATACCTTTTGAGACCCCCTTCCCTGTCAGATTATCCAATGACCTTTCATGGCGAAGGTATGGAATTATTACTTTCTGGAACCACATTGTCTGGAGTTGCAAATGCCAATTATATTTTCCAGAGAGCCTGTGCTCCTTTATGGTAAAAACATTGACTATATCACAAACCTGAGGAAATATTATTTTCTTTCCAGGATTTTTAAACCAAGTGGTAATCTTTCATGGGAAGGTGTTGAAGTTACAAAGTATTGGAAGAAAATGAAAGAACTGCAGAGTGAAGCTGCACCTGTGTGAATTGATAAAGGTGCACTGAACTGAAGAATCAACTCTTAGTTTGTTTGGTGAATTTCAGAAAGGACATTCAATTTATAGGTGTGATAAGCTACCAATGAGGATGAATAATTATGTAGTTTGTCAATACTTATAGAAAAACAATCATTAGATAGTTTTATTTGTTTATCTTAATTGCAAAGCAATTATTACAATGTGAAATATTGAATAGGCTGAATTACCAGCAACTGTTTAGGAAATAAGCCGAGTGAGCAATGGAAGTCAACCCTAAAATGAGAGGGAGAAATCCATTTACTAGGACATTGTGAAATTATATTAAATATTAATAATAAATTAAGTTATGACCATAACACAAATGTGTTAATAGTACACACTTTACTAGAAATGATACAGTAAATGAACTATTAATTTTCCAATTTTGCAAAGACCCTTGGCTCTTTGGCAAGCGGTTGGTCGCCAGGAGAGACTCTGGAGAATTAAGAAAAATTAAATTTTTCCTCATAACAGCTTGCAAATTGTTTTACCCCAGAAATTCTGCGGTAATAAAATTCCAGTACACCAGAGTCTCTCCTGGCGACCAAACGCTGGCTTGAGGACCCTGGGTACAAGATTGACTAATTGAAGGGAATATTTCGTCTACTTTTTATGGTAACACTTTGAAAACCTAAAGGGCACTGTATTTCTCATCAATGCCAGACAAAAAATTAATGGCCAAATTTTCTCTACAAATGCTTTTCTACTGAATTAAAACTAGTCATAAATGTTTTTTAATTGGGATGGCTAAGCTGAAAATGGGTAATAACTTAAAAAAAGTTGGGTTGTTGTTTTCAAGGTTACTTCCTGTGTGTCTTAGATAAAATTGGTAATAACTTATATGTTGTTGCTTGGTGAACCTGATGCTCTTTGTTTGAAAATTTCTTTTGATTTCAACTCATTGGTGGTCAAGAACAATAAATTCATGTTATGTATAAACAAGATATTCCAAAATTATATAAATTTAGGAAACTTTAGGTAAAAAAAAAAAAAAAAGAAGTGATAATTGACTACCCTGTTCAAACCACCATTTTAAAATTAACTTCCTGTAACAATAATTTTTGTGGCACCTGTCTCTTATAGTCACCCCACAATCGTGTGCTTGAAACTTAGCCCATATGTGACCCAACACTCCAAGTTGTAATTATTTTGACTCAGTGACCATAAGGAGGTTATTAGGTTGGTTGGAAGGTTGGCATTTCTTCGCAAATGCCTGGTTTCCAGGACCAAACGTTTCCCTTGCCATGATGCCTAAAATGTTTGCAACTTGGAGGGTTGACATTACTGTAATTAATGAGCCAATCAGAGGTGATAAAATCAAATGGTTTGGAACTGGTCTTATTAGAGGAGGTTTCTTGCACCCCAAGTATAGATATTTCACCAGCTGAGTTATCTTCATCCTTTGCCAATTAACTATCTGCCTCTGGCTTTCCGAGGATGTGTCAGCTGGGCCAGCAGACATTTGCGAGGTGTAAGCTCCAACCCCCAAGATCATGTGCAGGGGAGGTTATTATTTTTATGCTTCAGGGTTGCCAGTCAGTCAGGGAAAGGTTTTGAGAAACAGATTTTTTTCAATGTCAGAGAAAAGTGGGAGAGAGAAGGGCTGCAAAAGAGTTTGATTATTGGAAAAGGTAATGTTGTTTCAAAAAATATTAAAATAAAACCATTGGTTTCTGTTGCTTTGTTGGCATTGAAGGATTTGTCATGGATGCTTAGTGAAAAGTCAGGGGACTTTCTTTATCTATAGTTGAATGGCAACCCTGTGTTTGATTGAGGGCTGTAAAAATTCTAAAAAAAGGTATCGGTAAATACTCATTAAAGGGACATAGAGCTACTTTTGATTAATATATAGAGAATAATACATGGGCACGCGGAGATATGGAATTTATCTTCGAGTGTTCACATCGATAGCAAACGAGTGAGATATCGAATGTGAACACGAGAAGATAAATTCCATACCTCCAAGCGTCCATGTATTATTCTGTTTATTATATAAACAAGAATCAGCCATTCCATAAACCAAAACCATGCCATATAGTCCATGGAGAACCCGATAAATGTATTTCATTGTTTAAAATACTCCAGTGAAAACTTGGAGCTCTACAAAGTACAGTAAAAAGCAAGGAAAATGGAAACGTATACAAAAGTGCAAGTTGCTATGGCAACAAAAGAAGATTTCCTGATTTCTGATTGGCTGATATTTTTACATGTAAATTAAATTAAATATCGTATTTTTACATGTAAAAATATGTGGATATTCTCAGTGGCAGAAATCCTTGGCTAATAAAACACTGGTGTTTATATAATAATATTATTTATTACATCAATAGAAAAATAATTCTTTAGTAATAATTGATTGCATCCAGTTATTGTTTCAGTGTGTGTTAGCCAGTCCATCGCACGCCGTGTGGGTCCTTTACTGTATATAAGTTCAAATATCTAATAAACCCAGAAAAGTTAAAACAAGTTTTATTAAAACACATAATTTATTTAAGATTGAAACATGACAGTTAAATATTCTATTTAACTAGACGAATTGAAATAAATACACAATTGCAATACATGTAGTTTCAACTTAACTAATAATTATTAACCATTCTAAATGAAAACCCAAAGAATGTAATGTTTCACAGAACTCTAATTAAAACAGAATTATTGTAATAACCCCACTAATTGAATACCTAATTGCAATAAATTGTAGTAATAAAATTCATTGATTTAAATAAATTGTGGATAAAAAAGGTAACTTCTACTTTCTTTGTTAAGTATGAAAATTACTGAGCATGAGATGATACTCAGTTATTGTCAGGGCACTTCATCTGTTTTAAGTCAAAAGTGCCAAAGTTCTGTTGTAGGTTTTGTACTTCTTTTTGACTTTCATATATATATCTAGCTACTGTTTGAGAGAATATGGACTATTTTTAAATTCTGGAAAAACATCCTAGACAGTAAACAAATTCCTTGAAAAATGGCTTTGAGAAAACATTGAATAAGTTGTGCTTCTGACTTATCTAAGAAGACAGATCATTACATTGCAATTCTGAATTCCTGCAGGGATAGCTTTCACACATGTCCACAGACTGAAGAACATTATATAAAAATGGCATCATGTTGGTGTAGTTCTCTTTTTGTTTCCCTCTCACTTTAGGGCTGTATTGAACTATGTCATGGCATACATGTACTCTTTTCACAGCAGAGCGGTGCTAAATCCTGTTAAGTTCAGCTTTACTGTACGCTGTCACCTCTAACCAGTCTACTGTTTTATGGTCAAAGATGTCTGGTCTTCTTAGTTGCTCTATCTTGTCGTGATCTGAGCACCATGGGAGCTGTTTTGTTATTCTGCCCATAAGAGCACTCTTTGGTGAGCGGCCTTTCTTGTATGCCTGCATAATTATAATTTCAAAGTTATGTTACAAAGTGTTGAGTTTCAGAACTCTATTCCTGGGTATATGCACATGTAATATACATTGAAACTAGTGAGTAAAATCTACCTCACACATCTTCCCTTTTTCCAGTTCAGAATGGTGAAATTTTCCACCTATTCCAGAAAATATTGATACCCACAGCAGCATAGGTCACTGGAAATAGAGTACTTTCCTAAATTAATTTGGATTATGTTCATAAATTTTGATCATCAGCTGAAGTACAGGGAGTGAAAATTCTACAAGACTAGTGTAACCATAATGCAGATGCAGACTTTACTGAGGACATTCTCTCAGCTCTAAGGGCTTTGAACATTGAGCTATCACACCGCTGAATAAATTTCGTTAAATATGTTCACTTTTCAAGAGGAATCAGTGGTTAAGAATAATAATAAGGTACACACCCCTTTAGGTAAGATGAGTGAAACTTCCCAGTCTGGATCTTGTTCTCTGTAAGTTATCATCTGTTTTCTGTAACCATCCTTGGAATTCAAGAATTCTTGGTCTTTGTAGGCTAAATTTATAAGTAAAAGGATGAAAAGGATTTGTCAGTACATCAAGATTCATACATCAACCTCATTTAATACCCTCACCCCTGGCTCTCCACACCACTTCATAGTCCTGGGAACGAAAGTCTTGCAGGGCTGTCATTTGTCTTTGAAGAAGCTGGTTCCACAGTTTACGAAAGAGGCCAGTCAGCCAACTACCAGCTACTTACACTGAAGCTTGGTGAAGTGTTTCCATCAAGGATAAAATTTAAAGGTGGTTATTGCAATCTGGAAGGGTGCAATCTTAAAAAGAGGAATGAAACCACTAATATGACAATAATCAAATTGGAATTTTATTCTTGGCAGGAACGTTTCACCCAGCTTCACTATAAATGACGAACCTGAGTCTTGGTTGTTTTGCATCCTGGAAATTTTGCTGGCAATATACCTTCCCAATACCTCTTCCCCTTCCCCCACCCTCCACAAAGGTGGAGCAAAGTTGCTTAATTGTCCACAATTAACCAGGATACCTCAGCCATTACATTTTCAAGACCTTGGGGGCATATGGGGAGGCTCTACCCAGACAGTCAGCCCTTACCCTTTCACAAATACCAACTTTTATCAAAATGGTTCCACCCCTTTAACATTACATAAACAAAAAAATTGAACCCCTCTCCTTACACCTTAAAGATAAGCCAATTAAGCCCAAAATTCTTTTCTGGTAACAGCCGTAAGTGTTGCATTGTGACTTCTGGCAGAAAATTTGTTCTCGGGTTTTTGTGACCCTTTCTTATCCTTGGGTTTAACTGCTACCCTTTTGGTTCACTGAGTCTATTTTTGTGACCCTTGCTGAAATGTCAATTCACTACCGTTTCACATACTAAACAGGTGAAAAAAAGGCACCAATTTCTGGTAACCAGCCTACATGTACATCTGCATAGCCCTCCATATGGGTGAACCTGAGTCAGGTTTGAAGATGATACTCAAAGAGAACTTAAGAGACAGCTGCTACTTACAATCATACAGTACATTTAAGTTCCTGGAGTGGAACTTCAGATTTCCTGGGTCATGTTCATAACTCGTAGTAAACTCTGGCAAACCATATTTCTTTGGATTCTCCAACTAAAATTATAAAATAATAGACATGAATAATCATTAATGTGTTTTTGTATAATTTCTACAGCACTGATTTCTCTGGACATCTTGATCCTCTTCTCACCCAGAAAACTTTTTCCTATGAAATATACTGTAAATCAAAATAACATATAACTATGACCTATGATCTCAAAGGAGGCTTCCAATAATTTGGCTAAATATGGGAAATATTTCTAATTTGGAGTCCCCCGTTCTTCCAGAGTATGTACTGGTAGTTGAAGCTCCATCCCATTGTTTCAGTATTGTAAATTTTAAGCTTGTTATTTATTCATTTTTCAATCCTTTGACTGCTGACAGTTTGCAAGAACCATCTTACACCCTGTTCATACTAGGCGACTGTGCCAGGGCTTTGTGCCCTGGCACGAAAGAGGACATTGTTTAGACTCCTTGGTGCCCAAGGAGCAATCATGTTCTCCTTCAACAATTCAGCTCTCACCATTTTGTTTACTGTATTGTAGGTACACATGAGGAAAAAACGTGAGAGCTGACAAAATCTTGTTCACACTAGTTCCTGTGCCCAGGAACAGTGCCCGAGTACTACCCTTGGAGGCAGTGCCCATGCCCAGATTTTTGCTCAGGCACCGACAAAAAGCTCTGTTCAGACTAGGTGCCCGTGCCCGAGAACCAGGAACGGGCACCTAGTCTGAACGGGGCCTTATTGATGCAGGTGAATAAATAAAAATTTGGTAAATCTGGTTTTGGCTGGAGGAAGGAGGGGATGGGGGGGGGGGGGGGGAGTGTGAAAGAATACGGTATACAGTATATATTCAATAGTAGGTGAATGAGTGAGGCCATTTAGGATGTGCAATGTTCGTGCATGTTGAAAGTCACAGCTTAGAAAATGAACTGTGGCGTTTTCACTCTTGGTTATTTCCCTATACTAAAGTAAGCTTACATGTACACCCACTAATGAAAGTATCTCATGACCTAATTAAATTTAAATGGTCACTCACCGGTCTGAAATCATCTCCTCTGAATGCATGAGGTCCTGGTGTGGTGTAAGGCTCCCGTTTATGAATACCATTCCTAACGAACATCATTTTAGCTCCGTGAGGGTCAAGAATTCGAAACCGAGTATTGAAAGGGGGCTTGTCGGACACCGGAGGCTGTAGGATTTTTGGTAGCGGAATTTGTTCGAATTGCACCTTCTGTCTTCTGCTTTCTTTTGCTTTTTTATTCCACTCGTCTTCGTTATATCCTGGTATCATGGCATGTCTGCTGTTCCTTTTTGGTGGTTTTGGTTGGTAGATTTGAAGCGTGAAGTCAGGGGGTCGGATGTCCCATGGAGTTCTATTCTCCATTTCTTCATCGTGAATCATCTTGTCTCTCGCGCGCTTCGATTCCAAGAAGCATTCGCTGCGAGATCGTAGTAGGTCTTGTGAAGCATTGAACTCCACCTGAGTTCGGAAACTAAACGGCAAGGAATCGCTTCTTCCAAGGCTTGAAGCGCTTGCACTTTTCTGCAGCGTATTGACTTCACGCACCGGCATGACACTTGTTGATTGTTCGATGAGTAGAACGATCCTCGCTTTCTAATTAGGCGGCTAATTAATTACTGAAGATATCATATTTGGTGCGGTTTGTAAAAATTAGATAAAAATTGGAATAGATTGTTTTAGAACGATCAAAATGGCCTCCTCATTGCATGAAAACGTGCTTATCCGAAGTTATCCCGCTATCGAAAATATTGTAAACATTCGGTCCGTTTCTATGACAGCGAGGAATGTTGTAGGCAGCATTGGCTGTAGGCTGTAGGCAGCAGGCTGTAACCATTGGGATGGAAAAGAATGAATTAAAAGAATAAAAACAAGATCTTTCCCATCTCGATATAGATTTTCGCCAGATAAAAAATAAATGAATTAATAAAATGGTCATCGATTCATCGATTCAACACAACACCAAGAGAAGAATTTACCACACTTTCCCTCGAGAAAATCAGTATCTCGGCAGAGGGTTCCTTGCACTCCATGCGTGCCTATATTTTCTGTTCTGAAGACTTTTTGTGTGGCATACTTGACGTAGTTTTTTTGAATGACCGTTGCCACTTGTTGCAGCGTCCGTTTTTCTTTGTTTTCAAGTGTCTGTGAATTGCAAGGGAAAATATTTACAGACAACAGCTTGAAGATGGAAGAGTTTCACAAGCGCTATGTCAGGATATGCAGGGAACAACACACATACCCGTTAGAGGGTGTTTCAAATCACATTCGAAGCTACTTAGATGGTGACTTGGCCGGGGAAGTGTCGAGTTTGACTTCCGAAGGAATGGCAAAGTTGGATCTTTCTGGTTACAATTTGTCTCCAGATGATTGTAATGCCCTCGCTTCAGCTCTTGCTGATGATCTGTTTTTTGAAGAGCTTAACCTTTCTGACTGTTTACTAAGCGAGGAGTCTAGCAAGATCCTTCTGCGGGGTTTGATGGATAACCAAGCCATCAAAAGGTTGAATTTGAAAGGCAACAACATTCGTTCCGGAGCAGCAGAAATGTTAGGCCAGTTTCTCAAGAAAAATACATGTGTTCGGAGTCTTCTCATTGAATGGAACTCACTTGGTTTGTGGGACAATGGAATGAAAGCTGTTTGCGAGGGATTAGCTCTGAATCAAGTTCTGCTATTTCTGGATTTGAGGAACAATCAGATTACACACGAAGGCGCTTGCCAACTTGCCATAGCATTGAAACGGAATCAATGTTTGAGGGGTTTAGATTTGAGATGGAATAACATCGGCCTTCTTGGAGGAAGAGAGCTGCTGGAAGCCTTAAAATACAACAAAAGGCTCATAGGATTGGAGCTAACAGGTGAGAAATTTGTTTGGAAGCCAGGAGAGGAACAAGAAGGATAACGCTGTTATCTCTAATAAACAAACAATTCCAAAATTAATTACCAGTGATAAAAATATAAAAGCGTTATTATAAAAACTAAAATATACCAAGATAATAAATGTTAATATGCTGAGACAATGATACAACAGAAAACTAAACAGAAGACATTTCATTATTGATTAACCATTTGAGCAGAAGAGCTCAAATGGTTAATCAATACTTGTTTTCACAGGCTGGCAAAAGAATTAAATTTTGAGTGTGAGTTTTCTATGAAACATTGTTGAGTCTGCTCAAATTAGCCAGGCATTAAGTACTGTGTTTACAGACAGACATTTTGCTCTGTGCAAAGCCCAATAAACGAAACTCAGCTGCAACAAGCACGCTAACCCCAGCCTTTTACAATTTCTTGTTGATTCTTCATTTAAATTTTGTCTTGCAGGCAATAACATTCCTCAAGATATCATTCAGGCTTTGTCTGTTGCCATTCAACAGAATAGTGACAGGCAGGTAACATTTGAAGAACACAGGCTCAAAACTGAAGCATTAACAAGAGAATTAGAAATGGTTGAGGAACGCAAACGTCAAGAGGTTTGTATCTCTTATTTTTGCAATAAAATTGAAAGTCAGCCTTATTTAGATGATGCAAGTTTTGCTTCTGACTGTTGCACACAACTTCTGTAAATAATTTTGTGTATTTAACAAATCGACGGGAGTTTTCTATGGTCTATACTCTTATAGACCATAAAATGACGTCAAAAAATGTTCAAAACTCAAGTGGAACCACGAGCCGCAGGCGAGTGGTTTCACTGCCAAGTTTTGGACATTTTATGGCGTCATTTTATGGCCTATAAGGGTATAGACCATAGAAAACTGCCGTCAATTTGTTTTTTACAATAACATGGAAAAAGTACGAGCGGAATTCGCTGTTTTTTTCGTTGAGAAAGCGCGCGCGTTACATCTGACGTCATTTTTATTGTCTGTACTCTTATAGACAATAGCTACGAGCCAATCAGCGCGCGGAAATTTGGACAGTTATTGTAAAAATTGCTATATAAGTGCTATGTACAACTCTTGTCATATGATTCAACAGTGCCTTCAGTCTACACTGTCATTGAGGTTTAAAACATGTTTCAAAATCCTGCAACATATAATTTTGATTTGTAATATGTACAATAATCCAAGTCTGTTATTAAGGGCAAGGCCTGGGATTTTTCTTGAGGTATTATGAGTGAGAACCCTGAACCCTGGGTACTTTTAGAGAATAACAAACCATTGATTCTGCTTAGAAAAAATAGCCGTAACCACTGGGCAGATAAGCCACTCCTTTTGACTTGAAAATTGTGGTCAAAATTGAGGTTGTGGTTTATCTGTAATTTATAACATCTTGTTAACGCCTATGTCGCAAATGGAGGTTGGGTGCCCAGGAGCCAGGGGCTGGTACCGCCAA
Organism: Pavona decussata; assembly: GCF_977016875.1. NCBI lineage: Eukaryota > Metazoa > Cnidaria > Anthozoa > Scleractinia > Agariciidae > Pavona > Pavona decussata. Next base: position 616,528 of record NW_028145681.1, read on the forward strand.
CCCAAACCCAGGTAGGTAGAACACCCCATAAGCCTGCCCTACCCACAACCCAGCCACGAGCCCCGCCCGCAACCCAGCCCCAACCCTAGCACCCGTCACACTGAGACAAAAAGCTCAGTGGAAAAATAATGAGTACATAAGACAACGAACTAACCCTAACCCTAACCAACCCCCAACACCAATCCCCAACAATAACAAGGTAACACTACTGGGAGGGAAGGGAGGGAAAGAAAAGCCCAACAAAACGCGATAAACTAGCCACGCCACGAAAAACGCTGAGTAGAGTAAATTTCCGAGCACGTGCAAAGGAGCACGCCTAAACTGCAAGAGAATACCGCTGGCCACGCAACTGCCTGCAGACCTGAACCAGGCCCCAAACAATAGTGTAACAACAAATGCCCAAACGCTAATGTGCTACCCGTGCTCAAACTATACGCCAATAAACGCTAACGCCTTGCTACGCCACGCCACCACGGAGCAAACTTGCTCCAAGTCGTTAACTAAGTTAAATTACATTTAACCCTATTTAACGCCTATGTCGCAAATGGAGGTTGGGTGCCCAGGAGCCAGGGGCTGGTACCGCCAACCCAAACCCAGGTAGGTAGAACACCCCATAAGCCTGCCCTACCCACAACCCAGCCACGAGCCCCGCATGAGCGATTGTTCATCAGCTGGCAAAAGAGCACCATCTGGACTCAGCTGGCCATCCTGACGGCAGAAATCAAAGTAGCGACGCTGGGCGGACAAGTATACCCGACGTGTAGACGGGGCCAGACCCTGGTAAAGGAAAAATTGGCATCTCTCCGTCACATGACGTGCAACGCCTCCAGTAGAGCAGGGGGGACTGTCATCGGAGACTGCTCGGCTTGTGGGGCCAAGTGCCTGAATCGCTGAAACTGGAAACGGGAAAGAGCATCCGCAACTGGGTTAGATTTACCACGAATTGAAGATGCAGTAAAGGAAAATGAATGGCGCACTGCCAACAATGCTAAGTAACGCAACAAAACCATTAAGTCAGGGTCTCTGGAGGTACCAGAAGACAGAACAGCCACCACAGACTCGTTGTCGCATAAAAACTCGACCCGCCGTGACGCCCACCCAGGTCCCCACAAGTACGCCGCCACAACAATGGGGAACAGTTCCTTGTATGCAATTGAGAGAGGCTGCTGTGAAGCTGACCACGCACCAAAGAACCACTGGTTGTTAAAGATAGCTCCATAGCCCAGAGAGCCTGCAGCATCTGATGACACTTGGAAATCTGGAAGGGGGGCCCACGAAGGCATAAGGAAGAAACTGAGACCCTCCCAGCTTTGGAACAGCTCCTGCCACCATGTCAAGTCCCGATGAAACTCCTGGTTCAGTCTAATGGGATGGTCATCGCGCCTGAAAGTACACAGTAAGTTAATCATGCGTCGGAGAAATGTCCTTCCCTGAGGAGCTATCTTACATGCATGGTGGAGGTGGCCAATAAGGGACTCCAGCTCCCGCCGCTTACAGAACCGCTTACCCGACCAAGTACCCAGCAGGGCAATGATCCTCTCTCTTTTCTCCGCTGGGAGACGGGCCTGCATTGTGGTGGAGTCGAGCTCAATACCAAGGATGGAGAGGCAAGTAGAGGGACCCTCCAGCTTCTCAGGGTGAAGGGGGAGGCCTAACCTAGAGCACAACTGGATACACGCCTGTAAGTTGTTGTAACAGACTGGGGAAGCCGGAGGACCTAAGGTCAGAAAATCATCCAAGTAATGGCGAAGGAAGTCAACTCCATAGTGTTGAGTCAGCATCCACTGAACCAGGTCTGCAATAGCAGTGAAGATGTAGGGTGCTGAACGCAGACCAAATGGGAGAGCCATGTCAACGTAGTATTTGCCACGCCAAACCATTCCTAAGAGCGGACGATCCTGGGGATGAATAGCCACATTGCGATAGGCGCTCGCCACATCGAACTTGGCCATAAGAGTTCCTCGGCCCCTAGCCATAATGCCTTCTATAAAGGAGTCAACCGTGACATACTGAACTGAAAAGGGGGGTTTTGGAATGCCGTCATTAACGCTGTGGCCCTCTGGTGAAGAGAGATCCAAGATGAGACGCCATTTACCCGGCTGGTTGCTTTTCGGGATGACTCCAAAACGACTGATGTGCAAGTCAGGAAAAGGAGGCGATGTAAATGGGCCGGCAACTCTTCCATATGAAACCTCTGTCTCAAGGTAAGCATCTATGACAGATGGGTGGACAAGGGCAGATCGCATGTTAGAAGAGGCTGACCGCAGGGTGACTGATGAGGTCTCAAAGCCAATGTGGAAGCCCTCACGGAGACCGGTAAGAACATAGTCTGCTGCCGTCTGATCTGGATAGTCACACAACTCTGCCTGAAACTGGGATAACTGCAACGGGGACACCAAATGTACTGGAACTAATGGAGAAAACGAATGAACAGGAACCAAACTTCCGGATAAACCAGTTGAATCTGAAGAAGGCACAGCCACTGAGCCACAAAAGCCACGGTGCTGGTCTGGAGCAACAGGAACAAGATTATTTACACTATGTACACCAGAAGCAGGAGGACTTGTAATCCTCTCAGTACCGCCCCCCCTTGGCAGGGGAAGGGGAACGTGAGCGACCGACCCCTGGGGGGTGAAAGGGGCAGCTAACCCTGGGGTGGTCGCTGTTACATGAACTGCAAATGTGGCGATAACGGCATTCCCCGAAAGGCCAGCGGCATTGCCCGTTGTTCCACGAGATGCAGTAAGGGGGTTGGGAGTTGTAGCCCCGGCTTGCTGACACGGTAACGGGTGGGGAAGTAGAAGACTGGGGGTTGGCGATGGGTCCTGGCGACCGCAAGTGAAAATTATACAAATCCAAATTCATCTTCGACCAGTCAGAAGCCCCAGTTGCTGCAGCATCCTTGCGAAAAGCAAGATCATACTCCATCCAAGCTCTACTCGTTGATTGCCGAGCCGTTTGTATGATGAGCAATTTATATTTAGTGAGGTCTGGCCAACGATGGGGATGGGTCGCACACATCACCATCTGAAAAATAGTGAAGGCCTCGGTCCAGGTCAATATGTCCTGTATTTCAACCGCCCGGCGCTTTTTAGAGACCACCAACTTGCCGTCCAAAAAGGTTTGCGGCTCGTGCTCTGCCGTCCGCAGATTTGCTGACAACAAGTCCGCTAAATCTACGAACTGACCGCTCGTAATCTTCGCCACAAGTTTAGCGGGAATTGGGGCACGGGGGAAGTGCATGTAGACGGGATTACACCCGCCGACAAACTGTTGTAAGTTGAGCGCGGATGAGCCATGCGAGCCGAGCAATGAATGAACAACAACACACGCCAACACGATGCGAGCGACAAAACGCGTCCGAACACTCACCAAAAAACGAGCACTGACAGTCAAACCACCCTTATAGAGAATAAATCGAAGGCTGACCGCTAAGGCAACGCTTTTAGAGAAAAAACCTCGATGAAAAACGAAAGAAAAGCCCAACAAAACGCGATAAACTAGCCACGCCACGAAAAACGCTGAGTAGAGTAAATTTCCGAGCACGTGCAAAGGAGCACGCCTAAACTGCAAGAGAATACCGCTGGCCACGCAACTGCCTGCAGACCTGAACCAGGCCCCAAACAATAGTGTAACAACAAATGCCCAAACGCTAATGTGCTACCCGTGCTCAAACTATACGCCAATAAACGCTAACGCCTTGCTACGCCACGCCACCACGGAGCAAACTTGCTCCAAGTCGTTAACTAAGTTAAATTACATTTAACCCTATTTAACGCCTATGTCGCAAATGGAGGTTGGGTGCCCAGGAGCCAGGGGCTGGTACCGCCAACCCAAACCCAGGTAGGTAGAACACCCCATAAGCCTGCCCTACCCACAACCCAGCCACGAGCCCCGCATGAGCGATTGTTCATCAGCTGGCAAAAGAGCACCATCTGGACTCAGCTGGCCATCCTGACGGCAGAAATCAAAGTAGCGACGCTGGGCGGACAAGTATACCCGACGTGTAGACGGGGCCAGACCCTGGTAAAGGAAAAATTGGCATCTCTCCGTCACATGACGTGCAACGCCTCCAGTAGAGCAGGGGGGACTGTCATCGGAGACTGCTCGGCTTGTGGGGCCAAGTGCCTGAATCGCTGAAACTGGAAACGGGAAAGAGCATCCGCAACTGGGTTAGATTTACCACGAATTGAAGATGCAGTAAAGGAAAATGAATGGCGCACTGCCAACAATGCTAAGTAACGCAACAAAACCATTAAGTCAGGGTCTCTGGAGGTACCAGAAGACAGAACAGCCACCACAGACTCGTTGTCGCATAAAAACTCGACCCGCCGTGACGCCCACCCAGGTCCCCACAAGTACGCCGCCACAACAATGGGGAACAGTTCCTTGTATGCAATTGAGAGAGGCTGCTGTGAAGCTGACCACGCACCAAAGAACCACTGGTTGTTAAAGATAGCTCCATAGCCCAGAGAGCCTGCAGCATCTGATGACACTTGGAAATCTGGAAGGGGGGCCCACGAAGGCATAAGGAAGAAACTGAGACCCTCCCAGCTTTGGAACAGCTCCTGCCACCATGTCAAGTCCCGATGAAACTCCTGGTTCAGTCTAATGGGATGGTCATCGCGCCTGAAAGTACACAGTAAGTTAATCATGCGTCGGAGAAATGTCCTTCCCTGAGGAGCTATCTTACATGCATGGTGGAGGTGGCCAATAAGGGACTCCAGCTCCCGCCGCTTACAGAACCGCTTACCCGACCAAGTACCCAGCAGGGCAATGATCCTCTCTCTTTTCTCCGCTGGGAGACGGGCCTGCATTGTGGTGGAGTCGAGCTCAATACCAAGGATGGAGAGGCAAGTAGAGGGACCCTCCAGCTTCTCAGGGTGAAGGGGGAGGCCTAACCTAGAGCACAACTGGATACACGCCTGTAAGTTGTTGTAACAGACTGGGGAAGCCGGAGGACCTAAGGTCAGAAAATCATCCAAGTAATGGCGAAGGAAGTCAACTCCATAGTGTTGAGTCAGCATCCACTGAACCAGGTCTGCAATAGCAGTGAAGATGTAGGGTGCTGAACGCAGACCAAATGGGAGAGCCATGTCAACGTAGTATTTGCCACGCCAAACCATTCCTAAGAGCGGACGATCCTGGGGATGAATAGCCACATTGCGATAGGCGCTCGCCACATCGAACTTGGCCATAAGAGTTCCTCGGCCCCTAGCCATAATGCCTTCTATAAAGGAGTCAACCGTGACATACTGAACTGAAAAGGGGGGTTTTGGAATGCCGTCATTAACGCTGTGGCCCTCTGGTGAAGAGAGATCCAAGATGAGACGCCATTTACCCGGCTGGTTGCTTTTCGGGATGACTCCAAAACGACTGATGTGCAAGTCAGGAAAAGGAGGCGATGTAAATGGGCCGGCAACTCTTCCATATGAAACCTCTGTCTCAAGGTAAGCATCTATGACAGATGGGTGGACAAGGGCAGATCGCATGTTAGAAGAGGCTGACCGCAGGGTGACTGATGAGGTCTCAAAGCCAATGTGGAAGCCCTCACGGAGACCGGTAAGAACATAGTCTGCTGCCGTCTGATCTGGATAGTCACACAACTCTGCCTGAAACTGGGATAACTGCAACGGGGACACCAAATGTACTGGAACTAATGGAGAAAACGAATGAACAGGAACCAAACTTCCGGATAAACCAGTTGAATCTGAAGAAGGCACAGCCACTGAGCCACAAAAGCCACGGTGCTGGTCTGGAGCAACAGGAACAAGATTATTTACACTATGTACACCAGAAGCAGGAGGACTTGTAATCCTCTCAGTACCGCCCCCCCTTGGCAGGGGAAGGGGAACGTGAGCGACCGACCCCTGGGGGGTGAAAGGGGCAGCTAACCCTGGGGTGGTCGCTGTTACATGAACTGCAAATGTGGCGATAACGGCATTCCCCGAAAGGCCAGCGGCATTGCCCGTTGTTCCACGAGATGCAGTAAGGGGGTTGGGAGTTGTAGCCCCGGCTTGCTGACACGGTAACGGGTGGGGAAGTAGAAGACTGGGGGTTGGCGATGGGTCCTGGCGACCGCAAGTGAAAATTATACAAATCCAAATTCATCTTCGACCAGTCAGAAGCCCCAGTTGCTGCAGCATCCTTGCGAAAAGCAAGATCATACTCCATCCAAGCTCTACTCGTTGATTGCCGAGCCGTTTGTATGATGAGCAATTTATATTTAGTGAGGTCTGGCCAACGATGGGGATGGGTCGCACACATCACCATCTGAAAAATAGTGAAGGCCTCGGTCCAGGTCAATATGTCCTGTATTTCAACCGCCCGGCGCTTTTTAGAGACCACCAACTTGCCGTCCAAAAAGGTTTGCGGCTCGTGCTCTGCCGTCCGCAGATTTGCTGACAACAAGTCCGCTAAATCTACGAACTGACCGCTCGTAATCTTCGCCACAAGTTTAGCGGGAATTGGGGCACGGGGGAAGTGCATGTAGACGGGATTACACCCGCCGACAAACTGTTGTAAGTTGAGCGCGGATGAGCCATGCGAGCCGAGCAATGAATGAACAACAACACACGCCAACACGATGCGAGCGACAAAACGCGTCCGAACACTCACCAAAAAACGAGCACTGACAGTCAAACCACCCTTATAGAGAATAAATCGAAGGCTGACCGCTAAGGCAACGCTTTTAGAGAAAAAACCTCGATGAAAAACGAAAGAAAAGCCCAACAAAACGCGATAAACTAGCCACGCCACGAAAAACGCTGAGTAGAGTAAATTTCCGAGCACGTGCAAAGGAGCACGCCTAAACTGCAAGAGAATACCGCTGGCCACGCAACTGCCTGCAGACCTGAACCAGGCCCCAAACAATAGTGTAACAACAAATGCCCAAACGCTAATGTGCTACCCGTGCTCAAACTATACGCCAATAAACGCTAACGCCTTGCTACGCCACGCCACCACGGAGCAAACTTGCTCCAAGTCGTTAACTAAGTTAAATTACATTTAACCCTATGAAAAAAACTGTTAATTTTCAAGAATCCCTTATCATGTTCAAATTCCTGCAATGTTATTTTGTGATATATTGCCATCCTTGATTCCACACTCCACCCTGATGTTGTTAATTGAGGCATATCCATATGAATCTGCAACCTCATGTTTGTGCTTTTAATACTGTGAAGCTCTAACACTACACAAAAATTCTGAACGTAAATCCTAGGCTACCTTGTAATTATATTTGTTCAAAGGACTTTTAGGAAGAGCTTATTATTGGAAAGAGTTTTACAGTGTCAGAGATTTGAGTGGCTTTGGAATTTTACAGTATTTTAATCTCAGAAATCTTTTATCATAGGTTTCAAATTTAAAGGAAGAAATAATTCAACAGAGATCCAGTCAAGAACAGCTTAGCAGAAGTACTCAGATTCAGATCGATCAATTAAAGTTGGCATTGGATGAAAGAAAATCAGCATTTGATTCATTATCAGCAAAACTTGCATCTGCTGAATCAGAATTGCTTCTTACAAGGAAAAATTTTTCAGAGCAAAAAGTGGTTGTTAACACTTTGACAACAGAACTACAAGAGGAGAAAGAAAGAAAGGCAGAATCAGACCAACAACATAGGAAGAAAACAAATGAAGTCCTGGAGAAAAATCAAGAGTTAGAAAACACTATAAATGTCCTTCAAAGAAAGAACAAGAGCTTAGAGAAAAAAATTTGCAGCTTGGAAGAAGATATGGTCGGTATGGAAATGCAGTTTGCTGAGAAAGGAAAAGCAAGTGATCAAAAATTCCAGGAAGAGTTACTGAGCACTGAAAACAGATTACAAAAAGAGTTAAATCAACTACAGCAGAAAGCTTTAGAATACCGCGAAGCCTCCAAGGAGAAAATGAAAAAGTTAGAAGAGGAGAGGAATACTTTTGAAGAGGAAGTGAGCAGTTTGAAATCTCAGTTAGTTTCTTTGAAGCTGACATCAGAGGAAGAGCTACGTAACACTAAGACAAGGCTCAAACAAGAAGAAATTGCACGGTCAAGACAATACGATGATCACATTTCTCAGGTGCAAGCATCACAGAATGAACTACAACTACAGAACACAAAACAAATGGCGCAAATCACAGATTTGCAGTCACAGCTTAGCACAGTGAACAGAGATAATGAGATGCTGAAGAGGCAAGTGGAAACTCTAAAACAACAGTTGGAACACAGAGACGCTGACTATAGGAATGAAGTGAGTCGATCAAGACTTGAACTTGATTCAGAGAGAAAGACCCAGGCTGAGCTTCGAGATAGAATTTCAGAGTTGGAAGATAAAATGTCTGAAATGTCCAGAAGGCATAAAGATGCCATGTCTTTGAAAGACAACCAGTTAGAACAACTGAATGAACAGCTGAGAGCTAAAGAAAATGACATTAAAAGAATTCATGATGAGGAGATGAAAAGAGCTGAACTGCTCGAAAAGGCTATTTATAGCTATGTGTCAAGCACAAAAAATGCTTCACGGCCAGGGTCACCGTACAGAACCTAGTGTGACTCAACACATTAAATAATTAGCCTTTCAAAATAACCTTAAGAGAACACATGCTCTGATGGTCTTGAAAGCCAAAATTTTATTAGGAAAGTATGAAACTAATTCCCAGGGGGAACTCAGGTGTATTTAATTTAAGTGACAGAGCCGAGCAAATACAACCAAGTTGTTAGACCCCAAAAGGGTCCTATTAAACTAAAACTGGACTCCCAAAAAGTCCAATGGCTCTGATGGTAACCAAAAAAGTTTGTTCTTCACCACCCAATGCCAAAGTCTTTCCACCCCCAAAATTCCACCTGCCAGAAAATTTCTATCCCAAAAAATTGGCAAAAGAGTAGGATTACATGTAGTATGTTGAGTTTGTACCTTTTCTAAACCTATTGTTTTTACTACTGGTAGAGTTGAACCACACGGTGTGCTATGAAGTCGAGGGTCAAAAAGACAAAAAAGGGAGTGGGGGTGGACGGGTGGTTAGGAATTGGAACTACAGTACTGCTTTTTTTTCTTGGCCTTTGTGTTCAATGGCTATTATTGCTTAAGATGTATTTAAAAAAGATATGAATTCAATGGGGTATAATTTGTAAAGTAATGCTTGATAGAGGGTATACATGGGGTGCTGGATTCTCAGTTGTCAGTTAGCCATTCTCAGCTATCAGTTAATTTTGTCGGATCTAAGTTCACTTTTACTTCTCTCATGTTTTTTGGTTTTGTATCATATAAACGGTCTTCCTTTTATTAGCGGAAAACTGTTCAGCATCATCCAAAGATTTTCAAATAACTTTCAAGTGATTCAAAATCCCTTTCAAGACTTTATGACCTCATGACTTTCAGACACAACTTGTGAGGTGCTCCATGCCATTTTCGTTAACTGCCTTTTCTCTAGTCATTATTACTACAGTTATTGGAAAGTTATTTGCAAGTAAAAATCATGTTGTAATTAATTTTGTTGACTATTTTCAGGCAAAGTTTAGACAAGCGTCTCACTTTATGCTAAAAGTTTCCTCAGCTATCAGTAAAAGAAACTGCCATTTCTCAGCTAACAGTTAAAATTTTGGGCAATTCTGAGCTATCCATTAACGCCATGCAGACCCTCTAGATAGTTTATTTAAGTGGAACCTTGATTTTACGACATGGCAAGGGGACAGCAAAATCATACAGCAGAGTCATTATTGTTAAATCGGGATATCATCGTAAACGGAACTTCCGATTTATAAGTTACTCTAGCCGGAACAGAATGTTCATCGTAAATTGGGAATGTCGTTATATCGACGATCGTAAAATCAGGGTTCCACTGTAGTGACTTCAACGCAGTTGTTTGTCAATAAATAACACCTTGCTTATAAAGCATTATTTATAAGATAGGCTTGGGTATTTTTAAAGAACTGGCATGTTACACATTCTCCGATAATATTTTTTATATGGGTGTTCATACAGTTTATTCTGCTTAAAAACTGTTTAATAAAACAATATTTAGAAGGACATTACATCAGATTAGTTAAACTGAGTGTGTTTACCTAAGAACTATTTTTATGAACATTGGAATTTATTTATTATCAGGAGTGTTGCTTATGCATAAGGTACATAAACATTTTTGAAACTTTTCCTTCCTCCACTGGACATGTATGTGTGCACCAAAAATAACCTTGTGGCCCAAAAATGTGCATAATATTTATAATTCTGTCTACAGACATCATGTGTTGTTTCCAAAAGCTCTGGCAGATTTTTTTTTCAGATATTTATCCATAGCCTGTGTCACAGCTCTCTGCATGGTCTTAAAATGAATTTCCGTAGCTCACTAAACTCACAGTTTTCAGTTTTGCTGCTCCTTCATATAAACATACTGCTGTGCTTTTCAATAAAATGCAAACTCTAAGCTTCAAAACCCAGCCACTGATTCAGATTCAGACACTTTTTTTGATACAGTCAATTATAATAACAGTAACATCTGCCTGGTGGCAAAAACACGTGACAAAGTGGAGAAAAATTTGCCAATCACAGCGTATTTTGAACATGACATTTTGACCCCTTGGAGCTAAATGTCTGTTTTTGAAAAGGTCTGCTGCAATGATTGACAGCAGTGAAAAACATGGTTGGTTGAGTAACTTTTCAAAGTTTGCACGTTATTGAAAGTTGAAGTTATCTTGTGCGTGTTTGATATGACAGTTTTTCCTGAGCTTGCATGAGGGCTGCATGAATGTAACCAGTTGTAGTGATGTTTGAGTGCTTTTGATGCCTGGAGAAAGCCACACAAATGCTGGGTAAACAGGCTAAAATTAGGGGAAAACCAATCATTCCTCACAAGACACATGCTATGTAGAATTGTGTTGTGTGCGGCATTTTTAACCAAAAGTTGATAAATTTTAAAATGTTATCCTGTACTATGATTGCCTAGAGGCAACGAAAAATTTACATTAGTTAAGGTTCTGCAAAATGCAAGTGACACCTTTGCTGTATACATTACAAGTTAAGTTAAAATATGGTACAAATATCTTGCATAATTTTACCAAAAAATAGTACCCACTGTAATTGCATGAGAAATTTCCAGTCAATAAAAATTCATTGCTGTTTAAGGTCTTGAGACTGGCCTCTAACATCACAGTAATTATCTCTACTGCTACCTTTTACATATGTTTTAAGGTGGTACTCAAGAATATATTCACTAAGAAACTCTTGCGATAGAAATTTTTCTGTGAAGTCTGTTAATAAGTAAGCAGAACATGATATGACATCTCCAGCTTCAATTCCTGTTGCTCTCTCTGTTGTTATTATCTCACACGGTGTACGTTTGTACCATGTAGGATGGCCTTCTAATTCATCCAGGGAACTAAGAACATTACTGTCCACTTCATAAATCTCACCGTGAACTTGCTGGTAAACAAAAGTGTTCGAAAAAAAGTTGTTATCCCAGTCCATTGTTGTTATCATTTGCAAATACAGGGAAGGAGGTAGGGAACTGCCTTATATAAGTCAACAGGCAAGGGTGGTGTTGAAGGGTACATGCTTTTCATGCTGTTGTGGTCTAAAAATCCATTGAACCGTAAAAACAGCAATGTCAGCAACATGGATTTCCTCTTTACTGTCTCCATATATTTTCTTGTGGTAATGTTTAGAGAATTCATTTGAAAAATTAAAACAGTTTGACCCCATTTCATCCTTTAAGCTGTGGTATCAACATGAACTTTCTCCTCAAGTGCTTTCCTCCATAAATAATTATTATATTATGGTAATAGTTGGCCATGGGAGAATTCATGTAAAAATCAAGATATTTTAATTTATATCCTTAGTGATCATTTTCTTTATTCTCATAACCTGAATGTTTAAACAAGAAGAGATAATCTGAGGAGAATTTACATGTTGGTCACTATTTGCTCAATAGTTTTAACATTAGATAGTCAGCATCATTACAAGTACTGCTGAAAAAAAAAAGGAAATTGTACCTGGATACATTACTAGTAGGTTCTTTTTTCATAGAAGTATAACTGCAGTAAGTTGTCTTTTTCATTTTATTGGTAACAAGACTTTGTGTCATCCCAATTCAGTCTGTAATCTTGTAATCATGATGTAATAAATTTCCATAATTAAGACCCCTGCTAATATTATATCAATCAAATTGTCACTCTATGTCTTATGATTTCAGAGTGAATAAAACTGACCACTAAGAACCAATCACAATCAAGCATTTTGTTATAGATACAATTACAATAAAATTATTTAATATGTACAGTGTACTTTATAGTAAGCATGTTGTAAGTTTTGCTTACCTTTCCCTGGCCTTTCAAGGGCAGCATAAAAGGAATGAATGCATCCGTACCAACAACAAGTGGAAAAGCTTCCTTTGTCAGACCTGTTGTTATAAATCTTGCCACTCCGTGTAAGCCATTTTGCAATAAGTAATGGTTGGCAAATCCTTTTTTCAAGGTGCCATACACAAAAACTTTTATCAATCCTTCCATTGCTTATGTTTCTTGAGGACCAGGCCTATCATTGATAATAAAGATGTAGTAATAAATTATTGTTATTTCTCTTTGCCCCCACTCACATACCCAGAGTCCTCAGCTGCTCTTTAGCCAGTAATTGGTTGAAAAAGTTTCTTTAATCCAGAGTCCCTCCTGGCAACCAATCATTGGTCAAAGAACCTCAGAACTCAAATTGCCTAATGTCCCCAGCCTATGTGGATGGTACTGAGAAGGAGAGAATTGGGCAGGCATAAAGCCTGAGGGGTGGGAGAAGTAACTGTGAAGTGTGACGTCACTCTTCACTGTCTCCCTTATTATCATGAAATGTATGAGCATCCCAAAAGAATATGAATTTTGAGCAATTTCCGCCATTAAATATTTTTACCATCTTTTGGTCTGAAGTTGGGTTATTGCTTGACTACTGATCTGACTGCAGGAGATAGACTTTCGTCACGTGGAAAAGGGACGAGCTAGTGTCTGGGTGTAGGTCTGAAATACCATCACCAAACACAAATCTATTTAGTCTATTTTTCTTGTCAGTCTCTCAAGTTTTGTGCTTTGTATTGAGGGCTGCTTTGGATTATGCAATTTGAGTACTAACTCAAGGTCGAAAAATAGAGTTAGGGTATAATTTGTGCACTCAGCCGCATGTGTCTAGCAACATTCCAAGGGTGGGGGGACTCCCATCTAAAAGTGACAGGGGTGATCATCATACCTTTCGGGAGCTAAAATTCATGGTTTGGTACCCCTTAGGGTGCTAAAATCTAAAATGACTTCCATCAGAGATATGGTGGTACCTCTTAGGGTATTGAGCTGAAAAATGTGAGAGAAAGTATAATTAATGTCTTTTATTTTCGCATTATTCCTTTTATTATTTTAGCCTAAACCTTTTTTATTGTTTGTTCCATTTTGTCCATCAAAGGCTGCAGTTTGACAGCTGAAGGCTCAGATTTCTTTTTTTTTAAATTTTAGCCAGAGAACATTTGTAAATATTTTGATAAGAAGTATAATGTCCGTCAACTGATTTGGTACCTCTTGATCTTAGGGGTAAAAAATTGTTCAGACCACACTCACAAAACAGAATTCTGGTACCTCTTAGGGGTTCTTTTAAAAATTTCCGATGATCACCCCGCCACTTTTGTGTAGGAGTCCCCCCCCCCCGGGGGGAAACATTATGAAATGCACCAGGATCCCAGTTTATCCTCATTCCAGACAGGGAAGTCACCCTACCCCACCCCTGAGGGTAAAACGGTAACTAAAAGACAAAAGTAGCTGACGTTCCACCTATTTCCCTTGAAGTTTAGTCCCCGTAAAAACAGCAACTCTGGTTTAATACTTTTTGTCTTGACTTAGTACCAGGTAAGACGAGACGTTTCCGCCCGGATTTTTACGTCTTTTTAATAGCCTTATTCAAAAATCGCCGAAGTTCTAGCTTGAGGACATTAAAATGATCGACTTGGTAATCAACTAGCGACTATGCGAGAGCAAATTTCGTGCGGAATGCTACTGAAGTTTATAAAAAGACAAACGCTTACCAGAAGAATGCCACGGACACCATGAAAGTAGGGAAACCGTCGGTCCCTTCATGTATGTACACACCATGATTCCCCTTTACCACTTGGAGGGGGTGCGGGGGGTGGACTCAAAATTCAAGATCCAAACCCTTACCCTATTAAATACATCATTTTCATATACAAAGTGTGTCCCTTTCATATACCATCCACGAGGCACAGTCCTGTCCCACAACACCCTCTTACCCTCATCTGCATATGCCGGAGAGGGAGTTCTGGGGCAGGACTGTGATCGCTCCTAGATAGATGTTTCAGAGTCTTGATTTCTTTCATAGGTCCGAAAAATTATTGTATTCTCAGAAAAAAAAAAAAAAAAAATGCTGCTCCACCACCTTGCAAACCTCTGTCCGTTGACATGCTCTCGCAGAGACCATACCCAATTTTAGTCATAGACGGTAGCACATTCAAATATTTTCTACGCCCCAATTGCAGACCGAAATGGTTGATAATAGCCAGAATTTCAGCCGTCGGCGTCCTCCTCTGTCTCTGCCTCAAAGAGGATACAAATGAAATTTAGGCAGTACGTTCATAAACCGCACCTTTCGTTGGAATGTACACAGGAAAGAAACGATGTCCCACAGTTTAACCAGACTCTAAACAATGAACCGAGAAGAAAAAGCAACTGAAGAGTTATTGGACATTTTAGCAAATTTAATGACCTGTGTGCACTTCATTTCGATCCTCTGTAGTGCAAAACCTGGAGGACAAAACAGATCTAGAAAGTTGTTTCTCATGCACCTCTCGCCTGGCTAGAAGAAACGCTACCGTATTTCCATAAGCGTATGGGGCCCCCCACCTCCCCCCGCCCTCTAGTCGTAATTGCTGTAAGTCAAGAGAAGAAAAACGGCCTAAAGCTGTGTGAAAAATGATCATAGAATCCGTTATTTACTGCCAAACAGTAGTCTCGAGAGGCGACGGAGTGAGGAATTCATAATTTTTGATACATCCAACAAGTCCAACAAGAAAAACGTCCACCTCTTGCGGAGTGATGCTGAGTTTACAGGGGCACCCCTGCACCCAACAACAGTTTTCTCTCAGATCCTCTGAAACGCAATTTTAGGCTATCTGGAGTGCTTTTAAAGCTCTGTAGGTTCAATTCAAGCCGCGCTATAATATTTTTATCTGTTCGGTCATTCTAGGGGAACTTGAGTCTTTTTGAAATTATTAGGGCATTTTTGTCCATTTTCCGAAAACCTTTGGTCTTATTTCGCTCCGAAAATCTTAGCTGACCTTTTTTCGGTGTCCAAAACAATATTTTTATGAATTCGAAAACATTAGGCCGTAAATATCCCGCATCACGAACATTCGAGGTGAAAATTCCCTTAAGAAAATTGTAGGGGATTGGGGACCTTCCGAACAGATAATTTACCGAAAAGATCCGTTGGGTGCCCCTGAGTTTAGTTTAGCTTCTATTATCCCGGGATTATCCCCAGTGTGGGAAATGAACTGACAAGGAACAAAACCGTAATAGGTCCTCAAAGAAAAACTCTTTTCCTGTTTCAGATATGCATATTGTAGAGGCAAAGAAAGGATCATCCTCGAGAAAAAGAAAACCCTGAAGGAAAACCTTTCTCCTTTTTCCCTCGTCATATTTTCCCTTACTTGTTATCGACTTTTCACCCCTCTATCTGGATACCTAACAGAAAGGCTACTAGCTGGGTATAATATAAGCTTCAACAGACTCTACTGCCCATCTGACAGACAACGCAGGAAAACTCAATATAAAGCACTCATGAATTCGTATTGAGGGCGATTTTGTCTTACAAGATCAATGGATCTGGGAAGTTAAACCGGTAAACAAGACCCTAAAACAAGTGAATCAAAAACGCCGAAGGAATTCATGGATAGTTGACCTTCCTACACAGTAGATACTATGTTATAGAGTAGCTTTCGTGAAGCTAAGGAATTTTTTCTCAGATAGGAAAAAGAGCGCTTAGGGGGCGCGAAGGACGAGCAACTGGGTAATGAGGACTCACCCTCCATGCCAGAAGCTACTTAATCTTGACCAGAAATGACTAAGGAACGAAGAACTTTGAGAAAGTTTACCGGGTAGATTAGAGCTTGATACAGTTTCAACGGTGCTAGAAACAGTTTTCAATAGGAGATTTTTACAGAACAATGGCTGAAAGACACGCCTGTCGGCTATCTCCTTTGCTGCTCTCCTCCATAGAGGCCTCTTTTGAGCTCGAACGGAGGCAAATAAGAAACTGAGGAGTTAAATAACGAGGCGCACCACTTTTTTCTCATTTCCGTTTTCTTCTCATTTCCCACTTGCCGCTTCTGGGTTTTCTGAAGAAACCTCTGCAGAGGAGAGAATCACTGCTATGGTCAGGAAACTAAGCCGCTCTACTGGTATCCCCCCGTTTATTCTTGGTTTACACTCTACGCGTAGCTATAGCCCCTTGGGACCTCACATTGTCCATTTTTAGAAAGTCACGTTATTGCAATTTCAACGTCTTCCACGAATTTATGGCGGTTGGAACTGCTGCTTGAACAGTTTTGTTCCACCCCCCTCCCCTTCGACAAGAATTAGTCCTCTTGTTTGCCAGGGTGTACATCTCATTACCCGGTCAAAATTATATCCTCCATAACTTATTTATGCCCGGTAACGAGTGGCCTTATTGTCGCAGTGAAGATTTTGTACCGATTCTTCATGAATAGGAGACACATGGCCGCAGCAGCATCTTCTCTGTGCACCAGCGGTCAACAAGTTCCATTTGGGCAAATCAACTTCAGTCCCCAGGCCCGTAGCAAGGCTAAAACAACTGAGGGGGCTTAGCAAAATAGTTAAACAAAACTACCCCCCCCCCCCCGTCACTCAAAACACGGACTGATTAGGGAGTTTAAGATGCAATGAGAACATCAAAACAAAACAAAACAAAACAAAACAAAACCAAAAAAAAAAATAGATTTAGTAAGTAAAACAATAACTTTGCACCTGCGTCACACTTTTTGGTACATTTTTTTGCCGTTTCTTTTACGTGGACTACCATGTGAAATTTCCTAATTTTACGTTTGAAGGAGGACGTAACCAAATGACGACCAATTTTTCTTTCTCTTTTATAATTTGGCTTGAACCGGGCAGTAAGAATCCGACTGTGGGAGCATTGTGCGACATTTGCATTGCTATAAATGATCGGATGTCTTAGAAAACAAGTCAACTCTCTCGTAAGCGACCACCCTTGGTGTACGACAAAGTGGTTGCTTACGGGAGGTGGTCGCGTATGGGAAAGATCGACAAAATAAGCGTAACACTGGATTGATTAATTAATTACATAAAAAAAACCTTAGCAGCTAAAATTAGGCAAATAGAAACTTACAGCATATCGTATCTGAAAAGATCTATGGTCCAAAACATAAAAGCAAACAATCTGCAAGGAACCGCACAACGAAAATGCTGCAAGTATACGCAGGATCTGTCAGCAGACCGGGATAGCGTAATTAAAAATTGAACTTTTGTCACTTCTAAGTAATGATTTACTAACGCGATTATACGTGATACAAAAAGCAAAAGAATAGGTGTAATTATTGGCCTAAAAAGTGGTCTCTCTCACGAGAGAGCTCTTGAAACAGTATTTAACTGAGAAACTAAACGGTTGTATAGGAAGTGGTCGCTTACGGGAGGACTGGTCGCCTACGAGAAGTGGTCGCTATGAGAGAGTTGACTGTAGTTTATTTCCATAGCTTTTACGGCTTGAGATCGGTTTATTTTGATCCATTTTGCTTCTTATTTCCGATTCACAAGGTAGGAATGCCTTTGTTACTGTTGTATATGAAAACAAACTGTTAGCCAAGGAAACTGACAGGTAGTAAACAACTTTTTAAAGGTTGTGAAAAGGGACTCGCAGCGTTAAGACTGATTGCTGCCCATTAATTTGCTTTAATTATTTATTTTTTGGCAGATTGTTTTTTAACTTCCAAAAATTCTGGGGGGGCTTAAGCCCCCCCTGCCCCTCCCCCTGCTACGGGCCTGGTCCCCCTGAAAAAATTTGGCCCGTACGTCAATGCAAATTTCCTGCAAGTTTTACGATTATTTTCACAAATGAGGAAAATGACCAAACTACGTTTCCTTGAAAAGTACTTCCCGTAATATTTTCCTGCAGCTGTGAATTATCGTATCGTTGAACTTCTTTCTCAATTAGAGACAAAAATATCGAAGTCAAAAGAACACAATACTGACACAAGAGAAGGCCTATGACAGTGCAAAGCAGAGCTTGCCCGGTTTTCATGAGTTCACAGCTAATCACTGGCTCGCTTTAACATAATTAAGGAAATGGATCATACGTCATTTCTCAGCAATACATGGGTGGAAGACCCCGGGGGTACTCCCATATATGGACTATATAGGTACGTGCCACGAGATAGGGTATGGTTTTTGAGGTTCTCAGTCCTTAAATAGGGTATCATTTTTTCCTCATTTAGCAACGCGTTCCTGGATTAGTCCTTAGATAGGGTACATAAATTGTATCAGTTAAATTGAAGCTTGTAAGCGCCACGTTTTACGAAGAAGAAATGGCTTTTTAAAACTGAAGTGTCCGCTGAAGTATTAGAAAAGCGATTTTTATAGAGATTTGTGTTTATCCGTGTACATTAGCCGTTGTGTGGGTCCCTTGAATAGGTGTCATTTTTCGGGTTCGGTCCTTAAAAAGGGTATCCGCTTTCCCTTCCTTTACCCTTAAATAGGGTCAGGGTTCGAGAACCTTTGTGGCACACCCCTATCGAAAATTTTCGGAAGTACCCCCTCCCCCCCCCCCGGGTGGAAGATTACGCTAGGTATCACAAATATTACTTTCCTGCCAAAGACATCAGCATCAGTGTGGGACTGTATTTAACTGCCGAGTAGTTAGGTATACCAGCTGGATGGAAAAATCAGTCAGATGGTAGTATCCATCCTGGAGTATTAATGACCAGTAATGACCATGATGACCTATTAGAGTGCTCCAAGAAGGCCACTTCAACAAAGAACATAAAGAGTATATGTGCTGAGCAATGTGAAGCTTCACCCCTGCCTCAACCCATGGCAACAACCTAAGAATCTGAACTTTTGATGATTGTCTTGTTCAAATTCTCATCCCCTGGAGCCAAAGAGCCTTCAAAAGCCCTACCCTTTGGGACTCCGAGGCCTTTTCCTCAAGGACAAATTTTCAGCTTCAATCAATCACTGTTCATACTTTGAAAAAATATACATTAATGACTCCTTCAAAAGCTGTTTTGAAGCTCATTTTGAGTGAGCCATCCACTCATAAAGGTAAAATCATGTCCTTGAAAAATTCCTAAACTCTACCAAAACCAGGAAAAACTGATGAGCAATTCTGCTGGACCTTAAATTAGATGACGCTGGTTCACATCCCCCACCCGCTGACAATATTCCATGGCCAAATTCGTGGGGTATGCAACGGAAGGGGTTGGGGGGGGGGGGGGGAAGGGGGTTGAAAGCTTGAATTGGTCGGCACACAAGCAGTTTATGCTAGATCTTGCTCATATTTGTCACTGTTCCCTGTTGTAAATGGGCTTTGTGGACCTGGGCAAATTAATGAATCTCATCACTCTTTGCAGAATTTCCAGATTTTTTCATTGAAACTCCAGATTTTATTTTCTAAAGGGTTGGCACGTCTGATTCTGACCTTCATTTTGAGTTGATTTATAATGGTAATTGAACTGAGTGGAGTGCAATTTGGTCGGAAATCAGACGCATGATTTGAAATCACAAGTATAATTTCAGACCAAAATTGCACGACACAAAGTTCAATTACCACTTTATTACACCTATTTTGAAATCACAGAGTATCATTGTCGATATTAATATTCTATTTTTGTTAATTCATTTCCATTTTGATGGGCTAAAGAAAGGATGCAATTTAGAGCAGAAAAATGGTGCAATTTGGGAATAAATCGCACTGTTGAGAGCCAATCAGATTGCAAGGATCACCAGTGATTTCAAAATGGGTGTAATAAGTGGTTTTATTTTCCGAATTAATTGTTCAACGACCATCAGTTTTATGGAAAAAGTTTCTCCAAACTTGACACTGAGGTATCCTTGTGTCCAAAGTAGGGCATACTTTGTTGTGTCATTATAAAGAAGAGTTAGAAAGTTTTTTCTTTAAGTGTCCCAACAGCCAGTCGTGGGTGACAAACCATAAGCTGTTTGGCTTGTAAATCTGCCGGGCAAAAAATCTCATTTGTGATCGCGGTGAAATGACATGGAGATGGAGATGTTGTATCGAGTTGAATGGAGGCCAGTGATAGCCAAATAGTACATCTTCACTGTCGGCTTGATTTTCCGCAATAACCTTCTTTCCAACCTCCAACGAGCGCTCAAGCAAACGAATATGATCTTCTGAATGTAGCGACTTCGGATTGCCGTAATGTTCTTTAGGTACCACTAAATAGTGATACTTTGCCGCTGGTTTACGATCTGAGAAAGCTGCAAGTTGGTCATCTTCGTATTTCAGTTCAGTTTCTTGACTTCTTTTGCTGCAATTTTACAGAAAATGCAACCGGGTTTTCTTCCCCGCAAATTGTCTTTGCCGGCCGCCATGTTGGAATCGACCGTGAGAGAACGGGACGAGGTGTTCTTGAGCACATGCGTCATTTCGGAGAAAAAAAAAGAGAAAAGACAGAAAGAGATTATCACAGTTTGTAGAATTTTCGTGGCTGTTTCCTTTTCCCGGCGCTTCGCCTGGGTCCTTTTCGTGCAGAAAGCTATGTCCGACGATGATAAATCTCTGGAAGATTTCTTCGCGAAAAAGGCGAAAGGAAAGAAGCAAAAAGGAAAGAGCAAATTCACCACGAGTGATGCTATCACAAAACAAGTTGGAAGCAGTCAGAAAGAGACAGATAGCAAATCGAAAGATCAGTCCAGTAAGAAGGCCTCTGGAGTAACACCAACACCATCAAATCTGGTAAGAATAAAGACGTGTTTAATGGAAGATCGAACAGACAGTCATTAATGTATGTAACTTACGTACCCAAGTTTAATGTCGTCGTATTGATTAGCTTTTAGGCGATCGAGACTAGTGTTCGAGTCACGTGGAGATTTTTTTGTTCGGCCTTCGTCGAAAGGCGACTTAAATTAAGCTTATTATCCTTATTTAAGCTTAAATTTCTCTTTTGTTTATTGAACAGAAATGAGATACTGCTATTGCCTCTTTTGAGAGTTATTAACGTGCATAAATTAAAGCACCATGCCTCGGGGACCCCAGCTGGATCGGTGAATTTAAAAGAAATTAAAATTCATAATTAAATAAGAGTGAAAGGGATTATCAGAAGAATAGCAAGCCTCAAATGTAGCTTAAATGTCTGATTATTTTATATATGTATTATTTCAAAAAACAATGATACAGACATTATAATATAATATGATAATACATGTGTCTCAGTGGTGGCCAGACACGGTGTGCAAAGCATTCTGGGGTTAGTTGTCAGTTTGAGCTTAGTTACAACAAACCTTCGTGCTCTGCAGATCTCAAGGAATGACAAATTTTAACTTCAAAGGCAGAAAATCGGTATATTCAGCAATTTATTTGATTACCTTTCTCCAGTAACTGTTTGCTAAACATCGACTGGCTGATGAGATGTTTAAAACATTGGTTTTACATGGTGATCCTACATGTATCGATCAATTGAAAGCCAGTACAACCAAAACTGCTATCACTACTGCCATGTATTAATTTTCCCACTTAAATACTGAAAAAGCAATCCTGTCAGCCTTATAAGATCATGATAGGTATAAAATCAATATATTTTGCTTTGTGATTTACAATCATGAACTTGCCAGAAAGTCTGGCACTGAAATATTCAGAGGTTGGTAACCACAGGAATCCAATTCTGGTGGCAATTTAATAACAATCTGTAATGCTGTTTCATTAGTGCTGTTGACTGCTGGAGCTAAGCAATAGCATGTGAAGCAAAGAAGGATTGTTGGAAAATGTAGATATTCACAGCTTTCCTGGATAGGGCTTTTAAGGTTTAAGGTTAAATGATCGTTGAACCATCTATACAATGAAAGAAACAAACAAACAAAAAAATAAAACAAAACCAAAAAAAAAAGTAAAAGATGGCAGGATAGTAGCAGGGGGAAACTTAATTCCCATTCTAAGGCTACTCTCCTTTCATGAATATAAAACTTGTACATTAAAAAAATCTTAGAATATATTGCACATATAATAAGATGAGACTATTCACAAGAAAACTTAAAAAGGAGATATTGATTCAATTAATGCTGCTTTGAGTGCAAATATCTTAAGAGGGTGACTTTGAAATACTGGTTTTTGTATACTGGTTGCTAATGAAAATGTACCTACTTGTCTCTTTAATCTATAACATATCCAATAATATGAGATTGGATTGGAGAAATGTTTGACTATAAAAAATTGCGATAAAACATTTCGTAAAAACATTATAAAAAGGTTAAAAAACACGACGTTTCGATGTACATTACATCATTATCAAGTGAAATTAAAAATGCAAGATTGCGGCTATAAATACAAAAATGGACAATAGATATTAATTAAAATAGTAGCATTGAAGAATGCTACCGGTTAAACAAAAAGTTTCGCACGTATAGAGTCCGTTTGAGTGTTCAAGCAAGGCTTAAGTTTCTTGATGTACAGCATTTCAAATACCAAACAATCAAATTTGCTCTGACACTTTCTCAAGATGTTAAAATGGCCCTGATTCAATAGGTGTTTGCTCCCGTGAGCTTCAAGAAAATGTTTGCCAATTGCCGAGTTCTTGTGCTCAGCAACGCGTTGAAAAAGGTGTCTGGCTGTATAGCCGACATAATCTGCATCGCACAGATCACATGAGAAATAGTAAACAACGCATTGCTGATTCACAATCGATGGCTTAACTTCCCTAGGCTTAAGATCATGTTCTAATTTCCTACTAACAAAAACTGGCTGCAATATGGGGCCAATCTTATTACTTAGGTCGTTAAATTGCCTGCGAAACGCATTGGCAGCTACTTGATCCTTAAAAGGAAGGATAATTCTGATCTTACGACCGCCTTCAGGCTTCTCTTCCGCTGCCTGTTCCGATACATTACGAAGAAAATTACTAATGATGGAATCTATGAGAGCCCTAGGATAATCTAGGCGACTGAAAATTGAGCGCAATTTGTTACATTCTAAATTGAAAGCTTCTGTTGTGGAACATAGAGCGTACGCGCGATGTAACATTGTTTTCACTAAAGACACCTTGTATCGTTTGTCGGTATGGCTATGGTAATGCAAGAGTAAGCCACTGTTCGTTTGTTTCCTGTAAACTTGAGTTTCAAGTTTAGTCCCACACTTGATGATTTCAATGCCAATAAAAGGAATCATACCACTGACAGGGAGTTCCATTGTAAATTTCATGCTGGGATGGAGACCATTCAGAGTATTGAGAAACTCAGAGGCAGCGTCACCACTAGGCATTTTAGCCAGGGTATCATCCACGTAACGTTTGTACAGGTCAGGCATCAGACCATCACGGGAGAGCTTCTCTTCCAGGTGACACATAAAAACATTAGCCATCAGAGGACCAAGAGGGGAGCCCATGGCCACCCCATCAGTCTGTTCATACAAAAGACCATTGAACTGGAAAAGCTGGTTGGTTGTAGCAATTTCCAGTAATTTGGCAAGCTGATCCTTCTGCAAGTTAAGGCCGTAGGTCTTGTTGAACCAATCGTTGGTGAACGCTTTGTGGACTAGGATGTTAATCGTCTCACTCAAAGGTACGTTGGTGAAAAGTGATGTCACATCATAGGAGACTAAGATGTCATCCTCATTCACGGAAATGGTACGGATTTCATCAGCAAAAGCAAAGGCATCAGTGATTGTGTAGTCATTGATGGAGAGTGGCTTAAGTTTCTCTTCGAGCCATTTGGCGAGATTGTAATTGTAGGCGCCAGTTGCTGATAAAATGGGTCTCATACTCAGTGTGGCTTTATGGGTCTTCGGAAGGCCATACAAGTGTGACAATCTGGAACTCTTCGGAGAAAGCGAGTTAGCGATCTCTTCAGGTAGAATTTGACGTAAGGCTGTGCGCAACTCTTTTTCTTTCTGTAAGAGCGGGTGGAAATGTTGAGCTGGACGTCCACGCCTCTTTGGTCGCTTTTCATCAACATGTACGAACTTAGAAGTGTTATCGATTGAAGCAGCGCTTAGAAGACGGATGTATTCGGTTTTGTCCATTACCACTACGCCAGAACCTTTATCAGGCTTGGTGATTATGATGTCGTCACGTTTCTTCAAGCGATTAAGAGCATTCAAAAGAGCCTTTGGTGGTTTGGGGCTTGTACGATGGATATAGTTCAAGGCGATTGAGCGTAGAGTTGAGCTTGCCAGTTCCTTCTCAGAATCATCCAACAACGGCTCTATTTTCCAATATGCTTTCTCAAAGCTCGCATGTATGTCGATGGGCGAGACCTTTTGTGGTACTGAAAACTTCAGACCTCTGCAGATAAGAAGCTTCTCGAAGAACGTAAGGCGATAAGAAGATAGGTTGTTTATATGCTCATTGACATCAAGCTTCTTTGATATTAATCGCGAGATTTTGCTGACATGGCCCTTCATCATTTCTTCGTACTGGTTGTTGCGTAGAACACTCAATGTTCGCAAGATGGCGATGAAGCGAAGCAAAGAGCATTTATCTCGGAGATCTTTGTAAGCATTCTGTACTTCTTCTCTGAGGTGTTTGAGCTGGGAGAGTTTGAAACTCAATTCCTCTTCGATGACATCCTTTTGATAAGTTTCTGAAGATTTCTTCCATTTGCGTGCTCTTGTACGGTCGACTTGTGCGAAAGTTGGTGTAACACCAAAGTTCAAACATAAACGTAAAAATTCAATGGCGCCTTCGCATTTGATGAGGCGTTGACTACACTTTTCAAGACGTCTGAAAAAGTGCAGTTGGTTATCGCGTTTGAGTATACGAAGAAGCAAAGACTTAGAAAAACATTTGACTATAAAAAATTGCGATAAAACATTTCGTAAAAACATTATAAAAAGGTTAAAAAACACGACGTTTCGATGTACATTACATCATTATCAAGTGAAATTAAAAATGCAAGATTGCGGCTATAAATACAAAAATGGACAATAGATATTAATTAAAATAGTAGCATTGAAGAATGCTACCGGTTAAACAAAAAGTTTCGCACGTATAGAGTCCGTTTGAGTGTTCAAGCAAGGCTTAAGTTTCTTGATGTACAGCATTTCAAATACCAAACAATCAACTCCTTGAGAAAACCAAACACAAACAGGACAAAAACCACTTGTCCCCCCCATCCCCTCCCCTCATGCAATGAGAACCGAACACAGACAGCCAAAAAACCACTCACTTACTGTTTCTCCCTTCATAATTCTACCACAGCTACTTCTCCCTCCCCCCCCCCTCCCCCTGACTCAATGTTGTCTTTTGGGTCACGAACAGTTTCCTGGCAAGCATCACTTCCCACATCAACATTCCATAAGGGGGAGGGGGAGGGGGATTTGGTAGTTTGCTTGTCTACAAGTGAACGCGCTTGGAAGGCAAATTTTTTTTATAGGTTTTGTCCATGTCAGACTTGTTTTCCAAATTATCGATAGGCTAAAAGTTTCCACTGTCCATGAGCCGTGTTTAGTCGCACCAGTTGTTGTTTCTATAAGTAACGTTTGAGATAATATCATGGTTTGCTTTTGCGGGTTGTAACAAGCCCAAAATAGATCAAGGCAGTCGGGATAAACAACTTGCGTATCGTACTGGCTAGTTGGTTTCCCTTTTGTTTGGTGAAGTTTGTAAACGCACGACATCTATGGATCTTTTGAAAAGTTATGAAATTGACGAATGCAGTTCACAGGAACTGGTCGAAATGTTGTCCAAAGAATCCCTCCTTGGTAGTGATGACTGTGCCGTGGCGAATTTTTCAATTCGATTATCAAATCCCGCGGGAGCATCAGAGACAAATCCCGCCATGTGCAAGGTGTTTTGCAAGCCTTAGTTGTGGTTTGCCAGGCTTGAAATTCGGCATGTAACGATTAACTTGACAATTTCAAGGCAATGATTCAATAAAAGTACGATTAACATAGATTTTCAATGGTTAACACCGACTGCCTGTGAAAAGAATAGATAGTCTTTACCTTTTAATAGAACTGCCGTTAATCATTGTTAATCGTTGAAATGGCTACATGTCTCCCTGTTAATCGTGTAGAATGCTAGTATTTTGCGTTATCAAGAGTGATATGTCGACAAACGGGACAAAGCTGGATTTTACGCCAGGAAATGGACACATTTTCTCTTGGAGAATGTAACTGTTTACATTTCGGACATTCCTGTCACGTACGTAGTAGTTTGTAACAGAATCAAATAAAAGCGTGACAGCATTCTTTATGTTGCTCCCGCGAAAAACACTGCTTTCGTGTGCCGTGTTTCAAAGACGAGTGTATATTGGATAGACGTATTTAATCCTCAGTGCATAGTCCTTTTGGTCATCCAGTGTCTATAATGTTACTGATATATCTTTACAAGATGGTAAAATTTCTCAATGGCATTAATACGAAACACAAAGCGGCGTGAAAAAATACTGGACAATGGTTTTCAATTGAATTGCAGTTCACATGCAAAAGTTTGGACAAATCCGAGCTACACCGAAAAACGGGCTGAAATTCGACATAAGTCGGTTATGCTCCCAGCCCTTCAAATGATATAAAAATTGAGGGGAACTCAGCTCACAAGGTTTGTCACCCACTCATAAACTAAGAGCCTGTTGGCATCGAAGCATATCTTGTCAGGCTTCTGATATTATGTGGTGGTATGATTTTGTGTAATAGGCCTCAAACAGCTTCCGATCACATAATCCATAAGAAATCACATAATTCGTAAAAAATCGCGCAATATGAACAAAGTACACAATAAATTCTTACTTTTACTTAAGATATCTCCTGCAGCTTAAGTTTATTTGAAGGTGACTTATCTGTCAAAAAACCCCAAAAACCCTCAGCAACCTTTGATTTGTTATCAAATTATAGAACAACAAGGGATCATTTGCGATTTTGTGCAGTTTTGGGGCCTGGTACAAGTTTTTTATTCTAAGATGATTGCCTATTGGTAGAAATAAACATTTATTTTCTGTAAATTAGCTATTCACAATAATATTGCTGCTATATTGATGAATGATCACTTATCATCAGTGAGTTGATCAGTGATGAACCATGGAGCGTGAAGGTGGATGACTAAGGGAACAGATCCTTTGCAAAAACACTTACTTCCACGAGCAAATAATTCAGGGTACCAGAGATTTCAGCCACTGACAATAGTCAAGTGTAAATGAGACCAAATTACACGTACTTGGAAGGTCATCCTGCAAATCAGCTGTCAATCCTTTTTTTTAACAACGCAAATAATTTTATTATATGCAATGTATACACAATCTATAGAATAAGTAGAAAGCCATAGTTATTATTTGTGTGATTGAAGATCATTCCTGAAAACACTTACGAAAGAATGATGTGATGTGATTGGCCAATTGCTGCTACCATGATGCTGTTTGGACCGTGTCCAACCGCGTATTGTCAGCAGAGCTGTCTATTGTTAATGTGCATTCCTTTCGGACTTGAAACTGCATGATCAGAAACCAAGTATCTGACCTAAGTTATTCGTGTTAGCATATCCAGCTTTTTCTATCATAAAGTGAGCCTTTGATCAGGCCTTCCCTTCCCTTTTGCCTGTGGTGGCGGTTTCAAAGCATTTTTTTTGTATTGAAAATATTAGCCATGTTTACCATGATAGGGCTAACTGTGAAGTGAGGCTACAGTGCGTCCACAGGTATATCACAGTACCTTTGGACTCCTTCTTAAACATGTAACCATTGGAAATGAAGATGATAGAAGACAATAAATTGCAGATAAATTTGATTTCTTTTTCTAGTTCTGGAAAAGTTGTGGTTTTCAAATCCTTGGCTGATCACGTAGGCTGTCCATTTAACAATAACAATCATTGCAACTTTAGTTTCAGTAAAAATACCCTCACAAAGGCTGTGTTCATGCTGCTCTTGGTTTTGAAGCTTACCTTTGTCATACTCAGGAGTTGAAGCATCACAAATGCAGAGCTCTTGCTAAGTTTAACAGGCATTGTTTTAAGCTACTGATGTTAATGCTTTGTTTTTGTGTCAAATTAGCCAGGGTTCCCATTCATAATATTAACTGGGGAAAAGTACTGGCTCTCAGCCCTTACTGATAGCCGTGGTGAAGGTTTTTTTTACCTTTTTCTTTTCAGAATGAAGAGGAATGGATTGACTTTCAGGAACCAACAGAGAAAGATTACTCTGGACTAAGGATACAGTCACTTCAGATTGCGTAAGTTTAGCCCTGTGGAAAATTTGTGGTTGACTGTTTCTGTAAAGGGGGCACTGTCACAAAACCTGTTAGAATTTGCGGTTCTTAGTTAAATTCTGTGTTTAGAATTTCTTTTAAACTACAATGCGTGCAAGAAGGGTAGAGCATTCTTACAACAGTGACCTTAATACAACTTAACTTAACTTAACTTAACTTAACTTAACTTAACTTAACTTAACTTAACTTAACTTAACTTAACTTAACTTAACTTAACTTAACTTAACTTAACTTAACTTAACTTAACTGAACTGAACTGAACCTTTTAGCTGAATTAAAAGAAAGTCCTTGAAGTTATTGTGAGTGCTTGCTCTTGGATTTCTCTAACTATTTTGACTCTTTGTTGTTTCAAAAGAGAGAACGCTGAAGGTGAAGGAGCTGAAGGAAATGAACAAGAAGATGAAGATATTGAAGGTATGTGACACAGAGTGCACATCACAAAGATTCTTCAACTCTAGGTTAATAAACACAAAATTAGAATCTTTGACCTCTGTATGCACAGTAGACTCTTGTAATCTTGGGCTTTATTGATACAGTGCATTGCCAATGTACTTTTTTTGAAGTAAGAATGTATTTATTGACCTTTTCCTCAAAAACAGCTTCTGACCTTTAAGATTTTTCCTCTAAAAATTAAGCTGCCAAACTTCGGACATGTTAGTGTGCAAGTGTGGCTTATTCTGCCAGTGTTTTTGGTACAGTATTTTCCCGTCACTGCAGTTTTTTGCGCATAAAGTAGACTGAAGGAAGTGTGAACGTGATGCATGAGTGTTCAGTGATAGTGCTGTGCTTATTCTGCAGGAGATTCTTCATTGAAAAAAGACAAATCAGCAGGCCCCTGGCAGCAGGTTCCCTCTGCCTCACAAGCTAGTGCTG
The DNA here is from genome assembly GCF_977016875.1 of Pavona decussata. Taxonomy (NCBI): domain Eukaryota; kingdom Metazoa; phylum Cnidaria; class Anthozoa; order Scleractinia; family Agariciidae; genus Pavona; species Pavona decussata. The sequence goes on from NW_028145681.1 coordinate 645,803, forward strand.
GTATGTACAGTTGAATCCCATCATCTTTAACTGGGAAGTTCAAAACTGTGCATCTAATAAAACTTTTATTCAAATCAGTTTCAGTTTCAGTTTATTGTTTTTGCCATAAGTTGTATAAATGCAAAAAACTAATTATTTAAACACTAATGGTGAGGAAGCCTAAGGGAAGCCACCGGGCTTATAGGGAATGGGCTCCCTCATTGTGTGGTTCCAGAAAATATCCATACCCCCACCACGGAGGGAATTGGAAATTCCAGAGGGGTGGGGGGTCAATGACCCAGGAAATTCCAGAGGAGAGGAGGGGTGAATGGTTGGATAAGTTTACAGAGGGTCAACTTCACGTTCACGTCAGACATAATTGTTCAAAATTGTAACTTACCAACTTAGCAATGTCGTAGATCTTTCTTGAAGACGTAACTTTGTTTAACTGTTTTAAAGAAACCCTTGTGACATGAAAAACATGTTTCCTTTCTCCGATAAGCCTTTGTAAGCGAAGTAGTCTAAGTGAGACAAGAAATCTTTGTCTGCGTTGCGTGACTCAGTTATTATAAAACTGTTGTTTGTGAAACTTTCTTGCGTAGAAAAAGATTGTTCACTGGCTACAATTGAATTTGTACCGATGTTTAAAAGGGAAACTTTTGTATGGCTATAAAGTGAAAGCCCCAATTTTACATAAAACATTGAAATATTTGTTTGTTACTTTAGTTCTACTCAATCAATATTTCTCATGGTAATCATTCAGTCTAGTTATTTTAGTCGATAGTTTTCCTTTTGAATCCGAATAGCTTGGACAAAATAAGCATTAGCGGGTCTAGCAGGGCAGGGAGACAAATTGACCTTTCAGATCGTAACTTGAAACCGCAGACGAAATGGAGCCGCAAAACAAAATTAGCATGTTCACGTTCTTATTCAAATTTTGTATGAGATCAATAACGCATTAAAAGAATGTTGAATTGGCTCTATTTTGCTGAATTTTGGCATAGAAATTAAGTTAATGGTTTTGGACTTTGAGTTGAAATACTTTGGACAAAATAAGTTTTAACACAGGTCAGTTTTGGCAAACTGATAAATTGACCCCGGGAATTGACCTTTGCCCGTAACTTTATAGAAAAACTATAATCCTTTTGATCTCTTGCAAATTTGCATAGGAACGTAAACATGACAATTATGCAAATTAAATGAAAACACATTTTTGCATTGCCGGACTTATTCCAACAATTTAGATTTAAAATCTTCAGCGTCGCCAATGGTAAAGTTTGATGTCAATGACCACAGGTAACAATTATTTCAGTATCAAGAGTTTTTTGGCAAACTCTACCGGTGAAATTGAACAGCGCGTGCCCTCTTCGATAACGCATATTTTCTCCTCGTGTAGGCAGTTCTTGATATTTCTAAAATGTTCACATCAAACTGATTTTTGAGGCGTTCTTTTGAAATAAAACTTTTCCAGAGGGGGTTGGGGGTGTATTCTGTATTTGAGGAATTTCCGAAGGGGTGGGGGGGTGGGGGGGGGGTCAAAAAAATACCTCGAAAAATGGAAAATCCTGGGGGGTGGGGGGGTCCTATGTGAAATTCCCTCCGTGGTGGGGGTATGGATATTTTCTGGAACTACACATTCTCAAAAAAATGTGTAAGATGATTCGTCCCTAAAATCGAAGCTCGAGGGTGCCAAAAAGAATATTGTTGACATCAAAAACACTATGAGCTTCAGGCAAAGAAAGTAGAGTACCAGGAAAATCAAAGCAGGCAAAACAGCATTAGAGTATTCGGTATACCAGAATCGGCTGGCGAGACATGGGAGAATTTCAAGTTGGTTTTATGATTGTAAACTTGATATGACAAGGATTATTTTCCAAATGATAATTACAGGTCATTGCTAGTAATTGATACAACATATTATTATATGTATGAATGGAACAAACATTCCACAAACATTCATTTCAAACATATGCAAACTTTTGTAATGAAGTTTGTAATTTGATTCTTTAATTCAGCAATGTGACTTTGAATTCCAAGTTCTGAAAAGACTTGCCAGTGCTACAGTTACTGTATTCTACTCTACAGTAATTTAATGGTTTTACCCCTAAAACTAGCTGGCAGTGTTCCCCTGAAACTAGAAGGCAGTGTCAAAACCGTAGAAATGGAGTGTTGACCTGCTATTAAAAACCTTCCTTGTCTAACTCTCTAACATAAACATGCCCAGTGCTCTGCCTGCAGCTGATGTTTCAGTTGTTTGATTTAGCAGCAGCTCCTCAAGAGGAAGCTAAGCCAGTGGGAGCTTACAGGCCACCTGCTTACAGAGCCCCTGGACGAAGAGGCCCAGTCAGCAAATCAAAGACTCCAGAAATTGACAGTGAAATTGCCTTCCCATCACTATCAGCTTCCATGGCCACGGGTAAAAGGTGGGTTATACTCAGAAATAACATACACTAATCATTCCTACAGTGTTTGCACACATGCTGTATCATTGATTTTATTGCGATGCACAGGTGTGAGGCCTTCTACCTTCTTGGGATGCAAAAAAGTGAAGTATGTTGGTCATCTATACTTATCACTACATCACAATTGTTGTTACGTAGTGATAAATGTAGTGATCAATATATAGATTGCGTAAAAGAAATGGTTTTCTTAGGAGTAATCTTGGTTGAAAATTTAAACTGGAAGTCTGAGATAATAATCTCATGTCACAAATAAAGTTTTGAAATCAATAAAAATATTGGTATAATATAATTATAAGTGTAGCTTCTATTTACTTAGCACTTGTCTTTTCATATTGTACTTCTCTTTAATTTACCCATTACTGTAATAAAGTTGGGCTTCGACATACAAAACCAACCTCCGCCGTCTCGTTATATTACAAAAACTTATTAATAGAATAAAAAATAAATCATGCTTTGATGCTCATACAGATCCAATCTTTAAGGAACTAGGTATATTAAAGTTCAGTGACATCCACTTGCTACAATTAGGTCAGTTCATGTATTCTTACAGGACCTCATCCTTACCACCAAGATTGTGCAACAATTTCCTTCAAAACAGCCAATTTCACATTTACAGTACCAGAGCTCTCATGCCTTACATCTACCTTACAGTCGTACAAATATTAAGAAATTTCCTGTGTTCTTTCAAGGACCCAAATTTTATAACTCCCTTTACAGCGAAATCATAAATTCTAATTCATTTTGCTCTTTTAAGAATAATTAAAAACTACGAACAACATATGATTTTCTAGCTTAGTACTTTTATCTATTTAATGTCCTTATTTCATGTTACTAACTTAATTAATTATTTGTAGTCAACTTAGTTTAATTGGGGAGGCTGAATCACGCATGAGCGTTCTAGTTTCTTTTTGGTCTCCTCGCCACTTTTTGTTTGTAACTTAATTAAAATTATTTTATTGTCTTGTTTGTAATTTCTTTGTGTAGCAAAATAATTAAAAAAGAACAAGCAGTTTAAGAAAGACAACAACGGTTTTTGAGATGTAAAACATGTCTCAATGGGAGCTCCCATTGAAAAACTTGTTGTTGGTGTATGTAATCCTAGTCATCGTAGTTAACTATACATCATTGCTTTGTAAGACTGTTAGAAATCAAACGGTTGTTCACATTATGTTGTAACTGACAGTGATGGGTGCTGCCATTGTAACATGGCGTCAGATGAAAAATTGTTGTTGTCTCTTACTTACAAACGAGTATATATATTTTTTATTTATTTTAACAGCAAAGAGACAAACAATGGAAAGAATTTTGAAACTGTGAAACATGGTTCACGGACACTTGAGAGCTTGGCTGACCGCCGACCACGTCTAGACTTGGAAAATAAATTTGATGCCTTGGGAAGAAGCTAACTGTTTCACTAGTTCTACTTGAAATGGACTGGATATGCACAATTGATCCAGAAGAGAATTGAAGCTGTCAGCGGCTTCAAGAATAATGCTGTGCTATTGATTCTATTGTAAGTTTAATTTGCATTTAACAGAGTGCGAGTCTGAAAGGCCTAAACAGTTTGATTTGACTTTTGAATGTTACTTGTATCACAACTTATCTCGTAGTATGCAAGATAGTCTGTATTTTTGGCACTGGTCTGTCATACAAATATGTGTGGTGTCTGGAGATAATGAGGAACTGGATCGAAAATGAGACCCACCTACCATAATCTGCTTTTTTGACACTTTGTGTATCATGAGTTTGCGCTCTAGGCAAGCTTCATCTCCCACTGTGAACTTCAATAGAAAAATGACTGTTTTGTAGTCTACTTAGTTTTGTACAAGTAGGCAACATAACAGGAATAACAGGCAGAAAGAGCTAAGTCAGAAGGACTTGTTGAATAGGCAGCAAAATTGCCAACTGCAGTTACATTTTGAGAGGGTTGACAAACCACACAAAAACTTGCATCTTAGTTTTCCCTTGCAATACAACAACAACAACATTCCTGAAACAACCCTAGTGTTTAGGCCTTTCTGATTTGCACTATAGAGCTGTTTATCTCGCACAGAACTGTTACTTGTCGAGGGAACGTGTTCTGTGTGTCTGTTTCCTGTGTACCTAAGTCCATCTACAAAACAGGTAAACCGTCTGTAGTTTTTACAGTAGCTATCAACAATTATTTAATGTCATTATGAAATTATGAACCCCACAATCAGAAACAGCTACAATTTTAAACCTTGCAGTACAATAAATTAATGGAAACCTTTTGCCCTCAGATTGTCTTGTACAGTAACAGGCCCTTTCAAGCTGGTTCCACTTGACCAAAATTTTGCAAAAAGTTATATTATGGACTTCAATCAAATTAAAGATTATTGGAAGGGGAAGAGCATGTTAAAGAATAGCAAAATAGCCAAGTTTGATGCCACTGGTGTTTAACAGCAAGTTTTCATGACGATACGCAATTTTGGAAAGTTTTATAGGTTTGCTACGGAAACTCTCTTCACTACGTTTTTTGTCGTTTTGAATTCAACTGACAGAAAAAGAATTTGTTTTCCACTCCAGGGCCCTCAAACTTAGGCATTTTGCAATTTTCAACAAGATATTTGATGCCCTAGCTGAAAGCTGCCTATACTGTAAAAGTGGGTACTTGTTTGAAGGTTGGTGCTCATTGGGCCGGGGATTGCTTTTGAATTTTCTGTGGGTTAGTGTTCTTTTAATGAACATTATTTTTGGCAGATATGATTATATTTTTCTTTGCCAACAACTTATGCATTAAGACAAGGATAGAATGAATTATAAAGGTATGTACCTTATCTTTTTTCAACCGATTCAAATGCTATACCACGGTCATCTTCATGTACAAGATAAAGTTAAGCTTTGAGGATCTTTAGAAAACGTGACGAAAGAAAACACGTGTTTGAGTACCTTTTCTAAAAAGTGAGCTTTCCCAATTTTTTTTTTTTTTTCAAAATGACTAGGAGCTTGCTTTGTTATTTCGAACAAGGAAAGAATCACCAAAAGTGATGAAAACAAAGAAACGCAAGCTTAGGAGACAAATAACGGCTAAAAAAAATGAAACTTTCATAGGAGGACTATTATGATGAAGTGTAATCCACTTCCATCCTTGGTCTGCCACACTTTATCCCCGAGTAACTTTCCTGCTTTGTTCTCCAGAATCCTGTCATCCAATTTAGTTGTTTACTCGGTGGCATTTGGTAATTTAACATAGTTAGTTAGCGAAATTGAGCTGCTTTGGTATCCCTTCAGCTGTATCACGGAATTAAGGTTTATGGTATTTACTTTGCATTTGCTCTTAACTTTTATACCTGTCAGAAGTCGAGGGTTTTGCATTATTTGTTGTTGCTGATTTCTTTACTTAACTATTAAGCTACTCCTGGTATTCATTTTATGGCTGTCAGTATTTATTTTCTTTTTGTACTGATCAGTATTAGTCCACCAAGCCATCAATTACGTGATCATTCGAGCTTTAGAAGTGCCGAGCTGAATTTAAATAATTTTTGCTGTCATATTTAAAAATGATTCAAATTCTGAAGAGTTTTCTTTGTTGTTTAAGTAGTAAGTGAGTCGTAATGAGTATTGCAACTTCACGGCTTTGCTGGATTTGAGCCGGTCGGCATCCGTTCTTTGGAAGCAAATTGCTGGAATCAGTAGCTAAACTGCAAAACAGTCTCGCCTTTTTTCTCGCAAGATAGATAAGTGACGCGCGAACGTACGAAGTAATGACAAGCCGCTCATTGGTTTACCGCATTTTATCCTAAGTAATGGTACGAAAACACGACTGTTTTGTAGTCTAGTCTGATCAGTAGCCAAACTCTTCAATTACTGTCGCTGTTATTTTCAGCACTAGGCACAAAAGTGTATTTACTGCTAATACAGTACAGCCTCCAGGAGGTCAGCTATTAATATCGGTTTTCTGGAAGCTAGAAGAAGTGTGCAAATTGAAAAATTGGTCTTCAGTCGAACTTGTCCTTACCGGCAACGCTTCGTAAAAAACTCCATAGTATGGACGCCTCCGTAGCAAGGTGTCCTTAAGAACACGGATGTATAGACCGTAGTCCACTTCTCTAGAAGTCTTTTAGATAAGCGAACTAATAGCACAACCTTCCTTCGTTTTCTTTCGAATTATGTTTCAACATCTTTATGAACAGTTCCAACAGGTAGGGTTGTTTTAAGTGGTGTGATTTCGGAGGACGTCGAAATCTATTTGTCAGGGCGCTATTTTGAAGTCATAAACATTGGATTTGTAGACGCAAGTCATTCTCGTCCCCAGAGCCGCGATCCTTTTGGTCAGCGCCAAGATCGTAGCTCTGGGGACAACAATGAACGCAAGTGCAAATTGTGGTCTCTTGGAGCATGCGCTCTGAACTTCTTTCAGTGGAAGAAGTTGAGCTCCTGTTTTTTCAGTAGAACTCAAAATGCGGTTACGGTACAGGTCAAAGTTTTGGTTTGTTGCCGTATAGTGGCCTCTGCGGAGCCATCCGCTCTCTTTTTTTTAGGGGAGCGGTTGGTTGTGAACGGGCTGTAGTTCTCGAGGTGTTGACTGAAGGAAGGAAGGTCTGACTGGAGCATCTGTAAATTAGTTTTTTTTTTAAGTATTGGCTTTTAGCCGTGACAGTGTGATGAACCATTGCTTAGTTTGATAATTATGTAATTTGAAGAAAACTTGCTGAATAAAAGAGACCGGTTGACTTGCTGTGTAATGGCTAAGTAAAGCTTTGCTCAGAAACGAAACGGTATTGGTTTGCCTGGGTTTTTGGTTGGGGTCAATAATGTATTGACACAAAGTATTCCTATCCAATCACAGTAGTATTAGTAATTCGGGGGAAAACAAGTAAAACTGGCTAGCACGGTGTGTTCAAATATCGCAACAGTTCGTGACGGAGACAAATTATGGGGGGAAAATTTTAGAGGAAATCGGAATATCCTACAAGTGAGATGGTTTTTAGGAGGCAATCTGGTTAAATGACATGATTTTGGAAGTTTTCAGCATTTTATCTTGATTATGTCTTCGAGGTTTTAAGCAATCGGAAATGTGTCGATAGGTTTTGTAATGCGGGGCGACATCAGTTTTTCAGAACCTTTTAAAATGATGTAAGGGTGTTTACAAAAAAAAAGTTGTGGGGCGGGCGATAAATTTTGGGAGAATAGAAAAAAGTTGACATGCTAAAGTGATTAAAAATTAAAATTTGAGGTTGATATTAAAAGATGGACACCAACTACAGTCTGCTGGCCACCAGGAATGATCTCACGTAGTGGTCGACTGTCTGGTATAGCGGAATCCATTTCTTATCTCTTATTACTTTAGGAGAACGTGTACTATTCGTGTCGCTTCTTTCTAGTTGTGCAATTTCAGGGTTTGGGGGCCATCTTGGACTGGCCGACAACTCCCCTCGATTTCATGCGAGAGTTTTGAAACCCGCTGGCTAAGTGAAGTTCCGCAGGTTGACTCGCTTCGGTCTGGTTTCGGGGTTTGGGCGCCATCTTAGACTGGCTGACCACTCGCCTCGATTTCATGCGAGGGCCTCGAGATCGAACGCACTTTACAAATCAATGATATGATTATTATTAGTTCATAAATATTCAGATTGCCCCCTTTACGATTAAAGCGCTGTGTTGTGACAAAGTGCAAAGATATCCCTTGCTGTGTTTAATTCTAATCTAAATTTAGTACACTTCTTTGGTTTGGCTCTATTGACTGAAGTGGCTACTATCCAATCAGAGAACGCTTGTAATTAGCAATACAAACAATACGTACACACTGCTATTAAACAAGTTAACAAAGATTCAACAAAGAGGTGAGCACATGTTTTTCAAACGGCTTTACACTGCTTGACGTGGAGAAAAAGGGATAATAAAATCTATTAAAAATAGGAATATCTGACGGGTGAGATGGTTTCAAGTTAGATTTAAACGGTGTGTTACGGAAAATGTAAAGATATCCTTTTCTGTGTTTAATTGTAATGTAAATATCATTCGCTAATCACAATACGGTTCGAAGAGCACAAACAAGTAGAGGCACGAATTTCTGGAGCAGGGATCAGTAGTGGTAAGTAACAGACGAATTTTATGTTGCTTGTCACTCCTTACAATCCTAGACAATTTTCTATTGTATTAGTTTACAAGAAATCGTAGCGTTAATGACCTCTCATGTTTGGAACTTCCACAAAACTTTGCGCGTCATATTTTTGTCAAGTTCTTTGAAGCGCTGCGCCTTACGAAAATATCCATGAAAAGCACTCCAAATTGTAGTTTGTTTATTGTTTATACACAAATTAAATGTCAAAATCAATTAGTGTTACCCTCGCTCCCAGCTCTCCCCTAACTTTCCTATTCTGCTGACTATAACTTCCATTTTTCGGAAACAAACCCTATTCAATTTTTTTGGAAATAGCTCCTGTTGGTGGTAAAGCTGGGAGTCAAAGTGTGTTGGAGTTGGACTATTGATCAAGTACAGTTCGCTTGGCGTTACGTGCAAGGTCTTTTCTTGAACCTGTTCGCTTACCTTGTAGTACTGTCTGTTCTTGCCCTATTTCTTCCACCGACCCGATTTTACCAGCCTCTAGCCTGGGGTCGGGGAGGGACTGGAGATAGAATATGGGTGGAAGAAGACTGAAGACTAATCTTTCTGGCCCCAGTTGTTCAAAGGGTGGATAATTTTATCCACTGGATAGTTCGCTATCCGGCCGATAAAATGTGTGCAAGATTTTCCCGATAGCCCTATAATTTGTGAATAGAGTAGAAGCATACGTCAAATTTAAGAATGGGATAATATGGAAAACTTGCCAGAAGCATTGGTTGGAGTACATTTGCTCCGCTGGATAGTGACTTATCCAGTGGATAAAGTTATCCACTCTTTGAACAACTGGGGCCAGGTCGATCATAGGCGATCACGGGAAAACTTCGACTACATTAAGTTTAATGGTCCGGACAGTCAAGTCGTATTACTCACGATCAAGTGATCCTTTGTCATTTCTGATTGTTTCTGATCTCCCCCTGTATTCTGCTTGTCCACAAAACTGCAAATTTCGAAACTGCATTTTATTATCCTATTGCTCATGCGTCAACCTTCACTTTTGGGGTGCATGCTTGCTTAGTAAGCTAGCCAGCCGACCCTAATCGTCATTAGCATTGCGTGAATGAGCGATGAGACAGCGAATTATGTCACAGTGAGCTAAAGTAACCAGAAGCGGGGAACATTAATGCCGCCTTCACATGCCAGACATGTCTGACTTTTTTCGTTTGTCTGTTGTTTTCTGGGCCGGGAGCGGGGGGAGTGCTTATTTCTACAACACTGGGTCTCAGACTCATGATTGCTGCAGTTTGTACACGAGCAAGTTCAAGACTCGGGGGGAAACGAACTGCAAGGGCGAATTAATATGAGGGAAGCTTTCACTCTCAAACAAAAGAGCACTGACTGCAGAAACCTGAATTTCAGTGTCTGGCAAAATGTTACAGTAAACATTTTGCTTCGGTTACAAAAGTCAGCCTCCTGATTTCTCTCACTTCGAGAAAATACTCGAATCCATGTGCAGTAATCTTCCTAGTTTTGGAGGCTTTTTACAATAGGTCGATTATTGGGATTATTGAACGATGGCGTGCGCTCATTTTTCGTGTTGCTGTATTTATGCCATCACGAAAACACTTGCACATTGACAGACATGACCCATCCGTCTTGCAGGCTTATCTCTGCACATACAGATATTTGTTTGTACTGGAGTGGATACTTATTTGTTTTAATCCCTGGTTTTAATCCGCAGTATTACAGAGGGGTAGCGTGCAGTCAATTCAATAAAGCATTTACACTTGTAACTAACAATCTGGGTCCTTGCTATTGCACGGGAGTTCAAGAAACACGTTCAGTGATGATCAGTATTGAACTCGTTCAGTTTGAACTCTTCATTGAGTTGCTTTTTGAACGCGCATGTCGAACTAACAGCCCGGATTTAAACTACAAGTATAAAGTTTTATTGAATTATCTCCTGGGCCAGTATATTTTTTAAGTCGAGTAACATTTCATGATTCTTTTTACGAGCAAGGGAACCGCTTCGTGACATTCCAGAGATGATGTCAGTCACGGATCACTAAGCAGTGATCTAGGAAAATAGCTAGAAATTTGGGTTGGTCTTGGTCATACTGGATGTGGATATTTCCATGAAGTAAGTACTTTTAAGTAAAAAAAAAATAGCTTTATTCGTTACCCACCTGCAGCTGAGAATCGTTTGCTTTCTGTTTGTGTTTTTGTTTTTGTTTTTTCTTGCCGAGCTAATACCAGCCGTAGGATCAAAAGGATTTAATTTAAATGGCAAACTCGACCAGCCTCTCAATTGGGAGGAAGAGGCAATCGTCTTGCTAGAACTGAATTGTCCTGCTTTGTCTTACATGTAAGATAGTGCCGGCTTAACCGGTAAAATGTTCTGTAAGACGGAAGTCGAAACTAAGTAACTGATGGAAACACGAACATATTTCTTGTTTGCGTGGGTGAACAACTACAAAGTGCTCATCAGTGAACTGCGGATCTTGGCATTCGATCGCAGACTAACACTGAGAAAAGCTAAGAACCGAGTTTGACTCTTGAAGAGGAAAGCCCATTCTTTATACTTTTTTAGCATATCAATCTTTTTCAGTTTACAGTCAAGAAATCGGTCTAGGGATGACTTCAAAATCAGTTTGAGTTACTTGCAATTCCTCCAAGAGAATTGTGGAGGATTTTCTTGTCAGTGAGAAGTATGACGCGAAGTTTCTTGACAAACACATTTAGCAGATCTCAGCCAGTCACTGATTGTGACGATATGCGTTCAAGGTAGACAAAATCCTTGAAAGTCTAAGGCTTGCTTGCTTTCGTCCTTGAAAGAGTGTTGAAAAATTAATAAGTAGGCATGTAGTAGATGAAGAGCTTCATTGAACCTCTTCACCTTCAAGGGGGAAGCACTTGACGTGTAACAGCGGCTGCATTCTTGTGTCGACCGAATAACTTGACCCAAGCACTACACTCCTAAGACGCACCATAATCGACTATAGTTAGAAACAAGTTCATCCACATGTTCCAACAACTGACCACTTTATCCTCGTTTAACATCAATTTTACAGCATTTTACCTGTGAACATTAAAACAAGAAATAATTTTAAAGTGGTAGGTTGAATGTAGTTGACTTGTGGCCCGACGGGTAAAGACTTCAAACCCACAGGTGCGTAACACATACCTGTTGTAACACGTGACCTGTTAAAGGGCTGCCATTGTTTCTTGAAGTACGTACGGTTTGTTGGTCAATTCGAATATTTCCTTTTCATTGCCTACAAATCTAGGTTTTTTCAAAGACCTGCTTTCCTGACATTATTCCATGAATATGGGGAGATAACAATGCCGTCTGACCTTAGAGCTGTTCATGGTAGCAAATTATGGCGCGGCTGGTTTCCAAGAGAAGATTGGTCTACTATACAATAGTGGCGACTTCCGTCTGTTGGATTCTTGGAACAGTGTCGTTTTTTCTCATCCAATCCCTGGAAGTCGGCATTGAAGTTAAAAGACGGACGCCCGAGGGACTTGTTCCGCTACAAAGACCGAAATTAGACGCGCAGTTACGTCTTGATGAGTCCGTTAAGAAACCAGTCAAGAGGGGTGATGAACAGGGAAACCCAATTGACACAAAGAAGCACAACCAGTTTGTCTACAGAACAGACTTTAACAAGGGTGCTAGTACTTCAAATAACTCTCCAAAGAAAACTGTGTTCATTACCGCGAATTACGAAAGGTTCCCCCGAGGGGCTAAGCTAAAAGGTCCCGGTGCAGGGGGTGAGGGGGTCTCAGTGCCGGCTTCACGAAAACATGAAGAGGATGAAGGATTTGATCAACATTCATTTAACCGTGTGGCCAGTGATATGATCTCTCTGCATCGCAAATTACAGGATCATAGGAATAGTGGGTAAGTCGATACCATAACTTAACCCTCCCAACGCAACTTATTATGATTTTCGGTTACGAGGGTTGGGAAATAAAGAGAGCGACATTGAAATTATTGCTCAGTAGCCATGGTTAAGTAAATATCGGTCGTATTCGAATACACTGATAGGGTTTCTTCTCCAGATAAAAAAGTAAACAGGAAAGTACCACCAAATAGATTTCATTGGGATGGTCACACTTTAGGATTTCATTCACAGACTAAAAAGTGACAACCACTTCGTGGAACATAGCAAACAGCACTGCAATAAAGTACCGCTTTTACCCATCGGAATGTGACACCGAAAATCAGTATCGGATCACTTTTTCCGCATAATACGACGGCATCACACGAGACTGTTAGCTACTATATTGTTCAGTAGGTTTCATTCGAATGGTTGTACACTATAGGATAAATATCAATGGATTCAAAAGCTTGTATTACGACCTCCTATAGTGCACAGCAAAACATGATAAATAGTACCACGGTACAGAAACGGCACATCTCGACACCTTTTGTTTGGATGGCCGCACTTTTAGGATTTAATTCAACCGTATACAGTAAACTGCCAGTACCACCAGAATGTAGCTATCGGTAGCTTTGCGGTTGAAATTGACACAGTTTAAGTCTTCATTCTGACAGCCTTTTTTTTAAATTTATTTATACACGGAAAATCATTAGTACACTGATAAGAACTACATAAAAACGGTAAACTGAGTAACCGGCTGGTTTACGTGATTTCCGTTTGGTTACCAAAAGAAGAAAAATGCTCTTTTGTTATTTTTTAAAAACTCCCAGGGAATCACACTGTTTCAGATTTTGAAGCAGAGTGTTGTACGGAAGGGTACCACTTTAGGAAGAAACTGCGTTTCAGGTACTAGGCATATAGGTCCGGTTTTATTTTGTCATTCGAATTTCTCAAACTGGCATAATATATAATTAGTGTTGTATTCAGAAAACATAGCTGAGGTACTTCACTAAGTGACTCGAAGACCGTTTTGGCTTTGGGATTAATCAAATTTTGGAGCTTTGGTGGCAACTGAACTGGGCTTAAAAATAACATTATTTTGCATATACTGCACAAATGTTTTAGTTTGAAATATCAGCTGTTGTTTAGCTGTGTCCATAAGCGCCGATAATTTGGTCTGCATTCAGTTAAATTAAAAGGACGGAACATTTCCGCACAGTGCCACTCTGGCGACCCTCCTCTGATAGTCGACAGTCTGTGAATTCCTGCTTCTCTGTCGCTTCACGAAATGATATGTTTAAATTGAACGGTTAACCTCACAAATTAAACTCAGTTGGTTAATCATTCGAGTTGAAATTCCGACATGGGTGTTTCCGCGATCTATTTTTTGTAAAATTTTGCCTAAATTGTGCCCTCGCATATGCATATCGGTATTTCCCGTTGCAAAGAGCTGCCCCACCTACCCCTTCCTACTCGCAAATTATACAACCGCTGGTTGTATTAAACGTAGGCTCTCCAACGAGTCCAAGATGATGCTGGTCCGATGCTGGCAGAATATGATGAATGATTGTTTTTACGCCGTTTTTTCTTCGGTATTTTCAAGTTTACAATTTCTGATCTGAGCGGAAGGATACCATTACTGAATTTTCTTGTCGTTGGTGACTATTCAGCGTGGCCTGAACAGGTGGTGCCTAGCGAAGTGATGGCGTGATATTGGGACGTTATGCTGAAAGCTCTCGAACAAAGCATCGGATTTTAATGATTTTCAGACACAGAAATGATCATTCCAAAGCGACGTATATTATTCTTCGGTGTCGTTATAGCCTCCTCTGTGTGGATTTATTTAGC
>NW_028145681.1:665000-680000 GCF_977016875.1 Pavona decussata
TGAAAAAAATCTGGGAATCCACACAAACCAATCCTGCCAAATTCAAGGTGATGGGCCATTTCTACTTTTTACTGCTTTTGGAGGTGAACCTTTCCAAATTATTATTATGCTGATGAAGATAAATGACACAATTATTGTAAACTATCCATATCTCAACTCGACTGGCAAATTTTAAACCCATACTGAAACTGAGAAAAGTACGAACTGTCAGGGAACAAATATGGTTTTATCTCCAAGAACAAACCAAACTACAAAATGAAGAAAGCAAGGCCAAGAATAATTATTGATATCATTGTAGAAACCAAGTTTTAGTTTATTACAAGATAGTTGAAAATTACAATATTTCGGCTGTATTACAGAGTCATAATCATGTTAAGATATTTTACAGGAGGGGACTTAAATATTATAGGCGTCTTAATATTATGTAATATAACTAGTCTGAGAATACTTAGTAATCAGAGGAAAAAGTCTTATTCTCTAGAGGCTTTCAGTCCTTCGTTAATGGTTAGGCTTGAAATTCTTGATGTAGAAAGCTTCAAGAAATGCTAATTGTGACCAGTTGTAATTGGAAGCAACCAAACTACATGTCATAAAAACTTCTATTTTTTTTTTTCAGGACACCTGTGATGGCTGGAGGGTTGTTCTCTATTGATAAAAGTTATTTTGAGGAAATAGGTACATATGATACAGGAATGGATATATGGGGTGGAGAAAATCTGGAAATTTCTTTCAGAGTAAGTCTGCAGTTTAATAATGTATTACATGTCTTTCTTTCTTTCTGTTCTGCACAAATGAAAAACGCTGTATTCTGACATGCTGAGGGTATATGCAAACCATTGTCAGTCTAGCTTTACAAACTGTATATTTAATGATAAATATTAATCCGTAGAATAAATCTGCTACCAGTCTATCATGACTGCTCTTTAATGTACAGGGTGGATGGATAACGCTGCGATTTTGACTGTTCAAGGCATGGAATTCATAACTTACATTAGAGTTGAAATTTTTAATGGCTTACAAGGTTTTATTTTTGAAAGATTGCGCTTTCAGCACGTGCAAAACATACACATATTAGTTGAATGTAGTTTTCTGTTTACATAGTGGTTCCAAACACAGTGCAAATTCAAATCAGATGGAGGTGGGCTGATGTCAAAAACAGGAGAATTTGACTAATTCACCTGTGTTTTGTTTCCATCAGAACTTGTTTAATTCTGTCTGTATTCAGATACCGTATTTATTCGATTAACCGCCCACCCTGAAAGCCCAAAAAGTTAAAAAGCCCCCACCCTCGAATAAGCGCCCACCCCCACCTTCCTCCCCCCAAAAAACATTTCTATACTAGCCCAGCGTGGAGTAAGAGGAGCGTCAGTTGTGTTCCAAAATTGGTTTTAGATAACGGTAGTCAGTGAACTTTTATGGCTTGTTTATGTTAGCTTTTGTACTTTGTTTTGTTTTGTTGAAGCGAAATAAACTTGTTATTCCTTGTTTTGTTATTCTCTAGAAATGTCCTTGCTTGCGGAAAATGTTGGGAAAATAAAATACTATAAAGTACTGATCTTGTTTTCTTGTGTTCTAGATCTGGATGTGCGGTGGAACCATTGAGATGCTACCATGTTCACGTGTTGGACACGTGTTCAGACCTCGTTTCCCGTACTCATTCCCCGCTCGCCCTGGCGGTGATCTGGATGTTGTAAGTCGGAATCTCATGCGAGTGGCCGATGTGTGGATGGATGAATACGCAAAACATTTCTACAATATTCGCTTTGATCTCAAAAAGAAGAAACACGACGACGTCAGTGAGAGGCTGGCTCTCAGAGAAAAACTACAGTGCAAGAATTTCAAGTGGTATTTGGAGAATATTTTTCCTGAACTTGAGGTCCCAGACACAAATTTTCTAGCTGCTGGGCAGGTAGGTAGAGAGGCCCCTCGCTCGCTACCAGCGAAAAGCTATTGAGAAAATTGCCGTCTGAGTGCCATTCGCATCAACGCGAGCGGGGGCGGAAAAGCTAAAGCCCTATTAGAAACACGGCCCCGCTCAATGCATATTGAAAGAAACGATTTTGTCGGGAATAATAATTTTAACTTTAAGGCTATTGCAGTGATAACGAGCAATGTATTGTACGAATTTTGCTTTGGCAATCCATAGCTAGTTATCACGATAATCATACCACCACTGAACGAATCACAAACGGTTTGAAATTGGTCACATAATCAAAACACTTTTTGACCGGGTGAGAGACCGTTCATTTTCTCTCAACATGGCCACCCTCGGAATGAATTTAACCTTTCCCCGCTCCGGGACTAAAACCTTTCTTGACGCTTTTGTGGATTAATTTTTGCGAACATTTAGCGATGTGCGAAGGTTTAGAAAATTAAACCGACCTACATGAAAATAAAAGCATTAAGTTACCCAAATTCCAATCAAAACAGCTATAATTTACTATAGTTTCTTTAAGAGAGAACCCCCCCCCCCCCGCCCCTCTTCGGATGTTGTTGATTTTTGTTTTTACTGGATGTTTTATAGGTTCGGAATCCTTCAAGTGATAATTGTTTGGATACGTTAGGTAAGAAGGATGACGCAGCCTTGGGGTTGTATCAGTGCCACGGTCAGGGAGGAAATCAGGTGAATACACTAACACTTCCTAGTGCTTTAGCTAGTGTCTCATGCAGCACTTCGAATAACTTATTGATATCAGTCGTCCTCATAAGTCCCGAACTGCCAAGTCAAAAAAAGTTGCTACTTTTTGCGACGGTAGAGTCATGCGCTTAAACACGTCAGCATGCTAAATTCCCCAGTGAAAAACTGTTGAAAATTGCCTCATGTAACATCAACGTAACAAAGTCCAGTCTCTTTTAGAAGGAACATGAACGGCTTTATCGACGGCGTTAATTCACCAGAAGTTAGAGTTTATATATTCTATGGATACTTTCTGTTTCAAATGGGATAGAGGATTGTTTCTTTTTACCTCAACAAAATAGCATGCGGCGACGCTACTGAAGAGAATTGACGAAACTTTCATTTACGTGCAAGTTTTACGTGCCGGACAGATAGTCAGATGTAAACACCGCTGATAAAGCGCGAAAATTGCCTGCCCCGTGGACACGTATTTGCGCGTGCGCGTGTGTAGTTCTTTTTCGACCATCCCTGCGATGAAAGTGGTACTGCTCGTCGTCTAGGTAAACGCTGAATAGTTGTGTTACTCACACTGCTCTGCTCCTTTGCCTCGCGCCTCAGTTAATCTCATTTCCCTTTTTTCTTTTCAGTATTTTGTATTGACGAGTAAAGGAGAACTGAAATCAGAAGATAATTGCCTAGATTACAATGGCTATGATTTGTACTTAAGAGAATGCGACGGACTCATGCAGAATCAGAAATGGGAATACAAGGTATGAATGTTGATTGAAAAGTGAACAACCAAACCATCGATAAAAACTGATAAACTCGGAAATTTGATTGAAAATCTTTTTATAAAATTGTAAAGAAAGGAACTAATGCTCTGGAGATTTCATTGGAATGGTCATGTTTGAGGAATTTTTTCACATTAACTGACTTATTCCGATAATTAATTTAAATATAGCGCTCGATCTCCTCCGTTCGACTGAAAGACTTCGTGTTTCCATTCGTGAACGAGTTTATAAATTTCATGCGGCTCTGTAGGTTACAAGTTCCACGCTTGTAATTTGTTTTACACGTACTCCATAATGTAGGAAGCATTCTTCAATCCCGGACCATTGTTGCTGCGTGAAGAATGCTGTCTAGTACTAGAACCAAAGTAATCACTTTAACCAATCACAACAAAAGTAAACAACACAATGAGCCAATCAGAAGTCAAAGCCAATGGGTGTAACAGGTACAAAGCGCGGGAAAACGCGTGCGAGCAAGTAACGGTTGGTTTTAATTGACACGTGCTTTTCAGTCAGTCAGTCAGTCAGTCAGTCAGTCAGTCAGTCAGTCAGTCAGTCAGTCAGTCAGTCAGTCAGTCAGTCAGTCAGTCAGTCAGTCAGCCTGGAGTCAATCACAGAGCACAGTAAAGCGATGTTTTGTGTATTAACTTCTTCTGTGGTTATCTTTCTTTTTCTTTTTCTCAGGATAACAAGTTGTACCACCCTCGTCGTGACGTGTGCATAGACCGAGGTTCAGCAAACTCAGAACATGCTAAGGTACGCGCGTGTGATGGGCGGACTGCGCAGGTCTGGGAATTCTCCAAAACAGACGAAATGGACTGAACACTGATGCAGATCACCCGCGCTACGCGGCTGACCGCACACGTCAAGCGCCTGCTCTCGCGCGTGAAACAGCTGCTCTCGCGTGTCACGCAGCTGGTCTGCGCAGGCCCAAACGATGTCAGCAAGGCAAAAGAACGTTTGATAGTTCCTCGTATCATGATCGCTTGACAGCTTGTGTGCAAGGCTTCTGTTGGATACGGAAACTGCCGTACCATACGTATTATCTATGATCACAAGACTTATTATACGCCATGTCTATGTGTGGCGCGATGCATTGCCGATTCATTAGAGTCCCAGAGATCTCAACACTGAATTACTCAAGAGTCAGCACAATTCGCGAAAATACCATGAAATTTGCTTTATTTCATAGTTATATTTCAATGAAAGCTGGACTTAGGAGCACTTGATATCAAAACGTAGGGTTTGTTCGAAGGTATTCCCTTTTCTTTGTCGTAGTTCGGATTGAGCAAGCCTGGTGGCGACTGGAGTCGAGTTCATGATCATCCGTACATCAGTCTCCCGAATGAGTGTTTCGAACAATTCAGTCAAAGTAATGGTTTGAGCCATTCTCGGAGACCCAGGGGCAGAGAGTCGACACAAGGCGAAGATTTCACGGGCGAAATCTGAACCAGCGAAAGTTTAAAAGACGGCCTTGTTAAACCTTTCGCTCAACCCAATTTCGCCCGTGAAATCTTCGTCCCCGACTTTCTGCCCCTGAGTCTCCTAGGTTTATTCTCCTAGGATGGGTCTAAGGTCGCTCGGTCTCAATCCGTCGTGAGAGCAAGCGATCGTTCATTATCTGAGAATCAGCTGTATTTGTTAGCTTTAAAGCACCCGTCCATCGTGCGGAAGATCATGTGTTCAAGGGCGGAAATCCTGTTCTTTTTTCTGAGTCCGGCATGAAAACACGACCATCCTTTTATTCCCGCGCTACAAAGTGGTGTGGTGTTTTTATCTAGATAGGAAATATGATTTTATCCGGCATATAGGAATATTCGATGTGAATTTCGTATATTATAGTAGAATTTCCGTTTTTGATGTTCGTTATTTATTTAAAAGTAATAAATTAAGATAGTTAGTTCTATCCTGAGAATTATCAATTATAGAAATAAATTAAAACAGGATCGGAAACACTTTTATGTCGAGCTGAGCTAAATCCGAGAGGACATTGCATTTCTGATAGATTCCTAGTGCACAAGGCCGACCCTCTTAGAACAGAATTTATTGTTAAAATGTAACCGGAAAGAGAAACCTTCGTAAATGACTTCATAGTTCTCATTCAAATTGCTTCGCGTGGACTTCCTCGTACAAACACGCTTGTTTTTAGCGAAGCACGGGGGTCATGGGAAAACCGGCGAAACAAGCGAAGAGTGCTTCGCGTTTTTCGTTTGAGTCTTACCATTGTGCCTTGCCATCTCAGAGAAGCTTCGCTCTCGTGCCAAAAAGAATGAGGTATATGATCGCTAACGATCCCTGCCTTTATAAAAACTGAGTGATCGTCAACGATCATATCAAACTAGGCAATACAAATTAATGTGTGTTGAAAAGTCGATTTTCATACGAGATTATCAGCGTTGCAATTGCTGATTAAAAAAAAAGCAAATTGAGCGACTGTTTGCGGTAACTTTGGCTTGGCGATACCAGGGAGGTCAATTGCTTCTTTTGTGTTTTCAATAAAAAATACTTCACTATACCTAACTTTGTTTTACAAGTTTACTATTTTAAGCAACTACTTAATAATATTCGTCATTTTTTGTCGAGTGCTCGCTTACTTTGTTTAAATGAGAGGTTACGAAACGCTGTCAAGGAAACCGTGGAAATCGTCATGATCAGTGTGAAGAATAACGCTAAATTTATTAGCGCCCTAGACAGCAAGCAGGATGGGTCTTGGTAGACTTGTTTGGTAGGGAGTTTAGTTTCTTTGGTGGCCAATAGAATAAGAGCCTTTACCTTGCTAAAACTAGTGATATAAGAACCCTAGTTCTTAATAAAGCTATAATGTGGCCTTTTTAAACCCCTCGATCCACTTGACAATGACTTGACGATGTTTTTTTGGTAAACATTTTGGATATCTTCGTAACCGAGTTGCCTGGACTGCACGTTTGAGTTTGTGAATCTCTAAAGAAAACACGTTTGGTCTAAAACACGCTTTCTTGACAACCAACAAAATTAACACTTTATCAGCAATAACCTGTAATGATACTTTGAGATAATTTAAGGGTAAAATTAAAAATAGAAAAAAACATTGATTGGAATGGCTATAAAACGATCCAACAGCGAGGAATCATATTTCAGTCAATGAAAATTAAAATGATTAGAAAGCACTTTTCAGGTAATCTCTAAGAATAAAAACTTACCACGTATCTTTTAAATAAGATTTTAAGATTTCCAATATTGTGCATAATACATGCAAATTCGGAATAATTTCAGCAGAAGTGTTTATCTTTGTGTGGTGAATTGGACACCGGAACAAAGGGGTCCGCATCCAGCTGACACAAATCTGAGATGGGATGAACTTTGAAAAGCTTGTTAATGGATCTTTAATACAATACTTGTCTTTGTATTCGCGTGTTCCGCGTTACTCGAGACAGGAGTAGGTCAATACAGGCTAACGTCTGACAAAACAATGTTGCTGCGGTCGCGATGGGTTTCTGTTTCTCGTTAAAGCTATTTCGTTCCAGAAACAATGGGGCTTAAAGCGAGAGGAACTTCGGTGAAAACTGATGGGCTTCAAACACGTAATGAAGCGGGCGAAAGTACCCTCTTGACGTATTTACGAAGCTAATCGATGCTCGTCGAGATACAAGCTGTGTGGACTGCCGAAACAAGAAAACAAGGAATTTACTTACATCGGAAATTGTCAGCGGAGGAAAGATAATGTACTTACTTTGCTCTTAAGCTTTTGTTATCGTCGTTGAAATTTCGTTATGGCATTCACGTGCGGTCAAATTTACAAGCCCCGGCAAGTAATCGTTGTTGCTTTGTTGACGTCCATATTTTGGTTTGTATTAAACACTGTGATACTCATTTCGTATCAGGGGAATATTGCTTCAAATGATCAAGTCGCTCGTAGATTACGAGAGGAAAGTAAAAATTACCAGCGTGGATTTGAGCAGCAATTAGAGAGTGTAAATAAAAGATCGAAGTTAGTACCACGTGGGATTTCCGAGGTCGAAGACTTCGAAGAGGAACTTGATATCGTGAAAAGGGAGATTGTGCAAGACAAAGATACACGAAATATGAACACGAAAGTGATGAAAAATCAAGTAATTGACAAAAATGAAAATAATTCTTTGAAGAAACAGGAAGTGGTCAGGAAACCAAGACTAGAGAAGACTAAGAAAAAACCGATAGTTCGAAAGAAAAAGCAAATTTCGGCGGTAAAGACTATTCCACCCGAGCACCCGAGAAAACAGACCGTGGGCACAAACGATGCTGTGCACGTCCCGAAATTTCCCGACGTTAAAGCCCGCGACCCGAACGGTCCCGGAGAGGATGGTAGAGCTGTAATTGTTGCAGCAGACGAGAAAAAGAACGAAAAGGATAGTTACAGTAAATACGCCTTTAATGAATATGTGAGTGAAAAGATCTCACTCGTGCGTTCTATTCCGGATACAAGAAGTCTTGGGTAAGTTATAATTAATTTCTGAATTTACATGTACTTTCGATTCCACTGGAAAGTAAAGCTCAACAGCATCCATGGTCACACTTTTAAAGAGCTTCCTTTTGCAGCATAAAAAGCAGCATCTCAGGAAGCGGTATTGCTCAGTAGCTTGTTTCCTTTGAATGGTCACACTTGATCTCATGCCGGTGACAGACTCAAAATGTAGAACCACCTAATGAACAGGACAATAAACAGCAACATGGGAAAGTAAAGTACGATCTGCTCAGTAGCGTTCATTTTATTGGTCACACTTCAGGATTTTATCCACGGATTTAAATTAAAAATTACCTTGCAAGATTACATGTGTATTTTAACATCAACAGGATAAATTAAAGCAAATATCATTGTTATATATTGACTGCTAAATATTGGTCAGGGAATTTCCTGTTTCCGCCAACTAATTATAATAAGTGGTCTATTTTAAACACATTTAGGAAAATGGCGGCTGTTTGCAGTATTGCCGGGATAAAAGAACCAACTGCAAACAAATTCGCCCTTTAGGTTGTCACGCTGGTAAAATCTTGAACGATATCGCTCATTCTATCACGGTTTTCATTCGCTACATATGCAATAACTTACTCGAAAAATATTGTATCGCTGTCTCCATACGCCTCCCTCTTATAAGCCAAGTGACAATTGAGAAGCCCCCTGAAAAAGTCGCGAAAATTCACCACTGAGGTGTTCAGGCTTGTCACGTTACTCGTGAGAAAGTAGCCAAGGGTGACCAAGGGTGCATTATTCACGCTGGAGAGGCGGTGTTTTCGAAAACTCGCCTGTAGGTATACGTCTGCTTTGCGCTTTAATTTGTGCGCTGGTTAACCTATCTAAAGCAGACTTATATTCGTTTTCTGGGTCCAGGGGGATTCTGCTCCCCCCCCCCCTCCCGCAAAACCACACTCGTCCCTGAGGCTATTACACGTTATAACAGTGACACTTGGAGGATAAATAGTGCGTCCAAAGATTTTTTTTACCAGCTTTATTGACCGTCACACATGTTAAATACAATAAATTAAAAAGCCAGAAAGAAATGAAAAATATGTGCAAAGTGATTTAAAGTGATAAGGTCAAAAGGGCAGGTGCGAACAGGACGCGAGGACCCGTGCAAGGCACCTCCCATGGGCTCTGAGAAAAAAAGTGCCTGTCAAAAATCGGTTGCCATGGTAACATCAAGTTCAAAGAACACAACCTACCACACCAGATAAATTTGTGAAAAAGACGTTAATTTTCATGGCCTTTACTCAAATGTGATACAGCGCACTTTGTTAAAATGAGATCAGGCCCCAGTTGTTCAAAGGCCGGATAACGTTATCCGCCGGATAAGGCACTATTCAGGGTCTAAAATATACTTTACGTTAAACGTTGTCCAAGGTTTTGGTACACTTCCAAACTTAACTGTGGTTGGAGTGTGCATATTCGCTTGTACAAGAGGAAATACTGAAATATTTGCACAGATTGAAACTGTCGGATAGCGACTTATCCAGTGGATAAAGTTATCCGGCCTTTGAACAACTGGGGCCAGGCCTATTCATTGGAAGCTCTCCTTTTTGAAAAAAAAAAAATGGTGAAAGATCTGAAATTACTTCTCAAAAACTCTAGCACTCTCATTAACTATTGTACGCTCTCAGAGTCGTTTATCTTGTTCGGTTTTTCATTGGCAACATCCAAACTCTCCCTTTTGTTTGACCAGCATCTCCCATAAGCTTCGATCAAATCTGAAATCTCTTTATCTCTTATTGATTTTTTGCCTTTTTTGAGCTGGGCATTAAGGTATTATCTGATTTACTTCTCAGTTGTGCCGGGAAGTCTTATCCTGTGTCAGACCTGCCTACCACCAGTGTGATAATCTGTTTTCATAACGAGGCGTGGTCCACTCTGTTACGCACAGTTCACACTGTGTTACTCCGCTCCCCACCAGAGCTCCTACAAGAGATCATACTCATTGATGACTTCAGTACATTTGGTAAGCATCCACATAGATAAGTTTCCGTTACAGTTAAACTATAGTGCGCGCTTGAAGAACTGATTTGCGACTCTTGATTACACTGGATATGTCGACCTTTAATATTTTCACTCACAATAAGACAGATCCTGACAGGGATCTTAGCACTTCAGTAGCTTCAAAGGTCGCATCGCAGAGGTCATTCGAACCCATGACCACTGCGATGCCGGTGCAGTGCTCTACCAACTGAGCTATCAAGCCAACTGGGAGCTGGTCATATTGCGAATTCGTAATATACCCGTGGAAGATAAATATATAAGAGGGGAATGTATGAAATATCGCAACTGTGAACAGCGAGTGAACTGATGCCTTATGAGTAGATGACCCGGCCTAGTATATTCAGAAAAAAATTTCATGCTTCAACGGGACTAGAACATATGACACCTGTTGCGATACTGGCAACTGAACGCTCTAACTAACTGGACTGTTAGTCAGCCGAGAACCGTTGTTTTATGAGTGGACTTCTCTTGACGTTTTTCACACCAAATCTTTAGTTGGTCATTTAATATCTCAAATTCGAAGCATGCTCAAAGTCGAATCATGTTAAAGGTCTTCCCTTGCTTTTTGGAGGTTCTGACTCACGAGATTTTTAGTCAGTTTTTTTTATTATAAACAAGAGAACAAATGTTGTTTTACTCTACTTCCTCAGATCATCTGAAAAAACCACTTGAAGATTACGTGGCAAAGCTAGCCAAGGTTCGTATTCTAAGGACAACTAAAAGAGAGGGACTCATTCGAGCTCGTCTATTAGGAGCCAAAGCAGCTAAGGCCCAGGTGTTAACGTTCCTCGACGCTCACTGTGAAGCGAACGTGGGTTGGTTAGAGCCCCTGCTGGACAGGATTAGGCGGGACCATACCACTGTAGCTGTACCGGTGATTGACATTATAAGCTCAACAGACTTCGCTTATTCTGGAACTCCTGCTGAGGTTATTGGTGGTTTCAGCTGGGATATGCAGTTTAATTGGCATTCTTTACCGCAAAATGTTCGAAATCAGCGAAAAGATTTGAGTCAGCCCATCAGGTAGGTAATCAATTGAATTGATTTAGTTCATAATATTATTAATAATTACCAATTATTTATTCCTGTAGATTATTAAGTTATGTATATGTATCTCTTCTGATCGTAGGACCCCCACAATGGCTGGAGGTCTGTTTTCCATTGATCGTAAGTACTTCTACGATTCTGGATCTTATGACGAAGGAATGGATGTTTGGGGTGGAGAAAACCTAGAAATGTCTTTCAGGGTGAGTAAATGCATGTTAGATGAATTCATATTAGAAGAAGAGAAATACGACTCCGACGGAATTCCTAAGGCAGAATGCAGTCTTAATATAAATTTAAGGACGACAAAATGGTCTTAAAATTACAACTTATATAAGCTAAACATACAAAAGTTGTTAAAGGAAGACAGAGTCCAAAACAAAAACCCTTTGTAATTTACCCGTCTGAGGTGAACTCGTCAAAGAAAAGTTTTCCCTCTAATTTTCGCGTTCTTTCTTTGTGGACTGGAAATTGGATGCGTAATTTTCTGGGTAATTTTGAAAGGGAAAATTGTCTTTCACCACATTCACAATGGACGAGTTTTCCGTCTTCAGACGAATTTCCATCTCTGATATAAATTGTTTGAGGAAGTGTTAGGTTTTTGTAGCTACAACTTTTATGACTGTATTGGTCGGTTGACCCAGGGATTATGTTTCTAATCCGTTATTTTCTAAACTAAGAGTCATTTGCTCATCAGTTATCATTTGGACGTCCACAGTTGAGAATCTCATTCTGTAAACTAAAAACGAACACAACAAATCAAGACTCGAGGTGTCAATCTACTTCTAACTTCCTAGAGTACTTCATAACCCGAAGACCGATTTGCACACTTTCTTTTTACTGAGATAGTTTTTTCTGTATTTGACCCAGATATGGCAATGTGGTGGAAAATTGGAAATCGTCCCTTGTTCACGTGTTGGTCACGTGTTTCGCTCTCGTTTCCCATACAAGTTTCCTGGTGGTTATCGAGAAGTAACTGTGAACCTTGCACGTGTTGTGCACGTGTGGATGGATGACTATAAAAAGTTTGTGTTTTTGAAGAGGCCAGACTTGAAGACTGTTGACCATGGAGATTTCACATCAAGATTACAACTCCGAAAGCGGCTTAAGTGCAAAAGTTTCAAATGGTACTTGGACAACATTTATCCCGAGCAGCAGATTCCAGAGACTAGCTACCTAGCATATGGCGAGGTAAGTGAACATTTCTGTTCTTTTCAAAGAAACAAATTTACTGATGCTTATTATAGATCTCATTGTTCTTTTCACTCATGCTATGAATCTTAATTGTTTAGAAACTCTTGTCTCGGCAAGAATACCCACAAACAAAGGCAGGTTTATTTGATCCGTGTTTATTGATTTTTTGAATAAATCGAATTTACCCCAAAGCACAATCTGATCGATTAAACCAATATCCTCATTATGTACTTGCAATCTGTACAGTTGCAGAAGTAAAAACAAAATAAAAACAATAAAAGAAAAGCAACGAAAAAACAAGCAAACAAAATGTCGTGTAAACAGAGGAGGAGGCAAGAGTTTACGTTTTTAGTTGTTTTGTCACGTTGTTTATTCTGCATAGGTTCGTAATCCCAAGTCTGGCATCTGTCTGGACACAATGGCTAGGTCACTTGGTGATGAGCTTGGAGTGTCACGCTGTCACGGTATGGGAGGAAATCAGGTAATGCACAAAAAGGATTCATTTATGTATTACATTATTGATACTGGTGGGCGAGTTCGATTGGCGACATTGAGGAACAAGAATACCCTCGAGAAACCACTCAAGACATCGGAATCGGCCATTTCTGAGTTGCTTTGAACCTCATTATGAAAGCGAAGCTTCGCGCATAGTTTTTATTATAGCCTGCAGTGCAGGCGTTTTTCATGGGCGAGCGCTGAATAATAAATTTAGTTCGCGTATTAGAAGGAGGCTGAGGGGAAGGGGAAGGGGGGGGGGGGGGGGGGCAGGAAATGAGAGCGAAAAAAAATTATTTTTCCCTCCTCTCCCTCTCCCCCCTCCTTTATTTCTCAGCTAGTCGTCCTCTCCCTTAGGGTCACTTTTGACTCGCTCCAGCCCTCTCGCGCTTCCTCGCCCAAGATGACAGCAACGAAGGATTATTCAGCGCTCCCGCTCCAAAAATACGCCTGCATTGCAGGCTAGCCCGTATAGAAAGTTTCCAGTAGTGACCACCCGGGGCGTTCATTTCTAAATGGCGCGCGGTGGGGGGGAGGGGGGGGGGGGTTAATAGCTTATAAAAAATGTTAGGACTCAGAGTTACAGTAACTGTTCTGAAGACAAACTTTAATTGTGGCGAAGAATAAACTAAGCAGGCAAACGAACGATTTCTACAGCTCATTGCAATACTCTGTTTCACATTTAGCTGCCTGGGAGATACAGAGTAAAGCACGCAAAGCGACGATTTCTACAGATCAGTTCTAATCAATACTAGACTCGTAGCTAGTCATTTCATAGTGATTGAGGGAGGCTTATTTCAAATGTCTGGCTCAACTGTTGCACTGAATTATTCCAGGAATTGAGGAAATACGTAGTTACACATCGGCTTCAGTGGCTCTAACTTCGCGATTTAAAGGATATGTTGTGATCGTTCTATGAATTGTTATCGTGAGACGGAGAAAAGCCAAACGAAAACATCCTTAATAGGATAGGATACTAAGTCTTTGCTACCCACTGGTCGAGCTCACAAACTTCAGAACTTAATCCTTTTTTTCTATGACCCCCTGACGCAGATGCTAATCTAATGCAAGGTCACCTCCAAGCTTTGCTAGGTTTCCGTAACGGCTTGCCAATACGACTTAATTCTGGGTAGAAAGAGTTCAGTCCTATTATAAGACAACAAGGTAAATCGCAAAAAAAAAAAAAAATATCAAACAACGTTCTTTATACCCACGATACGGAACCTTTTATCTACAAAAGTAACTGAGAAAGGTAGGTGGAGTAGGGATGTATTTGTTCTACGTCATGGTAAATGAACAAGAGGGACGAAATAAAGCTATGGACGGATAGCCGGCGTACAGATTGTTGGCGACAGCAGGAGGAAGGGAGCAGTTTTTGCGTTCGACGTAGGAAGAACGCACTCCTAGTACGGATTGTATGGGACAATCAACGAATGAATGGATCCTGGGACGCGTCTCGGTATCCCCCGCAGATTTTGCAGGGGCGGATGACATCATCACAAATTTGGGATTTGGCCTGGGATCGAGATCATCAAATGCACTCCATAATTTTTGATTATTAGTGTCTAAACGCTATCTTGGACAACTTGACCAAACAAATGTCGAGCTCGTGATAATTGATACTGTGTACTTTACATCTTTTGCAGCAATTTTTCGTATCGAAGAATCACCAGCTGAGTATCGAACAAGGTAGTTTACGTTGTGTAGAGGCTGTGGCTAGCACTTTGCTGCTCAATTCCTGTGATGAGGGTAAAGAACAATGGACAGTATCCAAGGTAAAATAGAGGGACAGGTTTGATAACAATACACAAAGAGGAGCGCTTCAGTTTAAACCTAATAGAAGCATTAAAAAAATAACTTGCCGAAATAGACGGTCACGCGGAATTCAGCCGCGGCTAAAAAGTTCTGGGAAAGGAAAGTCAAATCGGTATTACTACGGCTCTCCTGCACAGGATGCCACAATTCAGTCTCCTTGCACCAATCGCAATGCTTTCTCGCCATTCTGGTGGCTTCAATCAATTAGTATACCAAGGTAAAGAAAGGGACAGTTACTGCGTAGCTATAGCGTAAGGATATCACGGTCATTGATGGCTCGAATGGCTGATAGTCTCCAAATTTGGAGGTTGATTCAATGAAGTTTGATCGAAAGTTCTTTTGCGTTATAGTCTTTACAACCATTGCCTTGCAAAACTGACTGCATGGGAAAGAAGAGTTTAAAATTTGTCTCAGAAATTTCCCGGTATAAGTCAAAAATAACGTTTAAGTCCAGGTGTAATTCCGTTCTTTATAACTGATGCATCACTGGCAGGCTCAGTTGAAACTGATGATATTCAAAGCAAACATTTCTCAATATGTTCACTCGTTTTATTTTCTTCTTT
>NW_028145681.1:685000-695000 GCF_977016875.1 Pavona decussata
GCATGCGTAGTAGTCACCAACTGACTCTGTCATGGAGGCCAGTACACCAGCCAGCATCCCAAAGACGCCAGCGGCACTCACCGTGGGAGTCCCCCACTGACCTTTATAGAGAAAGACACGTGATTAACCTGGATGAATGTTCATTATAAGTGAGTCATCAGGTGAAGTTAATAAGGAAAGGTATCGCGCGCCATCAGTTCGCACCATCACTAAAACGCGTTTTCAAGTTTTTTTTACTTGCAAAAGGACATTTTTAAAACACATCATTTTTTTAAAAACCAGTAACTGTGTTTGGAAGGACCACCGCAACAAAATAAAAGCACCGGATCCTGTTATGTTTTGTCCAGTCACATCTGTTTCATCTACTTTTGCTGTCAAACCTTTAACCACTGAAAACAATGGGAAGGTTACTTTGTAGCTATGCTGTTACACATTTCTACCGTCCACTGTATATACTGAGCAGTGGATTAATTATCTCCTTTCCTAAATGAAAGCGATAGAAGACAGATCTGTGTGAACGGAGCCTTAAGCTATAATGATCTTTACAATCCTAGAAACAATACTTTTTTTAATACCTAAGGTTAAGGAGGGAAACGCTTCTTACTTCACAGATATCACTTGCACGAGCTGGCAGTTGTGGTGATTCATAGAAGAACTTAACGTATCCCGTGGATCTTGAAAATCGCCTTTGAATAAAAGGAACTATCGCTTACTCCATGTTATCTAAACCTGCCTTATATTATTCACATCCTTTTTTTGACCCCATGTTCTGCGCGTCGCCTCGCGCGGTAACCGTGTACTCCTGATTACTTTTTTTATTCACTTACCTGGGTATGGAAATCTAAACCATTTCGCATCGTTCAGCACAAATAATCTGGCATCTGTTCTCGCGGCATATTGCGGATTTTTTGGGTCATCAGTAAATCCACCTGCTGCAGTCACAATGGCGCAAATGATCCAGGATAAAATGATACCAAGCAGGATCTGTTGGAGAAACAACAGCATACAATCAAAATAGTTAAACTTTGTCATGTACGTTGCATGATGCAATGAAACATGTCGCATCATACAGGCGGTACGCGTCCGGTTGATTCGCTCCTGTTGAATCCATTGTCCCCAGTCAGCCTTTCAGACGCTTACCAGATTTTGGCGCGAATTTCTTACGTTTCTGCCATACCAGCAAAATCTAAACGCGGTGTCTTGCCACAGGAAGCTGTTCCCAGGCTCTTATGCGTACTTCGTGCTCTCCGCACTGTGCAAGACAAGGCTGATTTTAATTATGACTCAGTGGACCTCGAAAGAGCCAAGCTGTATGACAGGATTGACACTTCGCGCACTACCTTTTGTTTCACGTTACTTTTCCATTTTGGACTCTAACAGCAGAAGAAATAGAGACTTTCTTAACTAATGGGAAACAAAACCAAAACCAATCGTGAGTCGCTTGCACGTCGCTCGCTTCACGCTTGTTCCATGTATTTGATGCCAAATCTGATTGGTTCATTGTGATGTTTGCGTCTGTTGTAATTGGTAGGAGCAACTGTCCTTGTTTTGGTTTTACGACACACATTCGAAAAAACGCTCTAAAAGAGTGTTTTCTCGAACAATTCTTTCTAGCCCAAACCCAACGGCCCTTCCAAATTTCAATGTGTTTGTGATAACGAATGACCTACCGGAAACATTCTAAACAAGGCAAACTTTGTCATGTGAATTCCTTTGCTCCTTGAATAAGCGGGAAAAGGCATCTTGATATTCGTCATGTATTGAGAGAAGATTGCGATAAGTACAATGGTCCTAGAGGTAAAGATAAATGGTAAATTTTAAGACAGCATGTAGCAAGTCATCAAACAGAATTAAAATTGAACTGGTTAAATCCACTAATCCTTGCAGAAGAAATAGCCTGCGCAGCTGGCCGTTTTGTTCGCGCGGGTTCGCGCGGCGGAGCTACGTTAACGAACGGCGAAGCCGCGAGAGTAACTTCAGCCGCCTCCTCCCCATTCCTATCGCGGCTTCGCCGCTTGTCAAAACTATTGACCCCGTGCGAACAAAACCGCCAGCCACGCAGGCTAGAGCAGAAAAAGACAGAGTGAATTCACGCTATATTCACGGCTAGCAGCCTCCACTCAAATCTCCCCACCGCTACAAGCTTTCGAGAGGGTAGCGACTGGAAACGATAAGAGGCGGTTGTATTCGTAAACTAATTCACGACATACCGGCTGTATCTTTGCCGGTATACCTATCAGTTTGCCGTTTGTATAAAAAGAGTGACAGACAAATTATACGTGCGAACTTTTAATGGCTTGGATCGGTTACCTTTTCATCTATTACACCTGGAGCGAGACTATAATCCATTGAACACGATAAAAGAGTTTTATTTTCAACTTCGGAATGGCACAGTGGCGCTACGCAAATCAGCATTTCTTATTTTCTCGATGTGGGTGAGAGGCCTACACAAAAGCTATTCGATACTGAGTGAAACCAAAGCTTAAGATAAAACAAATATTGCTATGGTGATTCTCACTTACATTGCCGAAATTCCCCAGTGGATACCTGAAAAGAAATGTTTATGAGACGGTCAACATGGTAAGGCCTTTGATTTGTGTGAAAAGTCAATTGTTAAGGAAGATCCTAAAGAAACCTGAGTTTCTCGTACCATCCTGAGATGTGCAGAACGCATGCGCAGTAGCAAAAGGGTGCACCATCCTGGTGAGGATGTCACCGTATTAGAAACCTTAGTTTGCCTATCAATCAGCACCGATGAACCAACTTTGGAGTGAAGACAGTTACCTGAGTAATCGGCGGAAGCTTGAAACAGCGAAAGCCCAACCAGCGTGATAGTGGGTGCAATGGTCAACGGTCCAACGAAACGAAGAAGAAATCCGATCAAACCAGTGAAGCCGATTATAATTTGAAACAAAGCCGCCACCATAATGGATCCTTGGATCTACAGTGGAAAACAAGACATAACAAGAAAAAGGCGAGATCAAATCTGAACCACGTAAAAAGAGATTAAATGGAATTGAAAACGTTTAAGACTTTACACGAGGAACTATAAGTCAGAAAATCGAATTGAGGTCGAGCTAAAAATATACCATTGTTCATAAATATATTAACAAATCCAGTTCATTTAAGTATCAGTGTATTTAGTAGGGATATTCTTCAGATTGAATTGGAATTGGAAATTTTGGAATTTGAGGAGAAGGGAAAACCAGAGTACTCGGAGAAAAACCTCTTGGAGTCAACACGGAAGTGCCAACAAACTCAATTCATGATCGTAGTCGATCGCAGAAGATCGCGAACAATTACTGGAGATGGCCGCATGGCGATTACCATTACAGAATCATGGAAAATCGGTACGATGGTAAAAATTCGTCTTCATATTATCCCAAAATTTTTAGTGTGTGATCGTTTGACGGATCATTTGGCAATCAGCTTACCTCCCTCATTCGTGGTTTCCACACTTCACTGTAGTCGATAGTGGGTGGGCTAGTGGTCATGCTCGTGGAAAAGTTTGCACCTTAAAAGTTAGACAATAAAGAAAACACTTAGCCAGTGCCAATACGATATGACTGTCATCGCTATCGTCATCATCATCATCATCATCATCATCATTTACCTGCAACTGTTGGTGTAGGTGAAGTAGAGGGGCATTTCCACTGAGGGAGGCTTAGGATAGCAATAGTTGGAGTAAGGAACGAGAAGGTACCACCTTGTATGATGGGAAGCCTAAAAAAAAAAAATTGAGTCAAGTGGAGGTTATCATTTTTAAAGAAATTGACCAGACACCATTTCTAACTTCAACTAAACCTTTGTGGAACTTTTATTACCTGTTGCCAAAGATGGTTTGCAGTAACGTACAAAGGCCAGACATAAAAAATATGGTGCTGATTATCTCGCTGGTAGCCAGTGGATCCTGATCGTAGCACATGGGTTTGGATAATATAAGAGGAATCACCAATGTTGCACCAAACATGGTAATATAATGCTAAAAAGGACAAATGAATGAATCAATAATGTTCGATACACAATCAAACCCATTTAAAGGGAAAATTGCAAAGACTGAATTCCAAACGATTGCCAATGCGCGGACGACCTCTTAATCATTACAAACGTTGGCGATTTCATGGAAAACAGCTGCTAATAGTCGGAGCCCTTGCGGCAAGTTTATGAACCCTCCCTTTCACCTGCGGCTTTTACATGGTTTCGCTAGACGATCTTATGACAACTGAGGTCTATGATCCATGAACAGGTTAGAGTATCTGTGTCCCGGGTTAGGGAGGTACTCCATGGAATTTTGCTACCTGGTTCTTCATATTTAAGAAACCAAAATATTTAATTTTTCAATACCCGTTTTCAAACGTGGCCCGTAAAGTCCATACCATTTTCAGACTGGTCTGTAAAATTTATATCCTTTTGCAGACGTCAAGCCAAAATTGTTCAAGTCTATACCCATTTTCGGACCAAATGAAACGCCTAAAATATCATACCTTGGGGCATTTCATACCTATATACCTTACATAAGGGAGTATCTCATGGGGTCTACTTAGTGTTGGTTTTAGTGATAGATGATCTCACTGGGACTCACCTGGAATCCAAGGGCAAGTCCAAGGTACCATGGCGGGGTCTCGTCTATGGCGTAAGTCAGGCCTAAGGAGTTCTTGTCCTTCATAGTTACCTCTTCCTAAAGAAGACAAAACAAACACTGTTGTCACGGAGAAAGAACTTTAAAGGGGTCACAGCGTTGCCAAGACTAAACACCTTTTTCGCACACAGAATGCTTTTCGAACACCAAGAAGGTATCACGGGATTTACTCAAAGGAAGAACAATCCATAATCGGTTTCAGAGATTTTTCAGAGGCACAAATGGAAGAACGTGAACATTTCTGTCCTGGCCATCCATCCATAGTCAAAGCAACTTTTGTCAGCTTCAGAGAACTAAAACAAACAAACTAGAACTAAACAAAATTGAACCAATATTTTTGTCTTTACCTTTTTCAAAAGTAATACTAAAGTTTGGTGTTATATCCCTTGAAACTCTGGCTCTCTACCGCTATATGCATCATCAGATCATTATCGCAATTAATTGGTGTTAGTCGAGTCCATACGGACAAAGTGAAATGTGTAAATTCGTGTTGGCGGACCTGGTGCCTGTAGACATCGCAAAAACAGCCGACAAACTGTTGCAAACAAATAGATGTACTAGTAATGTTTATCTTTACCAAGTTTCTCAGCAGTTTTCAGGGGTTGGTAATCTCGCATTTGACGTGCTAACGTTTGTTAAACAGGTGCTGGCTGTTTGCTACAAAGGCCAGAGAAAAAGATCAGCGGTACCGAACAAGCTAAATACTTAAAATGTTGTCTCTTGTTTTCAGGTGGACTTCCACATATTTGTGTAACCTAATAGTAGTGACCCGTTCAGATGCTCTATCTCAAAATTTTCAGTTGTAGAAAGTTTTAGGACATGGAATGTGATTTTCCAAATTTGCAAGCTGTTGTTGGCTTTACGAAAATCCCAGCTGAGACCTTATTTCGGATTTGTTATGAGATATTTGCCCTTGGACTCCGTGTTAGTGTTACGAAATTTTGAGCTGACATTTTGCCGACGAAAACTCCCTGAAAGATGTAGAAGGGATTGCTGTCAAACTCGAATTGATGTAAAGCGCGAGTTCACCAAGTTTTGATTACTGAAAACTTGAAATTACACCCTGCACTTTAAAATCCTACCACGCATGCGGGTTAACCTAATCGATGTCACGTTCTACATAACGATATTTGACAAAATAAGTTGTTTGAAGCAAATTAAGTAACATGAGTTACAGGAGAGAAAGAAATTTTCCCTTACCGTTCGTTCAGTGACGCAAACAAAACAGGCTCCTGCCATGAAAACTCTGGGCAAAGGTTGGACGCGATCATTATCATCATTATGGGAGGAGATGGCCTTCAGGCTTAATTTTTAAATTGCTTAGAGGGGGAAAACAATACATCGTCTTTTGCAAGTAATTTGTTCACAGTATCAACGCGAATTTGTATTCAAAACATCCACTTCAACTACCTTTACTCTTTATTTCAAGAAAATCAACGCCGCTTTATACATTTCACTGTTAACACTAAATTGGAAGTGATATGAATAATGCATTCTGTGAACGCTTGAAGGCTTGAACGGCGAAAACAACACACCGTCTTTTGTTATTTCTAGGATGAAGGAAAGATCGCAAAGATCCGCGCGCCACACCCACAGTGAGTGTAAAGATAGGTAATCATTAGCTTCTATCATTATTGGTTTTAAAAACACAACGCCACTTCTGAACCGTGTAAAAAAGTTTGGAGTACATTAATTTTAACAATAAATTCGAAGTGATATGACTAATGCATAGGACTTATCACGGTTTTCGACGCCATTTTGACGAGTAGGCAAGCACGTCTTGAAATAACAGTGTTTGTATGGAAATCCGACATCAAATAATTTTCATAAAACTGAACATCGCTTCTGAAAAATTCATGAATTGGAAACTTTACGCACTATGCAAAGGATTTTACAGAAAATAACTGAGGAATGTAGCTGTGCTAGAAAGCGTCTAGTTGCATTTTGACTTTTCCATACATTTGTCTGTATAGCGAACCAGCCGTGAACTGCTACCAAAAATAGTTCGCGGGAAAAAAATACAGGAAAATGTATCTAAAGTTCCAAACACGACTGGACGCTTTCTGGCACAGCTACATCTCTCCAATTCCAATTTTTTTCTTAAAATCCTTCTCCTAGTGCCAAAAGTTTCCAATTCATGAATTTTTCAGAAGCAATGTTTCATGAAAAATTTTTGACATCGGATTTCCAAGCAAACACTGTTATTTCAAGACGTGTTTGCCTACTCGTCAAAATGGCGTCGAATTGAAAACCGTGATAAGGCCTATTCCGTAAAATAATTGGGAGCATAAAAGCTGCCGACGAAATAAAGAGATTGTAAAGAGATATCATAGGTTTATTTTCCTGCCCAGGTCACGAAAGGCAATTAACTCGCTTGTTATACTCAGCACGAAATGCACCGCCCTAAAGTATTGTAGTGCAAAGCTGGGAAAGTTTCTTGAGAATGTTGGACATACAATGACGTACTACCAGAAATGTTCCGTAGCACTGACTTATTTGAACGGTGAAACAAAGGATTTATTCTCCAGACTCCAAATTTAGGCTTTGTTATTACGAGACTCTAGTTTGAATCCAAAACCGAATGGTCAAAATGACTTTTACAGTAAAAGACAAAAAGGTGCATAACATGACAGGGCCATGCAAGTAAAAAGTTACAGCAGCTTTGGTAAACTAAAATATATAAGAACTGATATATTGGCTTTGAGCTGGTGTAACGATGCGGGAAGGATTAAAAATCGTTTCTTTTGTTTTTAAAGACGTTGTCCGTGTAGTCTATTTTCCCGTCTTTTGTTTTAGACCTTGTATCCTGATACAGAAGGATAAAACCGATATTTATATGGAACCGATTTAGTCTCTATTTTTGTCCTGGTATATACATAATTAACTATGGTATATCGGTCCACCATTAGAGACTGAACTCATATTACCTATCTCCATTATATTTTTAGTTTTTTTCGCAAATAGAAGAGGAGCCAACTGAACAAAAAGAAAGTTTATCTTCATCTTAGATTACGAATATGCTGTGGTTTGCGACGCTTTAGTGACTTGCTTTAAGGCAATTAAGTTTGTTGTAAATTAATTTCCTTTGTGAATATTACCCAAACGACAAATACCCGCCTGCTCACACGAAAATGACGAAACGTTCGGTGTTGCTGAAGCAACGCCAAGAACACCATGGTAAACTTCGACTTTTTACCCAAGCACGACAGAGTTCTGAGTTGTGGAGGGCATGCAAAAGAGCTGAGTGTTTGTGTGGCGCAATGATAAAAACGTTTTTAATGATAATGTGTTATTTGTTATGTTATTGTCATACTCAGCACGAAATGTACCGCATTTTTGCAGTGTTGCAGTGCAAAGCTGGGAAAGTTTCCTGAGAATGATGTACCGTGACACGTCGACAAAAGCTGTGCTCTGTAGTAGCACTGATTCGTTTGAATGTTTAAACTAAGGATTTCTTTCTTATGGCACTCTTTGAAAGAAGCGAAATGATCAAAATAACTTTTGCAATTAAGACAAAAAGATAAACTATAAACAAAAGAAAACACTGCAGATAAAGAGAAACAATAACATGAGAAGGATACAGGTAAAAAGTTACAAAAACAGTGCTAAACTAACAAAATGATAGTAACGATATCTAAGCCTGATGCAGGAATATAACGGCATATTGTATTTCTGTTGTTTTGTCCTTTTTGTCGGTACCGTGGAACATACAGAACCGATATTTGGAAATATCCTTGGTATCTTTAGTACCTCTCGTTTCGCTCTAATTTCATTTTTTTGGACCTCAGTTTTGATGTGGAAATTGTGATCAAATCGTAGTATTTCTTACATTTCAAACATAAAGGTTTGATGGACAGTGTTTTAAAATAGCTGATGGAAACCCAGGCTCAAAATTGTCCAATTTAATCCCCATTATCTTCGTTGCAACGTAGGTATATAGGTGCATGCATTTTTTTTGCAGATTGTAGATGAGCAGTAACCAATGGAAAAGTTTATCTTCATAAATCTGAAACGACTTCCAATAGAATTTGAAGTCAAAGCAATACAAATCTCACCGTGTTGTCGTTGATTTCACGGGAATTCTGGTCGGCCATTACCTCTGTACTTTATAAAAAGCACTTGCTAATCCGCGCAGCCGATTGCAGTAAATGAATTGTGAAATGCAAATACGGCGGTCTATGGTTTAATTAGATATCGTGCGCGTAATATTATTGCTCAAGGCCACTGGAAGGTCATTAACATCACAAAACTAACGAAAATACAAGGCTTTCACATCCGGTTGTGGTAGGAAGAATGATAACGCCCAGTAGGTTTAATTTCCCTTCCCTTTCTTGTACTAAAAGGATGAAAGGCGACTCTTGCGGGCGGAGCGTGCAGTAAACCCCTTTGTTTGAGGTTAAACCCCACCCCCTCCCCGAATGATCTCGAAAAGCGCTGATCCAAAAAATCATAAAGAACCCCTTTCACCCCAGCCTACGTAGAGTTAATGTTGCAGTAACTTTTGTGTCTGTAGGCTATTTATACCAACCACAGAGCAGAACTTTCCTGTGGTGCTGTTTGTTTAAAACCGATTAAACTATACAAGATGGATGAAATCTTAAATTGTGACCATTCAAACGAAACTATGAGGGCGGTCTTTTCAGTGCTTTTCCGTGGTGCTGTTTATTGATTGTGTTACGGGAATGCGGTTTATAATGTTATAATGTTATTATAAACAAATGAAAGACCGGAGATGACCAGTTCTGATCAGTTCTAAATTCTCAATTGGAGCGCTCCTATCGGAATGCAATTTCTTGTTGTTGTTCCGGATCCTCTCGACTCCTGCGTTGCAGCTCATAGTTCCAAGTACTGAAGAGGAAATACGACATTTTTCTGTTTCCATCACTTGTCCTTCTGAAACAAAGTGCCACCTTACAGTATGTTCGTGCCAGTTAAGCGGCGTACTGGATATATAAATGTATAAATGTGCAAGACATTAGAAAACAAGTAGTATCACTTCTTGGAACTGGCCAAGGATACTGTATTTTCTGAACTGACAGGATGACAGCACAGGTTTGGTGACTCACGAACAAGAGTAGCAAGGCTAGGCACGGAATCCGGCATTTTCCTTTCAAATTAAGTTTCCTTTTGTTCTGATCAAACTAAACTTTCTCTTTTATTAGACACTTAAATCTGTTTTGAAATAGTCCATTTGCAACTAGACACTGCCCTGTAACCGCCTTCACTCAGCTAATGATGATTTTTCCGTGCTTCAAAAAAATATGCATGGTGATCGATCTAGTTCAACAGTATATTGTCTACTTTAATGCAGTCTTTAACATGTGTAATTTACTCAAAGCTGCTGTTATGACTCTGTTATGG
>NW_028145681.1:702500-935000 GCF_977016875.1 Pavona decussata
CTCTAAATTTCTCACCGTAATGTCTTTGATTTTATGGGAATTCTGGTCCTCCATCGCTTGTCTTTAACTCGTATGTACTTTAATTTAGGAAAAGCACTTCAGCGAGCCTGAACAGCCCGAGTCAGTTGTGGTCGGTCTCAAAATGCAAATTCGGTATCCGGTTAATTGACCCATGATAAATCTTATTTATATTTCCGTAATATTGTTGCTCAAGGTCACTGAAAGGTCGTATAATATTTGGGATTCCTAAAGGCACGAGTGTGCAGTCTGGTCTCATTGCAGCAGAATCTCAAATCGCCCCGAGAATCGCCGGAAGTTTACATATCTTTATAAACGTACAAGTACTCGGGCGGTAAAAACGCCCAGGAAGTGGGGGCGGGAGCACTGGAATAGGTTTACCAGGCCTCCATTTGAAGACACTATTTTACGAGGATTTTGCCTTCAAAATGAAACCCTGTTATTGAAATTAGCGATTTTCTTGCCCCGGCGTTATGAAATTTGCTAAATCCGCAAAACCCCATTTCAAAAGTTATTGCTTTTGTTTAACTGTGCTCCGTTATGGGCAGCTTAAAATCGCAGCTGATATTCTTGAAGCTTCCGTGCGTTTTTAATATCACACAATGTTCTAGAAAACGCCTCGAAAATGCATACGCCCCTTACCTCCGGGCTAAAATCACCGCAAATATCGCCATCAAAATCGCATTAGTATAAATCTAATAGTGTTCTATCACGAATGCCGTTCTCTGATTGGCTACGCTACTCGCTATCTATTCTGTGATAGATAATGAGTAGCGGTTTTCAACAAAATGGCGGCCGCTTCGCCGCGTTTTCGAAGCTTCTGCGATGAGGATATAATTAAATAATTTACTTGTTTACTTTTGAACGACTAGTAGATTTAAACTAAAACAATCAGATTATTCGCCCTCGATTTCTATGCATGATAGCTGATTCGGACTGCGCCCTCATCAGCTATCACGCGATAGAAATCTCGAGCTCATAATCTAATTGTTAATTAAAAAAAATCAGCCATGCATGTAAACGGCCTTAGCTGAACGTGGCTCATCATGGAAGAGAAAAAAAAAACACTTTTCTGTGTGCTTCCGACTCTTTCAGTGTTTATGATGAACTATGATTTTACTCAACTTGTCAATCGTGTCAAGTGGCCCCACAAGATCCGTCAACAATAGGCCTGGTGGTTTCCTGAGGTCTCCTCGCCTAACAACTTGCTGTATATTTTTAATAATTTGTTATACACATAAAGCGGCAAATAAATGATGACGAAAATTAGGCTTAGATAAAAATGAAGAAGAAGAAGAAGAAGAAGAAGAAGAAGAAGAAGAAGAAGAAGAAGAAGAAGAAGAAGACTGAAAATAAAATGATTTGTAAACTTAACTACAAAAAGCTTACAGAAACATTGCATTGAAATTGACAAAGAAATTTTCTAAATTGAACATTTAATTAAAGGGGCACTGTCACGGCGATCTTGCTGTATTTTGGTCAAAACTGCTGACATATATCACAGAGAACCTATTTTCTAACATGAAATTGCTGTGAGAGCATTGGAAAGAAAATACTAAGGGATTCCTGCGAGAAAGAAGAAACTATAATCAGGTTTTAGCGACTTCTCTAAAATAATCTAAAAAAGAGCAAGCCTGATTTCACGGTCAGGGGAAGTATATTAAACAATATTTCGTCGGAAAGGCACGGCCTTTCTTCTTCAGGGTATATTTGAGACTAACATACACAGGAAGAACTTGAAAAATTGGCCAATTTTTTCAAGTTGCAATCCGTTTCCATCCTAGCCATCCGCAGCCAGAGATGAATGATTTGAGCTTCTGTTCACTACTAAACCATTATTTTGACTATTCAATCAATTCAAATATGCTTTTAAGCTATTCAAAATGACACAAAAAAATAGGCCAATGATTACATTTAATGTCATTGATAGGCCTATGTGAATCCTTTTTAACACTTTCGAGAGTGATATAGAAAAAAACTTTATTTCTGGCTTTTGCTAGGCAAGTCAAGCACATTCTCTTGTGCTATAATTATACTTTTACTCGGGTTACGATGTATTCTATGTGTTCTGAGTAATCGGCCAAATGTTTATCATGGAACGTGAAGTATTAGTCGAGTATAAATCTCCGTAAATTTAACCGCAAAACAAGGAACTTTGTATGCATACGGCCTGAAAAAAAAACAAAGTTTACACATGAAAGAATAGAAGTAGTGTAAAAGTGCCAAACTGTTCCGTGGAATCATTGGAAAAAAGCAATACTTAGTACGGAAGCTGAAGTCAATATTACCTTTCCAAGCGACAGAAGAAGCTAAGGGCGTATTG
This sequence comes from Pavona decussata, assembly GCF_977016875.1. NCBI lineage: Eukaryota > Metazoa > Cnidaria > Anthozoa > Scleractinia > Agariciidae > Pavona > Pavona decussata. The sequence continues at coordinate 704,842 of NW_028145681.1, forward strand.
TTATAGGAAATATACTGCTGGCCCATTCAAACCATTCGCCCCTTAATTTTTTATTTGGAAACACCAACAAGTGGCCATGGCTCAAACTTTGAGTAGCTATCAATAATACTAACCCACTGAACAATCTATTTTAGGCTAGCTTGACTCAATATTTTGTTTACTGGCAACGATCTTAAAACAAAAATAACAATAGCAACAACAACAACCTGACAGTAACAGCAACAAAAATATTAATTTCATTTTTGGTGCCATGCACTTGAATTCTACTGTTATCCCTTGCTTTATATCAGCTAAATATATATAGCATTATAATTTAACATAATTTGCTACTTAATTAATAATAACGTTTTAAAGAGATTAACCATCGTTAGCGCTAAATAAAAAAAATCAATAGTAACGTCCAACCTCGGAGTTCTGATACTGAAGAAGAAATAAAAATCGTCTCAGCCTTCAAGAAAATGCATCGCGGTGCAGAGTTTCCAAACGAGTTCAGGACAGATGTCTTTCTCGCCCTGAAATAAATTTTCTCCCCCACACCCCCCCCCCCCCCCACCTACCCCCCACGCCCCGGCTGAATGTGTTCAAATTTTTAAAAAAATGTGTAGGACACGATGTTTTGAGATGCCATGTGGAGATCAATCCAACAGCTCACGGTACGATAATTATATAATGCCTTCAATATAGAGACCCCACAGTACAATATAAAAAGCTATAAAACTTATTGAAAACTTATTGCTACGATTCCAAGAGACCAAGAGAACGAAGCTCGCAAGTGTCTTTTGGTTCAAAGAGACTAGGAACGAGTTTGTCGGTTGACCGCTTGGGGGACTAAAGCGAAGTTCAGGTCCAAAATGGCGGCGGTCGAAGAACCAAACAGTGTGGAGGAACTTGACGTTGTAGCTGTATTACCAGCAGGAGGATGTGGTGTGAGGATGAATATGGAGCTGCCTAAGCAGGTATTTAACCTTGAAAGAATAATAATAAGTTCATACTTCACTCAGTTATTGAATGAATGTGTATCGTGACTCACTGCCAACAACATTCCAATACACAAGCTTTTATTTAAGCCTATACAGTAATAACTAGTACTTGAAATAAAATTTAAGTCTTATAGGTAAAGGTAAGATTTCCGCATATTTTGCGACTCACACTTTATTCACGCTCGTCGTTTTTGGAGGAGGGTTAGTATGACAGTATAATTTGCTGTGCGCAATTCTTTCCCCACTCAAAGTTAACTTGACAGATATCTCCTTGAGTTGTTGGTATAGAATTAATCAAATAACTTTTATGCGCTTATTAGTGCCGTGCTGGGGACTTGGCAGCTATCATCTGCTCGTAATGTGGAGTTTTCACCACTTCAAATTTTTCAATGACATTTACTCTCTCTTTGAATTCCCCCATCTTGGAAGAAATCCATACTGATGTTGAAATACAATAAAAATAAAATAATAGTATTTTATTTTGTCCCATAGTTTTATCGAATTATGGGAAGACCATTGATCAGTTATACCTTAGGAGCATTTGAAAGGTAAGAGGCTTGTCAAGAGGTGTTAATTATTTTTAATTGTGAAAATGTGATATTTCAAAGAAAGAAAAATGACTCATTTGTTAGAAGAAAATTCCAACAAAGTGTCATGAAATACCTCCCCCTTAAATACTGGAAAATTAAGTGTAAGTTAGTGTATTAGACCCTAAAAAGATGCTACACACAAGTTAACAATGCATAACACGACAACCCCCATGCTAAATCAATGATTGTAAACCTATAAAATTATGTTGCTGTGCTCAGTTTCCTGTGCTCCATAAGGCAGAAATGTCCAGCCAGGAACTGAAATCAATCGACATTGCTGAATGCAACTGATTCCTTCTTACTGACAGATGACTGTGAGTGATAATCTTCGCTAGCAACCATCAGTCAAACACTTATTGAGATGAGTCTGCTCCTGTGATTACTGTACTTCTTGTTGACCAATTTTCTAGGACTGTACTGGGGACTATTGGCCATTATTATAATTTCACAGCATTGAATTCAGTCATCTTCGTGACTTGGTGATCAATCTGTTAAGTGACCCAAACAAATTGTTTTCATGCTGGGTTGTGTAGGTAAAAAAATCCACTCTTTTCGATAACTGAGTCAACTTCTCTTGTTTTGTGATAGAAGAGATAGAAAAGGGAGTAGGATAGAAAACTTGTACTGGAAGTCATACATTTGCCAGGCATTAAGTGGGTCACCACATCTAATAGTCAATAACACTTTTAATGAAACATTGTTTGGGTTTGAAGGGATTCTGTGGGTCACTAAATTGGTCTACCGTAAATGCTCGAATTAGTGCCCGGGGTGCTTAGTTAATTTTCTAAGGTGAGAGGGGGGCGCTTATTTGAAGTGGGGCACCTATTTTGTTTATCAATTTTTAGCCTCAAAATGACATTCTTTATTTCTATTTAAAACCAAACTGCATCATAAAAATTCAAAAACCTTATAGAAAACAACTTTTTGTGAACTCAAAACATTCTTAAGACTTTTTCATCAAAGGGGGGGGGGCGCTTATTTGAAGGGGGGGGGGTGCTTATTACAACTTTTGAGCCTTAGTAGGGGCGCTAACTCGAAATTCGGGCGCTTATTTGAAGCTGGGCGCTAATTCGAACATTTACGGTATGTGAAAGGCTGTAAGGTCGATTTTTCAAATATTAAATGCTTTTTTTCAGGGTGTCTTGGATCAAAGAAATTGTTGTGCCTATCAGTGGCAATTACTTAAAGGAAGCAGAGAAGGTAATGTGTTTCAAGTTATTGACCCAGGAGGGGTACTGTATCTTGTGTAGTCCATAGGCTATAACGTGACCCATTAGAACTGATCAGAAATATTACCCCCCTCCCCGCTTGTCCCCCCAAAAAAATTCATGAATGCCTCCCTGATCTTTTAATACCCAAGTACATACCTCTCCTGGCAATATTGAACATCATTCTTATCAAGTTTTGATCACTAATCAGTTTTTTGGTTGTCATTTCATTTTAAAATTGTGGAAAAAAACATCAATGTATCAAATAGAATATTCTTGTTTTGCAAAACCATGGGCAGTTTTAAGTGTTGCAATAATAAAACAATGTAATACAAAGGATTCAAAGGATAGTAAACAATGAAACAATACGTATACCGAAGGAAAAACACTTTCAACCATTGCCTGATTTTAATTAGTAGCTTTTAGCAATTTTTTTCTTGGCTTGGTCTCTGTAACTGTAATAATTGTTTCCTTAGACAGAAAACGTTACTCCACATTTTTCACCTTAGATGAATGCTACTATCCCGGGAGGGCCCATTCCAAATAGTGGAACTAAGATAATTACACATAAGAATAGTTCTGCTGTACTGATCTTGATGTAGGTTTCTTCTGTCTGTATGAGAAAGTTGTACAATTTTTGTTTTATGCCGATAAAAGGGGTACCATATTCCAATGCAGTAAAAGTTGCTATTTGAGAAGGTAGAGAAACTCCACCCAAATATTCCATGCCTTGGCTAAGTACCTGCCAGGTCCCAGTAACCTGGAATGTAGCCCTTTGATGGACCAGCATCCCATCCATGAGTGGCAGTAATAAATCTTACTGCTTCATGCACAGAAACCTGTTCAATCTTATCCAAATGAGTTGTATTGGACACAGACTTTAATGCTAAAATGTACTGTAAGATGCAATGGCTGAAACTCTCCTTGTTCCATCATGTGGGTTTTTAGGTCCTCAGGGAATTTTCACACACTAAAGTCAGACTAACCAGTGGAGGATCTACAAGGTGAGTTTAAAAATTTGAAAATCTTGTACTGTGAAATCTCTCTGAGTCACGCTGTAATGCTTTGAAACTTCAACATCCCCCCACCCCCCCCCCCCCCCATCAACCACTAAGCATTTGAACTTTTGAAAATTGGCTTGTTCAAATTCTTGCCCCACAGGACAAAAGAGTGGTCCAATGCCCTACCTCAAATGCCCCTCCCAAAAACAAATGTTCTAATTTTTGGTATATATGCCATTAGTTTTGGAAACTGGTTAATTTACAATCAATCAAAAATTCTATACATACCTTTGAAAACACTGCAAAGTTTGTGGAGAACCTTTTTGGTGAGCCAATTGCACACAAAAGCAACATTTTCACCCTTGAACTTGACCATGGATCAGGAACCACTTGTATTCTGTCAGAAGAAGAAAGGTGTACACCTGACATTTCAGGTCTAAATTCCACACCCAGCCCAGTAGAGTTCAAATCCCCCCCCCCACCCCACCCCCTCTAGAAGGCCTTTTGAGTCAAATGCCTTAATCCCCGGGCACAGAAAATGGTCAGAGCCTGGGGTATGTCTGGAAGGAGGATTTTGAAGGTTAGAATAAGGTTGATTGGTGCATTACAATGGAGATTTGAATAACATTATTACAAAGTCCAATGTGAACCAGTTTGTAGTGACAGCAATATTAATGATTTAATTATATTTGCACATAGCTATCCAGTGACATGTAGCTTACAGGCACTCCACTCAGGAAATTGGGAAACAAATTTTTCAAATTCAATGTTACAATAAGTTAAAAATCCTAGCTGGCAGGAGAGAGAACTGTTGGCTATTCACGGTGTGGTTCTGGAGTTGAAGTGGCCTGTGAAACTAATCCGGCAAGAAGGCAAAATGAGACTTGACCATGGATTTCATTACAGTCAATCCATGTCACGCGTGACCAGTATTTCCAAGAATGGAATGAACATTGGAATTCCTCTATGTAATGTCCGGCATTTGAATGGGGTGTTGAACATTTCTGTGGAAGTGGTTCCAAAAAAGATGCATTAACTGGAAAAAGATTCGAAATACTTGGGAAACAATTGTTATTCCTGCAATACTTAATGCCGTAATGTAAAGAAAAATTCATAGCCTTATATCATCAATAAACTAGAGAAATTTCTAGGGGAACTTTGAAATCTCGTTGGCGATGTTCAAAACTGACATGTAAATTTCAAAACTCCGTTCAAATTTCAATAATACCGCTCATGCGTGATGTGGATTGACTGTAATAATTTCTGAGGGAGCGGGGATGGTGCAGTGGTGAGAGCACTCGCCTTCCACCAATGTGGCCTGGGTTCAATTCCCGAATTTGACCCCATATATGGGTTGAGTTTGTTGTTGGTTCTTGTCCTTTTACTCTGTGTACTCCGGTTTCCATTCTTCTCAAAAACCAACATTTCCAATTTCAAATTTGATCAGAAGAGTGTCCCCAACTATTAGTGCTCTGCATGATGTTCAACTCATTGATACTTAGATAAAGTCATTTATTCTTAACTGGTGCCCTAACTACTTGGCCGTGCTGTCTTCCTCCTGAAAACACTGCAGTCACTTAAATCTCTTATAACCCAATAATAAGTAAGCCTCTAGGCGTTTACTGAGATGTGACTAAACCCTGTCATTGAAAAGGAATTGGAGGGTTTTGTGGAAGAGTATCGTATGTGATTACAGTTGTGACTGCTTATGCCTTGAAATCAAAATTGCTGAACAGATAAGCTCTCTTTAGGCCCAGAGACTGGTTATCATCTGATCTGCGAAACTTATAGTTCTGTATTTATAATACACTGTAGCAGGAATAAGCCGACAGTACCGGTTAAAAGAAAGCTGACAGTCTCTTGCTCTTTTGTGTCTTGATCTCGACTCAATCTTCCATTCTCGCGAGAATCGAGTATTGAGGCTCGAGTCTTGTAAGGTCGGGAAAATAATGGGCTGATTACTTGATAAAGTTATTGAGTAGGGATCACAATTTTATGGCCAGTTATTCCTTCAGCCACGCGAAGCAGCGCTCTGTTTTTGCTCGGTGGAGGGTAGAATTCGAACCTTTTGGTTCAATAGACAAATGGAACGCGATTCGAAGAAATCAAAAATAAGTTTTGTCAAAGGTCTAAAACAAGTATGACTTGGGCACAGGTGAAAGGAACGACATTACACGTATATCATCACCTCGGAATGAATAAACGATGAATGTTTGCCTCATTGCGAACTTGGCCGACTGGCCACAATGATAGAGGATTAAGCTATATGAGACTCCCACAAGTCTCCTGTAGCTCAGTGGTAGAGCATCCGAACTAGTAATCGGAAGGTCTTAGGTTCGACTCCTGATACGGAGCACTCGGATTTTGTTTTTCCGAGTATGTTTGTGTCACTGGCTGAAAAAGTACCTTTATCAAGAACAAACCTGTGTGATATGCGCAAAGTTAACACCGTGCCCCAATCAAAACTAGCGGTGGTAATAACAAATTCGAGCGGTTTGTAATACCCAGTGTTGTGTACTAATCCAATTTTGTTGAGGCAACCGAAAGTTTCGCAAGCTTTTGTCTTCCTGATAAATCTAAAGGCACGCAACAGGTCTTTCGTAACAGCAAAAGTATTATCACAAGCAGACGAAGTATATAAAGTTATATAGATGCTCCTAAGAGCTGTAAACTTGAAGGTAATATGAACAAAGATAAATAGACTACGAGCCTTTACCGTCCCCAAGAAAAATAATGGACTACTGGTAGTCTATAAAGTAAACGAGAGACTCGTGCTATTTTTGGGCCACTCGCGCATAAATACAACGTTGGTAATGAGTTTTCACAACCATCAGCCATTGATATTAAATTTTTATCCACGCTCCATTCAAATTCAGTGTTGCGTCATTAAGCGATTGTCTTTAATTTATCAATGACTGGCTGTCAATGACTATTCACATCAACTTTAATTGAACTGAATTAAACGCACCAAACTAATGACAATGATTACTTCTAGTTTATACAAATGTTACATTTGGCCTCGTCTTCCGCGAGGTGCTTACTATTACAGAAACACGTTTTCCCTGTGAGTGAGGTGAAAGTCTAACTATTCTAGTTTTGCTTTCATGAGTTACTGACTCGGAGTTGGAAGTTATAACACAAGAATTAACACAAACAATAATAAATCTTTTCAAGTACGTTTCTCCAATGAAAATACAGAGATTTTGATCCGCAAATGTAAAATGCAAACTTAAACAGATGTGAAGCATTGGCATATCCAATTAAAGGGCGGTATCTTAGTTTTGTTTCTCAGTGTTACGCGCGCCTTGTTGAATTCTCGTGAACCCTCATGGCGCTAAGACAGTTGTGCAAAGAAACGGGAAGGCGTCCCCTCAAAGCGTTGTTCTTCTTTCCAGAGGAGAGAAGTTAACTGGCATTGAACCGACTCGGTTAATTGTGGAAAATGATGTGCCGAGTTGAAAGAAGGAGCGGTAGTGACAGTGAATTGGCAACGGTAGCAAGTCAGGGCTGAGATACTGTTTATAAACGGTAAGTTACACGTTAGAATGGTTGGTTTTATCAGTTAAAGGCTCAAATTTCTACCGTCCTGTTACCGCTCGAAGTTTTCTCCATGTCAGATCAATCCGGAATATAGGTGGCGAAAAATTCAAGAATATGAACACTAGACTTGGTTTGTATTGTCTGTATCTCTAAGGGTTACTTCTTCGTTGGCCGCGCAGAGCTTATTAAGCGGTTGTGTTTGTTTCGTTGTTAGAATTTTTCCCACGTGAGAAAAATGATCTTGATCTGATTTTGTGGAGTGATGAAGCGAGGTGGCCATGAAGTCAAAATTAGAATCACGTACACTGAACCAACTTTTGTACCGGTAGTAAAGCGGAGTCTATTTGGTCGAACATTTAGTAGTAAACAAAAGCATGATGTAGTGGCGAACACACCTCAAGTACGCTGTACATTGTGCTTGCTGATGCTTTACGGATGCTGATCATTTTATTACAATATTTTATTACCTTGAATTTCATGATGCGGCAGATGTGAGAAACAAGTTGTAATCATAATCTTCTTACTTACACAATTTGCGACAATTGCAGATGACGAGCGATTGTTCAACTTCAAACACCCGGAGTGGTGTGAAGCCAACCTTACCGTGAACTAACCAGAGTCAGAACCACGGGCGGAAACAAGTGCAGGTGACGACAACGAAATCGTGGAGCTGCCGAGATAAAAAGGGCATATAATTCATGGTAAGGTAAGGGTGACTATATGGAGGATTAGGGTTAGGGTTATATAGGTGACTATATGGTACCTTAACATGAATTACTTGCCAAAAAAAGGTGACACGTTCATTTTGTCTTTTAAGTGACCATTTTCGCTCGTTCTTCCGCCTGCTTGAGCTTTCATTTTGTGTTTCTGATTTGTTCAGTTGTTGCTCCGTTTGTCAGGTTCTTATTTAGGTTCATGGCCATAGACATGTTATAGACAATAACGTAACTTAAACGAAAAACTGTATTGAAACATTACGAAGAAGTTTCTTCATGTTTTAATACTTATGACTGTGATGCTGGTCATATTGTGAGAGCACTGCACCGGCGTCGCAGAGGTCATGGGTTCGGTTCGTTCAAGCCTGAATTTTTTTCAGGCTTTCTTTTTGCAACCGCTTAAGTTGCGTACTAACTGCGAGGATCTTTCTTGTATCTGATATCTCAAGTGTAGCACACACTACTGGACTGTGTCACTGTTGTGTTATGTCATTTCCCCCTATCACAATAATAGAGAGATTTAGAATTACGGCAAACAGCAGAATTGACCACGTGACCATGTTTATCCTACATATTTACCACTCACTGTTTTCAGTTTCGCGTTAGCATCAAAGGTTAGGATTATTTTGCACTATTCTCATCAGTGTACTAATTTCTTCGCGAAAACATAAACGCAAATCTCACGTTTGCCGTTTGGCGTAAACGCGATTCTAAATCTCTCTTATACCGTGCACACACATCGAGGGCCAAGTTTCCCTGAACTGAGGAGGGATGGTTTATTACTCAGGGGAACTTTGTAGATTGGTTTTTAACGTTGTCTCATGTTATATTACAGGGTTGTACTCTATTGCGGGTGGCGAAAGGAAACGAGACCACAACGCCCCTGATTCACTTGAGAGGCTCAACAGCCAGGTGGAACTGATTCGCATTCCATTTGTGATACGCAGTGGAGTGATATGTGCTCAATCAGTAGCAGCCATGAAATGGAGACCACCCTAGATCGGGAGATTGGACCAGAGCCAGGCCACGGTGAAACGAGTGAAGACAGTGAACAGGAAGCAGAGAAAGTTCCGGAAACTCCATCGCTGTTTGCCGAGTCTCGACTGCCCATCGTGGATGAAATCATGGCGGGTCACATGAGCTTTAAACTAATATTAATTACTTCAACACAAAAACCCGGACAAGATGTTAGAAAATCAAAGACTACTAATTTCCTTACTGTCAGCATTCTTAGGGCACGCACAAACTAGTGGGTTTCAAATGTTCCATCAAGGGAAGGCTCAGATTTTAGAAAAATAAATAAATCACTTATTTTATTTTATTTTTTATTTTATAGACAAAGTAATATTGAACGCCATTACTAGCAATTGCAAATTTGTAACTTTGTGATGTTAATTTACCGGAAAAAGAGCCACAACATTTTTTTCTGTTTTGCAATTTGTTCTTTTGGCTGTAACGTGACTGGTTTTGGTCTCTAATATTTACCTCGGACGTAAAAAAACTGAATCCCATAAATTTTAGATAGTTGACTTACCTAGTGAGAAACTGACGTAGCTTCTTTTACGGAGAATTTAGTACAGTATATTTCAGCCATACGTGTTATAAAATTGTATAATTCTATTACAGACTTATTACGGGTAATTTAACTAAACATTGCACAGTTTCATTGTTACAAACGTTGCAAACATTGCATAATTTCAGGTACTTTTTACAAAGGGTAACCTCGTAACTTCCTTTTCAAGATGCCTTCTTATATTTTATGTGTATATTTAGTCCTGTAATATCTGCATCTTGAGTTAAGCATTTATGTTATAACTTCGTTGTAGACTTATTCTTTGTTTGGAATTAAAAGTTAAAGTTGAATTCGTATTTATTTTTTCAAAGCTGATCCCCTCATTTCAATTGTCCCTTACTTCACCTCTATTTTGAGCAACCGCAGTCAGCTTAACCAAGTCCCAGTAAGTTGTGTCTATTATCTTAAAAAAACAAAACAAATCAGTGAACAACAATTCCTCTTTTGTGCAGGTCACTTGAATTTAAGCGAAAAGCAAGAAACTAATTCATTGTTTTTGTTAGAAGTTTGTTTCATGATAATCAGTCTCTGGCCCAAAAGAAAGCTTATTTGGAGCAATTTGGATTTCAAGGCGAAAATGTCAAATATGATACTCTTGCGTAAAACCCTTAATTTGCTTTGAATCATCGCATGAACAGGGCGAATGCTGTGTAAGTACTTTTTATACATTAACATGACCTAACATTTTTAGTGAAAGTATTGTATGTTGTACAAGGAGTTAAAGTTAAACTTTAACTTTGTTCAGGTTAGACGTATGGTCAGTTTTGCTTGTTCTTTAGGCACAAGTCAATATGGAATGGTATCCAGGCTCTCACTGTAGATGGCAGATCTGCTCTCTCTGTTGTAAGTGCTATAATGTACTGTTTGGTGGTCTTTAGTGTAAATGCTTCATGACTGAGTTAGAGGAAATCACTGAGGGTGATAATACTCAAAGTTTGCTAAAAGTGGTTTCATGAGCAGAATAGCAGCTCTGCACAAGTTACTCATCATAAAAAGTGCATGAAATTTAGAGAGGATTAAGCCACATCACCCACAGATTGGTTTAAAATAGATCCTGGTGTTAGATTCAAATTTGGAAATATTAGGTTTTTTTGAAGCAAGGAACTGAATGGAAGAACCCAAGGACGATGACGTTTGAGACATGATGCTTATTTCCACCACAGTAACATCTGTTCCAAAATCCTTACAATGCGGTACATTTACTATTGCGTTTTCTCAATCTCTGCAAACGAAAAATGTGAAGAGTTGAGCGGGATGTATAATTAATTATTTAAACGTCTGAGGACAGCAGAACTAAACATGTTTGTAGCTCAAGATGCCTGGTGATGAAACATGTTCACGAGCGGATTAAGGGTACTTCCTGGGTTCGATAGGGTGAAAAAGTGAAAAAACATTTTTTTCGACCAAATAGAATTTGGGGATTTTATCTAACATTTACTGAAAAAAAAATTGAAAAATATTAAAAAAGCGCGAGATATTTAAGAAAACGTATTTCCATATAAAAGTAAATAAATAAAAAGGTGTCATAATCTTAGTGCGAGACGCCCCAGAGGAATTTTCGCGGCAAAACGCTTCATCCGGGAGCTCTTAGAAAATAAGCATATTTTGTTTACATCTCGCCTGCAGAAAATTTCTCACTTCGAATTTTATATTCTTCGTGCTTCCCACATGGAAAAGTCATCCAAAAATGAAGAGAGCCTGTGGATAATTAAAATCCCAGAAGAAGCCAGGTTCTAAGAAAAAGGGAAAGATAGGTTTCAGCGAAGATCAAAAACGTGATCTTGCAGAGAGCAACAATGGCTCTTGGTTCGACCAAGAAACTCTAGTCGACGCTGAAGGTTCTGTCGAAGGTGATCACGAAGAACTGGAGCAGTGGCCTTCAAATTTATCCACTGTTATTGGATCAAGTACACAGAGGTCGATTGCCGTGCAAAAGTCCTGCAGGGTAACTTTGCAAGCGTCCTGTGAAAATATCAAATACCATATTCTGCATCCTCTGGGCCGATTTCTTTCTTCTGCAGCGAGATAAAACCAAATAATGTTTTACTGCGCGTTTGTAATGAAACATTGACATAAAATCAGCAGAATTGGACCGATGAAATAGAACTCACCAGAAGGGCATGAGCTCACGTGTAATACTGGAGAAAACGCGTTCTGCGTGGCTCTTTCTCTCGCTTTTTGCTCCGCTCCACGCTATCTTAAAGATTTCTTACGAAGAAATCACCATCGTACCTAAATAACAGTAAAAATGCGATTTTCTTTCATTATACATTTCCTTTGATACGAAATGAATAATCGCTTTAGCTTGAAGCGTAAATTACATTACACGCAATCAAAACGAACAATCTAGCCAATAGATTTCATCTCTGATATCAGTGCACTCCTCAAACTCTCCGCTGACGTGCTTTCGGTTTCGTTAGCCTTGGTTTTTCCCCATTTTCCTGGTTGATTTTTACGTTTTCCTTTCGCCACTTTCCCCATCTCGCTCGATTACAACAGCGGAGTCTAAAACGTGTCTGCAACGCGATACTTTTTCCGCAAAATTCTGTGCTATTGTTGTTGACACCATGGGGTTCTGTTGCTCGATTGGCTCGCGACGTAATGAGGTGTCATAATCTCCTGTGGAGGCTTGTTTTTCTTGCAAACCTTTATCGAGCGAAAACTCGCACTTGAATTTTGGCAGAGTATGTCGACTTTGAACGAATTAATAGGGTATGTAGTTTTGACGGATTGTCGTGAAATTTGGCCAGAAGATTCGAGGAATAATGACAAACAAAAAGGTGTCAGGGAATTTTGATTTTCAAAATATTTTTCCCGTGGCGACTGTTTACGCAACACGCCTCAAATATTTTTTGCTACTCAAACTTTAGACGTGGATATCTAAATAACCAATCAGAATTTCGAAAAAGCCTGACACCTTTTTGTTGATTGATGCCTTGTGAATAACACTGTGCAGCGATTTCGTTCTTCGCGCGGCGTTCGATAACCGATTAATTCAATGGAACGTTTTTATAGAAACTACATTTATTAAGCTTTATAATGATATATAGTTTGTTAGAGGTTTATTAAAACTTGCGCGCGTACGAATTTTTTTTTCCAAAGGACACCTGCGAACCCAGGAAGTATCCTTAATGAATAGTGCGATGGAGAATATTTATAAAGTTTTGTTTTCATGTGATTGGAAAATACCAATTGGTAAGAGATTTTCTAGTTTCCTTGAACTTCTCACTTTAGGGAGACCTGTTGACAACTTTGATCATTTGAGCAACTTGGCAATAAATTGGCTAATAGCTCACATTAGCGTATGCAACAAAGTCAACCAAGTGTTGACACCTGGTTTGTGTGAATTGTTGAAATTAAGGGATAAATTATACGTACCGATTGGCTCAATCGAAAATGTCTCCTGGGACCGGGGAGGGGGGAAACTTCCCCTCCATGACTCCGAATGTATTGAAGCTACGACAGTGAAACTGGTAGGATGGATAATGGATAGCCAGCAAAAGATGTTTCCTTTGAGGTCCACAGCGGGAAGTGATGACGTCATATGACGTGAAAATTCGGTCGTGATTCTAAAACAGTAGTCATCTTGGATTTCTGGATTTCCCCAAATTTTCAGAAAAACACCAAACAAAAAACCCCGATAGAACAACACTAAAATGATCTAAAACATGAAAGTTATCGTACGAAAGACAGTTTACTTTCTTTAAAACAGAAATATGTCTTTTTCTGAGAAACCTGCTTGTCAATATTTGTTTGCCAATAGTGGGACATTTACAAAAAATACTTAATGGAATCGTCAGTTAGCTGGTATTTGGAGGGCATATGAAAACCAATGTTACAAGAAAGAGGGTTTCTCTGTCAGCAGTAGCATTACTTTTGGTATTTTTGTTTATTGTTATCTGTTTGCTTAGGTAATACTTCATGATGCTGTTCGACCATTGGTTGATGAACAAATATTACAGAGTGTGACATTGGCAGCTAAGAAGCACGGGGTAAGTGGCATTTTGCATTTTTGTGTGGAGTGTATTCAATTCAGGCCATGGTTGGATGAGCTGATTGGGTGCCTGTATTGAGAGCAATATGTCGCAGGTTAAATTCCTTTCAGGTCACTAGCAAAGAGGGTTACCTTAGTACAGATTGCCTTGTTTTCATATAGAACTGGATGGAGACTGGGTTGAACCCTCCTTTCCTGCAGGGCCATGAAGGGAGAGTGTGTTGGGGCATGAAGAAAAAAATGTTTTGCCAAAAAACAACAATAACAACAAAACAAAGCAAACAAAAACAAAACCTTTAGTGAAAATATCATGACGCAGGGAAGACTTGAACAGAACCTGTTCCGGCAAAAATCGAATTAAAAAATGTTGCCAACGTTCAGCCAAATTCTAAGGGTAAGGAAATATTTACTGTAATCAAATACAGAATGCCAACCGGAGGACAGGGTAAACAAAGCAGTTTCTCCATGCTCTTTACAGCCAAGAGCGGGTCAGGATTTTTTTCATGTAACCTGTTACATTCAACATTTGAATAATTAAAGAAATAAACAAGCAGAGCCCAGTGCAATGTGAACCAATCAAACCCTTCCGACGTCTTGTTACTAGAATTCACTATTCAATACCAAGTTCATGAAGAAGCAAGTCCATCAGGCGTATGGAACCTGTTAAACCATTGACGCAGCGTAGAAAACGGGTCATATTAACTGGGCGGTCAGATGAACGCGTTTAAAGATGAGGTTATATTATCCTCTCGGTTTGTTGTCTGGAATTTCAGGGAAAAACGTCCGAAACGGACCAAGAAGGCGTCCGAAAGTTTTTTGGCCTTGGCCTAGCTATCGTCCAAAAATTGAGTCAAACCACTCGGCGAATTAGTAACTTTAAGTGGCTCTGTATCCTGTAGCTATGTTTGATCATCCTCTTCTTCAAAGAAGATTAAAAAAAAAAAAAACCAAAAAAGAAAACGAAGCTTGAACTGTTGAACAGGTTTATCAGATATTTTAATAAACAAACGCGCTTTAGAAATATTATTAAATCAAAATCTACCAGGCGTCGCTACCTAGCCTTGTCACCAGTCTCCCACGGTCGAGTAGTACAACAAATCGAAACTGATAGCAACCCGGAAGTGAAATGGCTGCTGGAAACGAGCGTTTCAATTTGTTTTGCAGTGCTATCGTGGCGATTGTTAACTCTCACGGGCTAACTGCTCAATTCTATAATAATCTACGAGAGAGGATGGGAGAGTGCTTGCGGAAAATCGAAAGTCTGACGGACGAAATTGCACTTCAACAATCGGGAAGCTCGTTTGATAATCTCCACATGACGAGATTACTCAAGACAGAATCTGGAGAGCAGATTTTCGTTCCAACCACCGATTTCGACTACAACATTATCTTCAAAAAGTTGCTCATCGCGTTAAATGAGACAAAGGTCGATGGTGAAGATTCTGGAACAGAAAAACGTCCCGATTACTTTGGCGTGTTGCATCTGTCGGAGAATCCTGGCTATGCCAAAGTTCGCATTTCCCAGTACGGAAGACAATATCTTAAAGATAAACAATGTGATTATTTGTTTGAAGATATTGACTCCGAGGGATTTGTCACAAATGTCTCACTGAAAAGACGAATTTTGGAGAGGTTGCCGGATCTTACGACGTCGGGCCCAGCGTTTTCAAATTTTCTTCCAGTTAAGCAGGGCTACAGCTACGACTTTGTGTACGCTCTGCCAGTGGATGGATGGCCAGCTGAAGCAGCCGAGTGGATGACAAGAAATAGACCTGCTCGCTGGCCAAGTGAAGAGTTAGTGTCGCAAATTGTTGAAGGTAAATTGCGCAGGCTTTAGTTCTGTTTACTGACACAGTTATGCAAACCTCACTCCCTCCCCCCAATACTGCCTTAGATAATATTGAATGTGCTTTACCACTAATTCAGGTTTTTTTCCTTAACTATTTAGATGGGTGCATGGTTGTTCCAGTAGGGCATTATACGAGTGAGCAGAGTGCTTTTGAATGGCGTATTTCATTCAACCACTGCGAACGCCGTCTCTCCAGCTCTCTCAACCGTGTTCAGCGCCACTGTTACTGCTTGGCAAAGTTGTTATTGAAAACAAGTAAGAAGCTTTTTGGTGTTTTTATTTTTTTTGATAGTACATTATTGTAGTTTATCTTCAATTGTTTTCCTTCCTTTGACAGTCAGTCAGTCAGTCAGTCAGTCAGTCAGTCTTGTGTTCCAGAATGAATCATGTTTTCAGTGTTTAGAAGTTTTGTAAAAGTTGGCAGCATTATTATTATTACAAACATATTTTATTCAATTTTAGGTACAGAAGGTTTTTGCTCTTTCACTTTTTTTTTTACAATCTTTCTTCTAGGGAAGCTAACCCTTGTAGTTCAAACCTTTTGGTCACAATAGTTATACAAAGTGAAGGTCCATGTTAGAAATGCCTCAGTGTGGATCTCTGTTTTGGTTGTTCCTGCTGGAGGGAACTGGAGACTACAGTTTTGACTCTCTTTGTTTTAAGACAGCTTATATTTCCACTTTACTTAGTTATTCTAACAACAAAGGTAAACTAGCAATGAAAAACTTCACACATCCCTTCCCTTCCCCTGAGTTCTGGGGTACCCTCCATCCTCTTAGCTGTTGGCTGTTAAGTCCACTTTATTTTATACCAGAAATATGATTACTTTTCAGGTCTGCCAGAAGGCTGCATTCTGTCATCATACCATATGAAAAATGTATTTTTTTATATGGTGGAAAGTCAATACCAGCTGATCTGGGAAAGTAACAAGCTAGGGCATCTGCTGATGGAGCTTCTGAAAGAGATTGCACGAGCCTTGGCAAACCATAACATTCCAAACTATTTCATCCAAAGAAATAACATGATTCGCCACAGGACAAAGGAGGAAGTATGCTTTACTCTCAAGGAGGTTTCTAAGCTTGTTGAGAAGCCATTCAATGCATTGGCAGCTTTGTGCCAGAAGCTTCAGCTCTACGAGAAACGGAAAAACCCTTCTGGTTCATCCGTACAATCTCAGGAATCGGTTGAACTTGTGTCATGCCTTGAATTGTATACTGTTCTCAATCAAAGCCTCTACCTGCTTGGAGTAGACCGACTGATCGATGAACCGTTGCTTTCTTCATCTTGTTTCTCACTGATTTGTGACATGAATGCATTGATGGAAGAGTTTCCAAATTATGGGAAACTCTTCACATCAAAGTCCATCCCAGATTTATTAATCACTTCAGCTTTGCAGAATGTCCAGGCTGGCAAAGTGAATGAAGCCCTGTCACTCCACAAGATTATGTATGATCATTCCAGCCAGGAAGATCTTAAGAAATTTCCTCAGATTCTAACAAATCTAGGATGTCTGCACAATTGCATTGCTGCTGAAATGCTACAGGACTCTCCTGAAAGGGCAAGCACATTAAAGCAAGCACAAACCTATTTCGAGAAAGCTTTGAAGATCAATGGTCCATCTCATTCCTTGCATTTTGTGTATGGAAACTTTCTGTATTCCAACAAAGTGTCGCATTCCACGGCAGTGTCAAATTTTCAAGCGGCTTCTGAAGGAAGAAGTGACGAGACCGAGATTTTCATCAGTGTTGAAATCCCAAGCGAGGAAGGTCCCAGAAACGTCTCTATTGACTCAGTTACTGGGAGTTGTTATTTTCTCGCTCTTTGCTATCATGACATGCAAGACATTTACAGTCAAAGAAAAACTTTGCAGAGATTTGCAGAAAATGCAAACAAACTGCCAATTAACAAGAGATCAGCTGCGCTGGAATTGTGTGCATATGCTCATGGTATTGGTGGCCTCACTGTCAAAGCAGATTTGCTGATGGAAGATGCCAAGAAGGTAGAGAAAGCTGCAGACTTATTACAGCAGAAAGACAAGTCTCTTGTAAACATGTTCAAGATTAAGCTGTAGTCACGAGTATAGTGACTCAGACTTTTTTAGAGACAGTGATTTAGCTTGCTGACTTGAGTGAGGATAATCGTTTTACTGGTATTGAGTTCAGTTCAGAATTTTAGCCTGTTAAACCAAATCGTGATCGCATGGAAGATTTTCTATTTTTCGCAGGCTGTTTATTGAACCAATTGAGCGTCACACTAAGCGCTGAACACTGAACTTGTGACATTATAATTCAACCCCTTTAATTGAGTAGGCTTGGGTTTGAGATTGTGATTGTGACTGTGACTGTGCAATTCTGATTATGATGATAGCGACCATTTTTAATTTTGACTTGTTAAAACGCCAGTATGTGAGCTGTAAACCGACAAGTGTATTCGACAGGTGTATTCAAACCAGGTCCTGTAGACGTGGACAGCTTGAATTTGTTGAAAAGATTATTCAATCAGCACATCTTTTGTTCCATACTTGCAGAGTTAGCGTACCTCGCTGTTGATCCGCAAACAGAGTTGTTTTTTTCTTCCCGTTCAGAAATACTTAATGTATAGTTCACTTTCAAGGGGAGTTTACTTGTACCAGTCACAAGTTTAACAATATATCTCTCCACGAGAACTTTGAATGTTAGGTAGTTTCTTTTGTTTTAGCACTTGCTGTACTCCACGCTGTACTTTTGTACAAATAGTTCCGACTCAAACAAAGAACTGATGTACGTATATAAGGAGGTTAACTTGTAACTGTGAATTGATGACATTTTTGGTTATGTTCCTGTGAAGTTCGGATTACGTAATGGCTATAGTTCTGGTTATGTTGTGAGTCGGAATAAATCTACGCTGGTCTGAGTTTTGACGTTTCCGCGCAGGTGCGTTGCTCTTGAGCTAATCCTTTACCCTCGTTGTTGTCGCCAAAGTCGCCGAGTTCTGTAAAAGTCCTTTTCAACAGTTGAGTTACGCGGGTAGGAAAATTCCATCGTCACAAAAAAAAAATACCCAGGCTAGAACTTAGAACATGGTGTCCTTTCACCATTTTTCAACACACGCTTTTCATACTAAAAAAATTCTTCACACTCTGACCTAATCTACCTAGGTGGCGCACCATGAAGCGAGGCGTGGGAGCAATCTCCATGCACGGTCCTACATTAAGTGACATGAAATCAAGGTATCTGTACTGAAGTGACCACCTTTACTAAGATCGCCAACCAGGGTCTTAACGGTTGTTTACTATTCACCAAAAAACTTCGTTCGAGAATTTCTGCCAATGTGATTATAAATTTATGATCAGCCCATCTAAAAATCGCCCCCTTCGCTCGGGCCAGACTCCTCCATTAACTTCTACCGTTAGATCCGAAAATTTAGGGGAGCGTCTTTGTAGATGGACCGGTATGACTTCTTGGATTGGGCGGTCCGAACCTTCTAGCCCCATTTCCGGCCCGTCTTGACTGAAATTTCTGAATTCTTGGGTAGATGGTAAATAAACAAATTAAGCATGGCTCATTGTCGGTTGTTTTGTCAGGCAGCTGGAGTCATTAGACCTTTGGCGTCAACTGTTGTAGCACAGACATCTGATGGATTCCTGGACCACTCACTTGACAGGTAATGCTGCGGTCAGTTTAAAAATCAGGCTACGTACTGTCATTCATAGCTAGCCATGCAGTTGGTAGCCTGCAAACATAGACCTTTTTTATAAATGGCGGCCGATAAATTATTATTTTATTTTCATGATTATTAGCCCTAATAGCCTCGTTAGTATGTTCAAAATCCAATAGAACTTTTACTTCGAAGTAAGGTTAGTATGAATAAAAAATCGGCCGCCATTATGAAAAATGTCAATAAGGCAGCTGTGCTTGTAAGCCTTTTAGCTGATTAGGCATAATTATGCCTAGATGACGGATGTCGGACATTCTTTTTCTTCTTTTCCTCCTCCTTCTCATTGTACTCGTTCTCCTCCTCCTCCTCCTCCTCCTCCTCCTCCTCCTCTTCCTCCTCCTCCTCCTTTTTCTCCTCTTCATTCTTCCCGTCGTTCTTGTCCTCGTCCTCCTTCTTGTCGTCCTAGTTGTAGTTTTCAGTCTGTAGTCTACGTATTACACCTGAACCGGAAATGACCAATTTTGCTGTTTTGATGATGTGTTGATAATGTACCTTCGATTCCATGCACCTCCCAACCCCATAGAAGGTGCAGATTCCGGGCGGGGGTGGGGGGAGGGGTAATCCGGAATTTTTGGTGGGGTTTGAGGCTCCTTGCCTTCCGAAATATTGGAAAAATATATCCCCCCGACCGTGAAATCAGTCTTGCTCTTTTTTGCATTGTTTGTTGTACAATTAGTTGCTGATTAGATCCTTTACTACAGGATCCGGTGCTTTTTATTTTGTCGCCGTGGTCCTTCCAAACACAGTTATCGGTTGTCCAATCCCCGACCCTATTCCAGAGCAAAATATGTAGTTTTCCGGTATCCCTCTTCCGACCTCTAAAATTCATTCACATTTCAGACCTGATTTCTCGAAACCATAGACGTTTTGGCAAAGATCCACACCCGTGTTGAGACTTTCAGACCAAAATGGTTAAAGTCTATACCCTATTTCAGATCAAAACGGTTCAAAACCACACCCTTTGACGCCGCACATACCTGTATAGCTTATACAAGAGAGTACCCCCCCCCCCACCCCCAACAGATGCGGATCCACGATTTGTTTAAAGAGGGTGTTGCCAGTTGCCTCAAGCTTTGAGTTTTTATGGGGAGTTAAGGTCGTCCTATACCAGAAATGTTTGAAAAAGCAGATTTTAATATGAAGCAAAAATCTGGTGTTTGAAACTCCTTATAGTAGTGGCTGCATATCCCTCAACCGTTCCCTTGGATCCGCCCCTCTTAATGTTTTTGGTATTTCTCTTTGATAGATCGAAGTTTAGATCAAGTGAGATGCCGCAAGCCTTCCGATATGAGGTCATCAAAAAAGCTTATGAGCAGGTGTGTTGCGGAGTATTGTTAAAAAAAGGTTTCGTTCGCCATACAAGAAGCTTCTAATAAAAGGCTGTAACTTACATGTAACTATACTTTAGGCATCTGTTGCTTCTTCGTCACTTTAACGTTTTTTATGTTTTGTACATGAAAAGTGCACAGAATACGACTTTGAGTTTGGCACAGAGTGTCTCCACTTGGCCCAAAAGTACGGCGGAACAAGAGCTTTGTTAATCGACGGCCCAGAGTCTCTCTGGAAGGTTTGTATTGATCTCGTTTACTTTTATAACTTATTTTTATGGTCATGAATGTGGAAACAGCAAAGAATTTATAAACTAACGGGTTTCAACCTCAAAGACAAAAGTGTTAATTCAGTTGGACCCCTTTAATATCTACATCATTAATATAGGTACACGTTCTTTAAAGTCGCTATTGTAACAGTAGATATTTTATTTGGTTTGGTTTCTCAGGCTTCGTCTACGCACGCTTACGTTCGTAATCGCATATGTATCTATCCGTGTTCATATATGTCAGGTTCTGCGTGATCCACGCGCGCCATATTGAATATTGCTCTTCAGTTTTTGTAGACTGGATCCGCCAGTGACGTCAACGTTCACGAAATTATAGGTTAACATGCTGTTGACACAAAAACGCACGAACGGCGTTTTCGGAATTGTACACTCTGGAAAACGTTTTCAAAAACATGCGCTCACGATGAATGATTGTTTTCATCGTTTAGGTGTGGACGAAGGACATAAACGTGTAAAAAGATAATTATATGCGTTTACAAGCGTAGACTTATATGTGAAAAAGGCCTCAGGGACCTGAACTGTGTGAAAAATGAGGTGTTTATATTATGCAGCTGTCAGTGAAACTAAGCAGATTCTGCTACACTATACAATTGTTGTAATAACAAATTTGATTTGTGGATGGTAAATAAACTTGCTTCAGTAAATGCTTGTCATAAGTGTGCACGTTTCTACTTTCCTTGATAATTACTACACTCCATTGTATTGAACACTGTTAAATGTTTAACAATGGTTTACTTTGTCTAGGTTACGTACAGGAAAGATTTGTACTCTGTTGAAGGTGTCCTTCGAGGTAACGTTGCCACTGTTAGCTTTATTTGTCTGAATGTTACCCTTATATCCACGTTCCTGTTATGTTCACGTGGATTGGTGTTTTTTATTTGTAACGTATATAATCAAAGGTTTGTGAAAATTGAACTTGAAAAATTTTTCTCCGTACGTTAGTGGCTCATCCAATACAGCGAAAATTTTCTGGACTCCCTCATCAATCCGACAGCCGTCTTGAATCACAATGCTTTGTGAGGTGCCCTTGATGGGCTCTTTTTCTCGATATATCAACAACCACTGCTTAGCATTCTATGAATATTCCATAAAACTACTGAACAAAAAAGAAGAAAAATTAACAAGAAATGGATAAAAAGAACAATGTATTGTTGTATTTAATTTCGTTGCTGATGAATCGAGAAGCTCCTCCCTGAAGTCTGACGTTTTTAATGAAAAAGGCGGAAATGATTCTTGGTTTTCCCTTTAAGGAGTAATTAAAATAAGAGCCTCCTTCCTCTCCCCTAAATGAGGAATCTTTTCAAGGCTTGTTTTTGTTTTGTGGCAAAACTGACTAATACTTCAACGGATTCTACGGCCGCTGTCCAACGCATCCTCTTATATTCTGATAATGGGTACCTTACTAAAATTTTGATAAACAAATTTGTCGCTTTCAAGAATTTGTTTCTTTCTAAGATGTAAAAAGGTTTGCGCCATAGCGATGTTTACTCTTTACAATTACTGTTTGTGTTATTCAAGTGTGCAAACTATTAAAACAAAAAACTCTTTGCTTCAACAGCCGATAGTCCTCTGGTTGCAATGCCAAATTAATGTCAATGAGTGGCTTAATGCGAAAAAAAAAAACTGTTCAAAAACCCATGTTTCATCCAGTGCTTTTGAGTTACGTTCTCTGTAAACAGGTGAAGACGAAAAATCATGTTTTATTTTCTGCTATTTTAGCTTTGCTGTTTGCTGACATATTTCCAAACTTTCGGGAAACTAGTAGACAAGAGATAATCCTAGAACAATAGATACTCTCTTGATTTTACAAAACGTGGTTTGGATGTGCTTAGTGCATAATCAGTTGACTGTCAAAATGCCAAGCCACCAATGGGTGTTATATGAATTTAGAAAACTACGACGTTTTAGAATATTAATTAGCCAAGTAACAAACAGGATGATTAACTCACATTTTTACTGTACAAGCATAGTAACATGCCCTTGTTGAAAACCACCTGTTTTTTTTTTTTTAATATGTTGCCTAATGTCTAAAAATGTTGATCTTACGTTATGTTATCTGGTCTCTTTGATCTGTATTTACAAATAATAATAATAATAAAAAAAAAAAATTTTCGCAAAACGAAATTAATATTGATGGTACATATGGTAAAGTAATTCTTAGCGGACTCTTGATTGTGTTCCAATTAACTTATAATTTGGTGTCCCTGTAATCGCAAATTCAAAAGTGGACAAGCAAAAGTTATCAATGTGCTACAACAATATAACTAAGATAGTAAAGGAACTTCAATCATGTAATTCACGACCCTCGCTTGTGCAAGGGCGGCCTTGTACAACAAGGAACGCTAGCTAAACACTGGTTTTTAGTTGGTTCCTCTTCAAGTTACGAGAAATAGAGCGTACGTTGTTGCCATGGGAATCGGAAAAATTCGTTCGAAATATTAGAATGTTGGAAAACATCGAGGATTTCAGGTGAAATTCTCCAAAATTACCGGGCTAACTGAACCAAATCCAACCGAGAAAAGTTTGGCGAATTCGGCGAATAACTAAGAGGATCGAAAAATCTCGAGTTCAATGAAAGTTCAAGTTGTTGTGGTATGATTTTACTGAAAAGCTGGAATACTAAAGAGGATAGAGTTTGGGCGTTGAAAACCAAAAATGTTAGACTAGTTTAGTGGAAGTTACTACAGAGAGACGTGGAATGACGAAGACTTCAATCCAGTGGAAATGTAATTTACTTAATAGTAATAACAAAGAAAATCTAATTGTTTACATGAAGTGAAAACTAATTCAAATACAGTATAAATTAACCTAAGCTCCTTCTAAGTTTTACAGGTACTTGGCACTAAGTTCATCGTAACTAGGTAAACAATTTATGATTTAATACTGGATCATTTAAATACCGATAAAACGTAAGGAGAACGCAGTAAAAGCACAGTAAAAGTGCTCTTTTCACCGTGTAAACAATCGTTACACTATTCTAGGAAATATTAGCAAGTAATCGAAACTCAAACTAAAATAAAACCGAAAGCGATTAGTAATAAAACTGATTGAGAAAGCACCCCTGTGCCCTAGGAAAATATCCAATAATATACGGGAAAATTTTAAGTGTAAAACCATCACAATCACAATGCAACAACGGAAATACCTGAGACCTTTTTTAACGTCTTTTCCATTCCTTCAACAATGTTCACACTTCTCAAACTGTTGCATGCGATCAAACCTTGATATCAAGCTTATTTCTGCGTCGTGAACTCGTGCGGTTTTTCCTGAATTGACTGGTAACTGTTTTTTGTTTATAAGGCATATTTGTATTGACCCTCTTCCCTTGACAACGAGAAAAGTTCTCAACAACATCCCCTTGTACTCCTTCCGAGTCCCCTCTATTACACACTGATAAAGCCTGATAGGGCAGCGGATTGTTAAGTTGAGCACCATTGTGCGATAAATCCTTCTGTGAATTCCTGTCCACTGAGGATGAAACTGTTTGATTTTGCTTTGTATCATCCGCGATAATTACTCAAAGCATTGTCTGCAGCGCCGGCTGTCATGGCCATTTGCGCTGTAAACGCCTAACCCGCCCACTGGCTTAACAAAATTTCCTCAAAGCAACTTTAAATATTGGCATCCTAAATGCGTACACGAATGGATTTACCATGGAGTTTGCCAGGTGTAGAGTATTTACAATCGGAACCGAATATATAGGAAGACACCCCATACCAAAATAATGTTTAACGGTATAAACCACAAACGCAGGAAGCCAAAATACCAGAGACAAGGCAACCACTATGAAAAAAGTCTTGGATAGTTTCTGGTTCCGTTCTGTTACTCTCATGTTGTGCAATTCTAATTCAGCTGATTTTCTACGCAATCTCCTCCTAATCATAGCATAGCTTGCACATATGATTAAAAGAGAGAGACACCGGCATGAAAGTTGAATCACATAAACAAACCTATTCTTCACTGGCAACGCCGGTACAACCTGTAACAGAAAAAGGCACAATCCAACTGCCCACACGAAGACAAAGCTGTAAACGTACATCTTAGTGCTTACCACACGGTGACGGAACGGGCACAACACGGCAAAAGCGCGTTCTAGGGAAATAAGAGCCAGGAAGAATATCGATACATTCGATGCAAAAATATGAACATTTTTCGCAGGGCTTTGTATGTTTTGTGCCTTTTCTGGGCCAACTTTGAGTGTGGGAATCTTCTCGGTTACTAAACTGAAGGGTTCTGAGATTCCTACGAGTAAGTCAGCGACTGCCAGGTTGATCAGCAGAAAACAAGTGCGTTTCAAATGCGACCTCTGAGTCCAGAACACGAAGATGGTGATCGTGTTTCCAATGATCATGACTGCTGCTTGCAATGCGTTGATCGCTAAGAATACAATCAGGATATCGCTCTTCATGATGATGCTTTTTTCTTTGCTCTGTGATCAGCTTCGAGGAATGGCCGCAAGACTTGGTTATTATTGAATGTATCACTGGAGAGAAAGAGAGAGGAAAAAAAAAAGCTATCGTTATACACTCCCTTGAAAGAGGCACTGTCACGGCGATTCATTTGTGTCTTGGTCAAAATTTCTCAAATATTTGACAAGATATATATTTCCTCTAACATCAAATTACTCTTGGAGCACCGAGAATATGTCATTAAGGGATTTCTTCTGGGAAGAACAAATTATCATCAGTTTTTTGGGCGATTTCTCCAAATCACACAGGAAGAAATTGAAAAAAAATGGCCATTTTTTTCAAGTTCCAATCCATTTCAATCCTGGCCATCCGCAGCTAAAGATAATAAATACTAGTTTCTGTGCACTCGTAGGGTAAATTGTTAACAAAACAGGACAATTATTTGAACGTTTCCGTCGATACAGATATGATTGTTGGTTATTCAAAGTGACGCTAAAAACAGGTGATACTGCTCCTTTAAGTATTATCTCGTCAAACAAAACAGAGCTTTGGGAAGTCAAAGTTTGTCTGTTTGCTGAAGAACACAGCAACGCCTTACCTTGCAATTTGACGGCGCGTTTCAATTGTAGCTTGTTTGCATCTGTCCAAGGGCTCTTCGTCTTTCATCTACGTGCTCTTTGTCTGTCAAGGTTATTGTAAAATATATCTGGCAGTCTATTTGCTAGAGTATAATAACAGTTCAAATGATTGGTTCTCTTCGCGAGCGTAATTACTTCGCAAAAGCTTTAATAATTCATGCTTTAATTTTTCAAAAAAAAAAATGTTCTGTTATAGCGGAGAAATTTTAAGCCCGTTATTTTTTTAACGCCTGTTTTTCAAGCTATATTAATTTTATCCTCCTTTGCCCCCAAAGAATCTGTAAAGCCTGTTTGGTTATTACAACATAGCTATCAGGCGATGATACTATAATATTACCACAGATCATGCTGTTGAAACACCTACCAATCAGGATCATTAGCTTGCTGGTTCTATTTCCAGCGATCTGGCCATCGAGCTCTTTTGTCTTTTTAGTTATTTTAGTAGGGCAATGTAATTATTTTAGCGATTCTTGCGAAAAAATTTCCAAAAAGTGTTCGTAAACGTTCGTATTATGGGAACATTTTGGGATAAGATTTCCTCACAGCCCCATACATTAATTATGTATACATTTGGCGAGTCATTCTCTGTTCATGCCCGTTCTTTGTGTAAGAGGGTTAGTATGACAGTGATGTATGTATAAAGTATGTATGGGGCAGTGCCGAAATCTTTCCCATGTGTGTTGTTCAAATGCTCATGAAAAATATATCATTAAAATTCAGAATTTACCCAGCTTTCATAATTTTAATTATAAAAAAATTGCTAAAAAACGACGACGTTTCGACGCTAGCTTAACGTCATTATCAAGTCAAAAGTGTTTGTAAGTTCTAATCTCTAAGTACTTAAAAGAACAATAGATGATTAAAAAAGAGCTGTAGATATTGCAGATATTACAGATATTTAGTTAGGCTTGAGACTCTTCATTCTTAACAGGTTTTTAAGTAATGGGTCCTGATAGTAGCAGGCAAGTCAAAAGTTTAAAGAACACGACAAAACCTTTAAGTTTACAAAACATGTTTTGACAGAGACTTCTGTCATCTTCCGTTAGTTAATTTACAAAGCGTTGGAAGTTGAATTTTTAATAAGTAGCAGAAATGCTAATTGTGATAAATGGTGACAACAAAATGAACATGAAACGTGACAATGTGAGAGCTATAAGGATAACTTTAGCTTCACATGGTGAAATTGTTGATTCAAGGAAGGTTGTTCTCTTTGAATCCTTTGAATATGTTTTACCGCATTTTTTTTATAATCAAGTGTATTTCCAAGTGACTTCTTTTTCGTTCATGTTTTCATTTCAAAAGTCTGTTTTTTCAATGTTTAAATATATTTCCCGACTGGTTGGCATGTGATCGTTAACGATGATTACTGGAAAGGCATCACTTGAAAACAATGCATCATTAGTGACTATCCTGCCGCACTCGAATTTTCTTATGCGAATGAAGCCTATGCCACGTACTATACAAATTGTAATAAAAAACATGTTTTCTCATTTATGCTTTGTAATGTGAACATTTGTATCGCGTAAGTGGCGCATACTTCCCAAGTCATCGCTCTTAAAGCTTCAGCTAAGAGTTTTTAGTGTTGTTATCGCTAGAGATTGAAGACTGTCCAGTAATTAGTTTTTTTTTTTCAGACATTAACGAGCCATGGCTCAATCTTTGCTTTGGGTAGTGAAGAACAGGTGCTAATTCACACATGAACACTCTAAAACGAAATCAGGTAAAAAATAGTCGCTAACGACGGATTGCTTCCAGGTGATATTTGTTTCAGCAATTCCAACGTGTTTGCATTTAACGGTGACTACATGGAATCGTCGAAACGTCAGGTTGCGTTTTTGTCACAAACACTCTATCATCTTCCATCTAAGGAGGCTCGTTACAGTTTTTCTGCCATTGGGGTGGATCTTTTCAGATCAATATTTCGCGTGGAAGGCTTGCTTCGATTTCCGTTATACTACACCACCTTTTCGACCTTTGATCCAATTTTATGATTTTTGTTGGTTTCGAAGCAACAGCTGTTACCATAGCAACGGTGACTTGAAGCACTTCATTCTAAATAACGTCGATTATCTCGAAATCTAGTCAGACACTTTACAACGAAACTTTCATAATGATATCAGGGATTTTTTCTAATTTTGCCTACAAGTCGTCGAGTTGAGTTGTTTAAATCCTGCAAGTTTCGTTAAGTTAAGCTTTCCATGCGAAATATTGTTGTTAGGCCTTATCAGCATGGCATAGATGTCATACAGACGTTTGACTGAAATAAATTCCCGGGGATTAAGCTGCTGTCCGTATTATTGGGGTGTCCGTAATAGCGAGGTGTCCGCAAGGCGAGAGTTGACTGTAGTGTGAACGCGAAGCTTTCGATACGTTTTCGGCAAAGCGAAAACGTTGCGTTTCGGAAATGTGAACGAAGCTTAATAATACCTTTTATTGCCAACAGAAAAGCAAGGCCATTCAGTGGTGATTGTAGGAAAAGGCTTCGGTAGCTTCGTTGATAAACTGAAAGAGCAGCTCCATAGAAGAGACATTGTGGTAAGTTACCTTGTTGCTTGAGCTTGGCTCAGATATTTCTCACAGATACCCTCCACATCAAAATTAACACCCTCTCGCCCTGAATGTAGTGACCCCCCCTCCCCCCTTCCTCTCCAAGGTAAAGAACCTGACAAAAATACGAGAGAAACACTGATCTGGTGTCTTAAATCTATTTTCGGTATCATTTGGATGTTTCGTTTCATATTTGTTGTTTTTGTATTCTCAGTACATGGTTTAGCTGTCCCCAGGGACAATTCAATGTACTTAACATTCTACTTTGAAAAGTAAAAAGACACGTTACATCAAAAGAATCCTAGAAGTTTGTTCAAAATAGCTGTTCTAGTACACGTAAACTATTAATGAGCGTTCTTTGCTACAAATGACCGGGAAGGAACTTGATTCCAGATTTGCTTTGTGTCTTTGACAAACTCGGCAATGAGTGATTGCGGCTCGTTCTTCATTTAAAACTTGCGTCACATAATTCCTTTGGTGGTCCATAAGCAGTTCATGTATGATAAAGGCATTTAGAATGATAAAAATTAACATTTTTTTTGCCTAAAATCAAACAAACAAAAATATGAAAATCCGCATGATACACATTGCCTTCTTTAATATTATTTAATGCCATGCAGTCACCCAAAGATACATAGTGAGCATTTTATTTCTTTTTGTCGCTTTCAGCAGGTCATACATCTGCATAACACGTCACAAGAGGAACAACACTTAAAAACATCAACGGAGCAGTTGGTAAGCCTGCAGCTTAAACATATAAAATAAATAACTAAAAATAAATTTAAAAATGAGAGGAAAATCACTTCACCAACGGAGGTTGTCACACAGATACTAAGTATATCGAGACCGAACTGGAGTTTTAAAATATTGGTTTTTGTCGATAGGGGAAAGCGGAGTACTTAGATAAAAACTCTTGGAGCGCTAGCGAGCATGCGAACTCTCAGTTAGCTTTTCATGTTACGCTTACTCCATGCAGTGTGTGCAGGGGTATACGGGGTGTGCTAGGGTATCATCGCAAAGTAGAAGCATATACAGGGTAGAGCAGTTGGTGTAAGCTTGACATGGAAGAATATAAACCGAACTCACAGCGGAAACTGACTCCGGCAACCACAGATCTAGACGGTGACGTGTCCGGAACTCATACCAAGCCAGTATCTTTCAGAAGCTGTTTGGTAACAGGATCAATTCGTATGTCGCCCTTCAGACGTGTCCAGTGTAGTTCATGTTCCATAAAAATTTACAAAACTCGCTTTTCAGTGGTACAATAACCACACAGAGGTGTTTGAGAAGTGAATGGCATGCAAGTATAGGATAGAGTGCAGATTGGATTCTTGGACGCGATTGAAATGGCATGTTTAAATTAGAACTTCTTGTATTTTACGGCACTAAGAGAAAGAAACAACAGTGACGGTAGAAATAAAGACTGTGTTGTAAATGTTCACGCAAAGTTGGTTTACGTTGGCAAATGAAACCAATGTCGTGCAAGCTTAGGTATTAATGATCTCACAAGTTAGTAACTGAGAAGAAGTAGTGATCAGCTAAAACCTTATTGGTGACGGGTAGTTCTTGTCAGTAATTATAGAAATTATGATACATACACCACCAACGACATAGATTTTCGTCTTCCTCTTTCTTGCTTAGGTCTCGTTAACCTTTATTCAGGTTCCGATTATGTTGTTCCCGTATTCTCCTTCTTAGTAACGGGAAAGGAGAGTCTGACACCAGTCCAGGACTTCCTACAGTTGGCTCTCGTTGATGTGGATCATAGGCAAACTAATATATGCTATGTATTCTTAGGTTTCCGAGATGAACTCCAGGCTGATGACTTCCATTGGCTGTGTATCTGTTGTTTTTCTTGTGGATAACACAACATCAGATGAAAATCAATCATCCGAGGTAGCTTATATGATCATGAGTCATGACAGATGTGGTAAACATAGAAGTGTCATCAATTACATTTGTAAAAGATTGTAACAGCCATTAAACGTGCCGCCTTTCTGCGTTTCAGAGTTCCTTACCAAACAGCATGAAGTTTTTTCTCCAAGAGATCTCCCAGAAATGTAGTTCTTGCCACTTAAAAAGACTTAGGCTATTAAAAGTCCTTCGTTCAAGCGACAGAGCGGATTTTAATACACTCAAGGTTGGTTGTTTTTTACTTATACTGCAACGATTGAGCTGTTTCAGCTCAACACAAAAATCTGTTGCTGTTTTTTTTTTTTGTAATTTTCTCTTATGTTGTTATATTCCTGTAAAAGCCTATCCGACGGTAGTTTCTTCGTCAGTCTCCAAGTCAATTGTCGCGTTTTCTTTAGTTATATTTCCAACAATAAAATTTTCCGGAGGGAGACGTTAAAACTATAGTCAGCCAAAGCTAAACAAACGGAAGAGTTAATTGAGAACAAAGGATGATTATGGTTACTTTGAAACACTTTTAAAAAGTGACACACAAAAGTTAAAATTGCGTTCCGGATGTCGATATAGCTTTAGTTGTGTTAGCATAGTTCTATCCGGCTCGTTAGTTTGTTTACTGCTCCCAGATATCATTCACCCCGTATTCAAGATACCCTTGCCGGCCCAGAGGCTTTACTTGCCCAGTTTCCGGTTCCGGTCTCTTACTCGTGGCCGCGGCCTTTGATGATCGGCGTCCGACCGGTCCCCTGAGAAAAAACCTCAGCTACCCAAGGGTATATCAAAGATGGCTACCCGTTAAACTGATGAGCGATCGGGCTAAACCAAACACACGAGAAAGTAATTGACGTGAACGCGATTTGCTGTGGTGTTTTGAACAAAAAATGCCAAATTTTCTCGTATTTTTGTTAACAGATAGGTACAGAAGAAATTGAGTCACGTGTACATGAACAGGGTGTTGTCTGCTTTGGTTTGTTTGTCTGCCCAATGCTTGATCATCAACAGGTACAGTTTGCTGAATAATTGTTTCTGTATACAGCCATTTAAATTAACGTTGTCGGATCAAGGCTTACGCGGCAAGGCCGAAAGGTAGTGTGGGTAGCTGCCAATCTTTTGTAATTTGGCGATAATTTCACGGTTTTCAGTGCCATGACATGGCTGAAAGATCCATAAACATTTGCCTCTGTGATTTATTTTCCCGAGGGATTAGCCTCAGCTGAGTTTGGTAAATCTTTTAATAAATCACCCACATAACCTTGCAGTCTTCTCGCGAACGCTTTCCGACAACGGTACTTGAAATAGCTGCATAACCCAATAAGTTACTTTAGTTTTCAAAAATAAGTGAAAACCTCAAGCGCGAAATCCAGGACAATGCTTGGAAGTGAATGGCCAGTACTATCCGTAGTTTGTGTACACTGTCCACTGGCTTGTAATATATTCGATTGAAAAATATTGTCCCACGGTGCAGAGTGTGAATCGTAAACGACGTGAACTAATGGAATTGTGGGATGATCTAATTAGCATGCGCATATTTCGTGTTTTCGTCTTTGTACGCGAGAGAACATGTAAATTTTAAGCCCTAAAAACCGCGCGTGCTTCTATTTTCAAATAGAAGAATAAGCTCATGTCTTCCAGAAAGCTGTTGGGTCTATCGTTCATGTTTTTTACCTTTTACCTTTTTCAATTGAGTGTATACTAACACACGATATCCTTTATTCCATTTTCTACGGTAAAAAGTGTGCCTTGAATTCAAGGGGAAATGCTCTTTTGCAGGACAAAGTTTCTGTGTCAAAACTAATGGAGAAAGCAGCAGAACTGACGACAAGCGCCATGTTGGATGTTCCTTCAATATTTAATGGGCAGACGTTTGATACAATCACATGACGCAGATACAGACACGTGATTTATCCTTGACCAAGCTCAGTGTCACTTGGGGTCCGATAATTTGCTTCTAAGTGAAGATCTTTAATCGCGGCCTCTCTATAATCGATAGACTAACTGTCTTATACAAAGCAATAGCTCCTGACAAATCCTTTTGGATGCTTTGGATTTTGAGGGATTGAACAACGAGATGATCTACGAAACTTTAGACGGGGCGCGGAATGCATGCCGCTCGACAGAAAGGCTCAAGTTTGAGATTCTTGTCTTGTAAAATAACCGAGATGTAGTTCCGTGAAATTCAAGACCTTTTTAAGACGTTTGTATGACTCGATACAGGCAAAAAGTGCCCGTTACGATAGTTTCAAAAAGTTTTAATATTTTGGGTATCAAGTTTTCTGAGATAACAGATGTGTAGGTACAAAATGAATATGCGAAAGAGCAGTTTCACACACAACTGGCATTGCTCTGTATGCTAATATATATACTAGTTAATATAAATCTACTAGTGTTCTATCACGAATGCCGTTCTCTGATTGGCTACGCTACTCGCTATCTATTCTTTGATAGATAGTGAGTAGTTTTCAACAAAATGGCGGCCGCTTCGTCGCGTTTTCGAAGCGTCTGCGATGAGGATATAGATAATTTACTTGTTTAGTTTTGAACGAGTAGTAGATTTATACTAAAACAATGAGATTATTCGCTCTCGGCTCTATGTGTGATAGCTGATTTGGACTGCGCCCTCATCAGCTATCACGCTCATAATCTAATTGTTAATAATAATCAAAGATAAGGGAGTGCGTTCGATGGTCTCGATCCCAGGCTCTCTCTCCTTTATTAAGTTGGTGATGATGTCATCCGCCCCTGCAAAATCCGCGGGGAATGCCAAATACGCGTCTCAAGATCCATTCATTCTTTGATTGATTGTGTCATACAATCTCGACTCCAAACGCAATTAGCCGAAGTACGTTCTTTCTACGTCGAACGCAATAATTGTGCAATATAACGATACAAGCATTTTGAACATTTTATGCTTTGTGACTGTGGTCGCTCAGTCGTTCGTCGAGGCACAGTGGACACGGTGGATCTAACAAGTGTTATTTTCTCGCACATGTCATTACTGTGTGTAAATAAACATATCTAATATGACAACCTTTCAGTGCATTTGCGATCATTGTGTGGCAAACAGTCATTTTGGCATTTAGCGCATTGGCCTCTTCCCACGGGAACAAAGCAGTGTCCCAGCCATATCGAATCGGATTGAGAATAAACAAAGCATAATAAACGAAACTCTATCGTAACTTGTTCGCTTCTGTGTACCTGTTGTTATTTTTTGGCAAATTTAAGCCATTTTGAAGAGCAAAAAAGGGAGTTAAGAGACAATTAGTGGAACATGTTACTTGTGATGTAAATTGCAGGGAAAAGCGAACCTGAGTTTTCGCTTATAGAAAACGATGTCAATACTCAAGTGCAGCTGATATCTAGAGGACTTGCGTTCAAATTTCATCACGTTCCTGGTTTATCTCTTGAAGTTTCTTGGGCATTCAAAAGAAAAAAACTTTCAGTTGTAATTAATGTGATTGTGCTCATGTTTTATCTTCTGCCAAAATATGTGTGTAGTTTGGTTTTTAGACTTTTGAACCCAGGTATGCTTGGCATCGGAAGAGTTTCAGCATTCACTTATAACCATATGCTAAATAGAAATTCAGTGAAAGTCAAAAATCTCTTTTGTCTCGTGGATAAATTCATGGGTATTTTTGAAGTGGGTTTGGATGTTACGTGACCACTCGCTCATTGACTCGTACACTCGATCGCTGAGATATAAACTTCGTTTGTTAATTCATTAACACAAGTTTGCTAGCTGGTCAGTAAACTTTATTAATCTTTCGGCTCGAATCACCTTTTTACCCGCGTGTCACGTTCTTGTAGTAAAAGCGTGACATGCGACTCCTGACACTACATCACTGACTCAGTTTAAAGCGCAAACTTTTCACCGGTAATTTAACAAAAAAAAGTCGATCTGCAATGGACCTGTAAGCAAGGCAGTCGTCCGACTGTAGTTGTTACAGACTGTAGCCAATAAAATTACAGTTGGACAACAAAACAGAACTACACAACTAACTACAACTCGAGCTCCGTTGTCGCACGAACGATAAAAAATCCTTTCTTTCCCGCTAATAGGCCTTATCACGGTTTTCGACGCCATTTTGACGAGTGGGCAAATACGTCTGAAATAAAAGTGTTTGTATGGGAATCCGATGTCAAATAATTTTCATAAAACATCGCTTCTGAAAAATTCATGAATTGGAAACTTTTAGCACTAGGAAAAGGATTTTAAGAAAAAAAATTAGAGGGATGTAGCTGTGCCAGAAAGCGTCCAGTCGTGTTTTGAACTTTCCATACATTTCCCTGTATTTTTTTCCCGCGAACTATTTTTAGTAGCAGTTCACGGCTGGTTCGCTATACAAACAAATGTATGGAAAGTTAAAAACATGACTGGACGCTTTTTGGCAGAGCTACATCCCTCCAATTTTTTTTCTTAAAATCCTTTGCATAGTGCTAAGAGTTTCCAATTCATGAATTTTTCAGAAGCGATGTTTTATGAAAATTATTTGACATCGGATTTCCATACAAACACTGGTATTTCAGACGTGTTTGCCTACTCGTCAAAATGGCGTCGGAAACCGTGATAAGGCCTATTAGATTTACCTATTTCATTTGACGATTACAGATCCGTAATACGGCAACGAAGAAGACAAGACTGGATCAGACTGTGGCAGATTCTATCAACTTTAATGCTTTGCGACTCTGATAACGGAAAATAATGTTTGAAAGAGATGTGACGTTTTGTTATTAGCCTGGTGAATCATAAATGATGGATGTATTTTTCAGTCCGTGACACAGGCATACTGGGAAAAAAAGAAACCCGAGTGCTCCTATCAGGAGTCGAACCTAAGACCTTCCGATTACTAGTTCGGATGCTCTACCACTGAGCTACATGAAACTCGTGGGAACTATAAGGGCATTAAACTAGGTTCATGGGGTCGTTCATGGGAAAAACATCCAGTTGCAGTCTTTATTCCATTCAGAAAACGGTCAGCTGCTTTGGACAGATTCATTTTGGTATTTAAACAATTTTGATGCAGAAATACACCTGAATAATTGGAATTAATCACAGCTGTAAACGCAAGCTAACAGTCCATTAACTGACTGAGATAAGATGGTCCACTAACTAAGATCTCTTTGAATAATTAAACAGGCAAGCTGCCTTGCACAAACATATCGTGTTTTTTTATACAGTTTTCATGCGAGAATACAGCTAATCAATCAGAAATAAAGTGACAGTAAAGTGGTAAATAAACACTCCAAATGTCCACGATGAAATATATAAACACGACTGCTTGAGAGCTCAGATTGACCAAGCTTATCCTCCAGAGTGACCTGCTGTTGAAAGATAATCATCGGGAAGAAAAAGGAAACTAGTTTTGGTAAGTGCCTTCTTATAAATAGCTTACCTCGGTTGGAATGCAGGATTAATTAAAAGTGGAGGCACTTTCGGCTATTGCTAATATTCTTTTTATTCCGAGCCTCCAATGTCATACTGAATGAAGTCTCAGCTAATTTTAAAACGAGGGATTTTTGTGAAAAACGAAGGTTTACTACTGAGGCCATTTCCTGTACAGAGTTAACTGTTAAATCTCTTGTGTGGCCACTACGCAGTGGTCGATCGGTAGCTTTTGTCTGTAAGGCAGCCATACAATAGGATTCTGTCCACAGACTCAAAAGTTAGAGCCATCTTGTATAGCATATTAACCAAGAGAGCGCAGTCCAATCGCCCACCCTTGAGGGTCTTATCCACCAACTCGAACGTTAGAGCCTCCCTCTTGCAGCATAATAAATGGTACCACAGCGTGATGTACTACAGTTTATACTGCTTCGTGTTTGCTCTTCAGTATTTTACAAAAGTTATTTTTAATAAATTTACTAGGTTTCAGACGCTTAAGTGCTTTTAGGAGAAAAAGGCAGCTAGAAAGGATCAAACGAAACGATGGAAGTTTTTTTTCTTTACCGTCTGTTGTAATCTTAACTATTTTTTTTTTTTCGTTTGCGTTTTTCTGTATTTTCAAGCGACTATCACTATGAAGTTTTTATCTGATTTTCTTTTAAGAGGTCACTGGCATGTTGCGTTTTGTTAGTTGCAATCATTTTAGACTTCAAATTCACCCCATCAAAACCTATCTACATTGTTCTTCAAGCTGTAGTTGATTTCTCAGTTTAGATTAATTGACATAATGGTATGTTTACTCCAGAATGGGTGAGTTCTTTCATGATAAAAAGGACAAGTTAGAATCTTGCAAATCTTAGTTAATCATGAAGCTCACAAATTTGTAGCTTGAATAGGACCGGCTGAGACTTTTCCCTATATCTTTACCAAAGAATGTCATAAAACGTTCCGTAATTTTCAGCTAGTCACAATTTTATTCAGCAGGATGGTTGAGCAGTGCACGTTATGATCATTACTCTTCGTCAAAATATTTCCGCACTTCTTTCTTTTTCATCGTTTCCTATCTGGTTCTAAAGAAAGCTTACCTGCTGTCACATACACAGTCTTTATACCGCTTAAGAATTGATTAGAAGCATTATAATCTGTTAAACAAACATTTCAAACTGATATCTCTCTGAAAATACCCCGCTTCAGGTCATACAATCTTTCCAATGGCTGTCCCAAGCCTGGTTACGGTCTGGTTCGTGGTGTCTATGGCAACCCAGCCTACACTCAGTGCTATGCTCAGCTATGAAGCTCAAGACACGGTTTTGGATCTGATGACTGAGAGAGACTTCACTGGACTAGCAACTGCTAATTTACGGGCTAGAGATGGACCACGCCCAATTTATCGCAAGGACCTCGGTTCAAGCTACACTGCTTACTATGAAATCCTCAGCGGTGATGGAAAAGGATATTTCCTGTTATCAGCCGGTCCCAAAACAGGTGATAACCGGTTCGTGGAGAGCGGCGAGATCAATGTTACAGCTCGACTGTACCGACCAACAGACGTGCTTAACATGCAGGCCAGACGGAATGGTCAGTCCTGTTGCAAATATTATCGACTCAGCCAAGCAGGGATCTACATGTGTGAAAATTGTAGAGGTGTCACTGTGGCTGCCACGCACAACTGCATGTCAAATGGACCGGTTAGTAGGATTTCTCATTTAAAGTTCACTTCAAAATAATTTTTAGTTTTCTTACCAAGAAAACAAACCAAAAGGAAGAAAACTTTAAACCATTAAACGCACAAAACTATTAATTAACCCTAAAGAGCTACAACTGCGTTACACGAAAAAATTCAAATTCAGATTGGTTCCATGGTGCGAATTCAATCGCAGTTTCTAAAGAGATTTTAAACTACAGCTTAAATGAAAAAGAAGAAACTTAAAGTCTAGTGTGACTTGAAGTTGCATTCATCAATTATAAATTGAGGACTATGATATGTATAAAAGGAGCTACACGAAGTCTGAAATTTTCTAACGTCTTTTTAGATTGACCCAAAACAATGGAGAGGCCTAGAAAACATGATGAAGGCGTGCCTCCCAGGCTTCAAAAAAGAGTTTCAAGAGCTTTCCCGGGAGGTGGAAGAGGAGGGTGATTGGAAAAATCTCAGAAGTGTAAACAGTTCAAAAGAAGACGACGGATACGGCGAAGAAGCTCTAGATACAAGCTCTAAAGTGTCTCTAGGAATATTCAGGTATCAATCTAAGGTTCCCCCAAGGATACTGTTTACTAGTACCGGCGGAAAAAAAAGTAAACTCACAACGGCTGACTGGCAGGGGCGACTTTGCAGAGTGTTAGTAAATGGTAAGGCTTAACTTTATCGGTTATAATGATGATAGTGTTGCTGAAATTATCTTGAATTTTTATTGTATAAGTTCTGTAAATTTCAGTTGTTTTAGCAACTTAGAGGTCTTTCAAGTGTTTGATATAGCGTCTAAAACCATTCACGATTCTTGGAGAAATTCAAATCAGCCGTTCACCAAATTTTTATGATAATAAAGAACACATTTCCTTCTTCACGGTAGCAATTTCCTTTGTTTTCTCTTCATGAGTTATTAATGAGTTTGAGAAAAGTAATGGAAAACTGAAAAGGTGACTGCTCATTTTTTTGTAGAAAACCTACATCCCTCGCATTCTGTTAGAAAAATATTTACCTGGAAATTTCAGTTCAAAAATTCACATTTTACAAGACGTCAAATTGACTTCAGTTCACATTGTGATTTCATCTCATAAAAGTGCTATATTTCGTTTGGTGATTGCTCCAACTCCAAAATGGTGTATTTAACCGTAAAAAGTGTATTATTTTCTTAACTTTGCATTTTTTTAGTGTGCACTGGTAAGGGCAACACGCAGGTGAACAGCAAGTTGTTTCGCTCGGCTCGGAATGGCATCACGTACTTTGAGTTGTCTGTCCGCCAAGACAAACGCACAGTGCAAAGGCTTCTTCTAAACACAGATATCAGCTTTCGTGTCCAGGTAACGCTCAGTGACGGCACTGTTAAAGAGAAACAGTTTGGTATAGATACGAGCTACACATCTCGCACCAAACGCCAGTGGAGTCCGTGGTCATATTGGAATATCAACCTTCCATATCTGTTCCCCAACTACCAACAGCACCAATGCTGTGGCTGCTACAGTGGCTGCGGACCGGTGGCCTGGGCACAAATATTTGCTTACTATGACAGGTGAGGAAATTCTCTTCGTTTTCGTCCCCAGACCTACTCGTCCCTCGATTTTCACATACCCCCAGCCCTTCCTCCCGTATGTAATTACGTAGCAGTGGACAACACTTCTCAGAACAAAACTAATCTTAACGTCCCACGTGTAAATCGGATGGGTGGCCCATGCATATTTTGAGTGCCTGCCATAATCTGAAACTCACACATCTTTCATGGTGATGTTTTGGATTGGAAGGAATCCAGGTCACTTTTTTCAATAAGTAACAGTCATTTCACGTCAATTTATCACAAGAGTTTGTTTGGTGGCTAAACGAAATTACAGTTCAGCACAAATTACAAACTCAGTTCGCAGAAAAAAGGCAAGGAAAAATCACAGCGCACAATGACTTATCGAACTTATATCGACCTCATGAAGAAGAAAACAACCACTTTGCGTTTTACACCAAAATAACAATAATAATAATAGTAATTTAATAAATATCAGAAATAACAACAAACGAAGTAAAAGTGGCTAAAAAAAGAAGGGGGGAAAGAGAGAGAGAGAGAGAGAGAGAGAGAGAGAGAGAGAGAGAGAGAGAGAGAGAGAGAGAGAGAGAGAGAGAGAGAGAGAGAGAGAGAGAGAGAGAGAGAGAGAGAGAGAGAGAGAGAGAGAGAGAGAGAGAGAGAAAACGGTGGTGCTGGACCTTCCATCAATCCCCGCCCGCCCTCAGGAGCCCATGACTGACTCTATCCACTCTCTTATTTGTCTCCGCGAAAGAGGCCTTTGTGGAAGAGAGAACCGGCTCTTGTTAGCTTTGGATGTCCGATTCACAACACTCAGTTACTAAACAACTCGTACCTACTGGCTCAACATGTTGACTATAGTTCCATAATAAAAAATTGGCGTCACCAAGCTCGTTTGTGAGTTACAACTACTTAAAGGTATAATTGGGGTGTTCTTAACAGGTTATACTGTTGCTGTGTTAATCTATTGTGTCGCGAAAACGACCATGACTTGTTAGCCAATTATTAGGCATTTGTATGTTATGATTATTGTTGTATCAACTGATAAAGAGTGGTAGTGTTGATCCGTCGAAGTATAAGTGCATGGTGCATGGAAAGCCAATGAACTCTCTTACCTTGATCCTCTCTGATCTTTTTAGGTTGGCACATTTATCCTCATCGTACGGTTACAGCCAATATCTGTATCAGGGTTCTAACGGAGTATCAGGAAATGGAGCTTACATGGCACCTTGGTACACGGTAAGTTAACGTCCTTTCACTTGCTATTCCATCTGACCCTTTTACTGTCGTCCTTGGTACGCTACCGAATGTGACGTCACCCGTTAAGCTCGATAAGCACGTCTACGCTTTGGAGCAAGGCTGTTATCCCACTTTACCTTGCATGCAAATTTTACCTTAAGGACGGTACCTACTAAGACAGAAGTATTTTTGCGCAGTTTATGACTATGCGGGAAAAGCAGATCTTAGCAAGGGTTATTAGAATCCGAAAAGAAAATTGGGTGTAACCACGCATTTTTCAGAGATTGTTAACCAACAATAATTTAAAAAGCAGTAAAATACAAGGTAATGTTTGGCGTTGTTTTCCATATTGGAGCTTTATTATCTCTGAAAAATGCAAGGTTACCCCCAATTTTCTTTTTGGATACCAAGGGCGCTTGCTAAGTTCTGCTTCTCTGCATAGTTTTAGACAGCGCAAAAATATCCCTTAATTACTAGGCACCACCCAAAGGAAACCCTAGTATGTCAAGACACGCAGTAACAAAAGTAGGCACCGTCCTTAAACGTTTCCAATCATTACCTTTCAGCCCACACAGTATGTGGAAAATATCCGTGCTCAGGTAGATACCTTCTGGCTGTTTGGCGGCGGAACGACAACCCACTGGGACATGACCGACAACAAGCTGTTGATCTGGTTCCGACGCCGGCAGTGTCCCCTGTGGGGAAATCTGATTTCCCACACCAGCTGGTGGTCCAGCCTCCCTGGGATATATCGCACCTGGATAAGAGACTCAGCCATTAATGCTATCAAGGCCAAGTACCCTGCTATAGTCGGAATCTGGGTCGGAGTATCTCAACACTACGCTGTTGCTACAAGATATCGCCGAAGGTGAGAAGCTCTGGGGATTAGATTTACAAAATATAAGTAAAGATTTTACTGGGGCTGTTACTGATCGGTATGGATTTTAGAGCCTGTACATCGCAGTTGCATTATTGCGCCTTTGATAACGCGCAAAGTTCAGGACTCAACCAGTTGAATTCTCACCGCTGGCAGTAGTCATCATACAAGGCAAAAAACGTTAGTCTAGCGGAGTCGAAGGTCATTGAAGTGAGCTGTTATTTTTGGATTTCGCTCCACTTTGTTGTTTGCATTTGCTCTCGACGTAATTACGATCCGATTGCAATAACCCTATCAAGACAGGGCTTACTTTGTCTTCTGGGGCCGAGGGCGGGTATTGTGCCGCCCAACCCCATAAATTTGCAAGTATAAAAGGCATGAAAGTGAGACTTGGAGGATAGATGGTACGTATGACGTTATATCACGTGGTAAAAGGTCATGATTGTCATATGGCGGCCATCTTGGATCCGAAATTGAACCAAACCAAAATATGGTTGGCATGTCACACCAAATTGTCGGTAGTTAAAAATTAAGGAAAAGTAACGAAGTTTGTTAGTTTTTTTTTCAGACACAAAAACGTCACGAATATTTCAAATAGGCGCGGGTCTTTCTCTGTGTCCCCACCACCGGCCCTGCCACGGCTAAATACGTTTTAAAAATCACTTGGTTAGCAATGAAAGTGTCAGCTCAGTTTGCTGTTCATGGTTGGTTTTAGGTACAAGAGGTGGCGCATCTGTTGGTGGTTCTTTGGTTGGCACTGTACCCAGTGGTTCTATATCTACAGGCACGAGTGGTACCTGCACATGGGCTGGGGAGGATATGGAAATTCTTGGAAAAAAGCCAAGGCATTCTCTGCCTTTGTCGCTCAAAGATGAGCCTCTCACATTGAAGCTCAAAAATTACCGGATTGGACGCGAAGAAAACAGAAAGGTCTTGTAGACTTGTAGTGACCATAGAGTGAACAAAAAGTAATGCTTTAGTACTGAAACATGTATCCAAAAGTGAAATTACAAACGACCTTCTGCATAAGAAGTGTTTTTATTTGTGTACATTTTTGGGGGTAAGAAATCAATTTCTCAAAGATACCTTTCTAACATTGTTCTTGGCATGCGAACTGAGCGTTCTAAACGGCACCTGTTTATGACAGTCAGACAGACACCTTTATTTAGTTATAAAGCTCAGGGTAGTCCCGTCAGGAGCTTAAAGTACTCCATATTTTCTCTCCACGCAATCTCCCAGAGTCTGCGTTCCTTTTGGTCAGTACCAAGGAAGCAAGACGTGGACGTGTGGCTGCCGCTGGCCTGAAACGCGCGCGGACTCTGGGGACGGGATTGCTCTCCACGTAAAAAGGCAATTTGCGCATGCGTTGAATCGAGAATACTCTGCTGTGCAAAGGATCTGGAGATGCACGATATAGATGAGAGGACACATGCAAATAACGCCAAAACTCGCAGGACAAAAACTGACAGCAGAAGCAAAAGGGGACGGCTGAAGAAAGGGTAAACATAAAAGTGTTTAAAAACATCATGGAAGAGATCCAAAGGCATTCTTTGGCTCCCACACCATTATCTTTATTTCACTTCACTACACGAGATAACAAAAGGCTCATGAAATGATCGACGTAACACTCGTCATATAATATACACCAGAGTATCGTAAGTCTTGCCCTTAAAAATGGAATGACAGAGGTTATTTTCCTTATACCAAATTAGCTACCAAAACTGACATGGAAAGGCCATGTCTGGTTATTTAGGTAAATTTACAACAAATCTGTCTGGTGGACTAAGGCTTCATCCACAGGTACACACTTTGGGTTCGTTCGTTTTTGCTGTCCATACCACTGGTTTGCAGTGACCTGCAGTGATGTTGGTACCTCCGTTTTTCAAACTTTTTCGATAGTTTCATTCAGATGATCAAACCGTATAAAAATCTCCTGTCCACAGGTCAATGACAAATCCCTGCGTTAGAGAGTCATGACCACTACTTTGGCAACGTTTAAAAAAAAATCCTCGACTAGCTCTCTTGGGTGCGGACGACATTAATAACCAAATAAATTCAGTATACAAAAGATCAAAAGATAATACAGAGAAACAGGTTGATTGTCATCTGTTTTGTGGTCTGATGGGCAGACCTCCCATGATCAGGTTAATGGGGCCGGGCGGTAACGTGAAGTCATCATCAGAGTCACTGTCATCATCATTATCATCATCATCGTCATCATCATCCTCGTTATCTTCGCCGGCTTCATCATCATCACTTTCTTCATCGTCGTCACCTGATTCGTCACTTTCTTCAGTACTGTCGTAATCATCATCATCATCATCATCGCCTTCGCCATCTTCGACCTCGTCATCTGCATTATAAGTGACAAAATTATCACACCAGCAAATTAAACTGAAAATAAGGGCAGCTGACTGTTTAATGAAATTTATGAGACACATATACCTATATTTTACGTTTTTCGAGAGGCCATGTTTCAGAACGCCTACTTTCGAATTTCTAGCTGACAGCCAGCCTGATTTTTCTCTAATCGTTGCAATCAAACTTGCGACACACCATTCTTACGCGACAAATTTCACGAAGATATTGTCCGTATTGTATGCACTTGGCCTTTAATTTCAATCACAACTTATTGTTACTAGAGTGTAGAACACATTTTGGTCCTGTCGAAAACACTTCTCTCTGTTAAAAAGACAAAGAGCTATTGGAGTCCCGAAAGAAAATTGCAGTTAAACAGGCATTTTTCAGCGATTATTGTTGTGTATTTTCAATTTTTTTAGAATTGTTGCTTAATTATATCTGAAAAATGCGTGGTTACCCCCAATTGTTTTTGGATTCCAACAGCCCTTGCTAAGTTCTTCTTTTCCCTTATGACCATAAACCGCGCAAAAAACCTTTTTATTAAGCAGCATCGTCCTTTAATCGGCCATTCACAGCTTGGGTGAGTAACAAAAGATAAATGAATTGCTGATAGTCACTGCCACATGTGACTTAAGTTTTTTTTACCGATGTTTTATCCTGTAAGAATCATATTATCACTTATAGTAAAAGAATTACCGTTATCATTACCTTGCTTCATTTTTTCACAAATAACAGCATGAAATTCGCTACACGTTTTATTGTCTGGCTCCAGCAACAGAACTAGGATATTAAATAAAGAAAAAAAGAATGTAAAAACCAATCAACGGTTTACCGACCTGCAAATGCTCAATGATAACTTTCTTTTGCTTCTTCTTGCAACACATGTAGAGTCGACAATTCTCAATATGAAATGTCAACCAATTTGATACACAAATAAGCAAATTCGTAGCAATAAATAAAATTCAGAAAATATACAATCTGTGAAGGTTTATTCTCTACTCAAACGGACAGTGCTGTTCTCCCTTGTTCCTTCCTTTCAGTGCTTTGCACGTCATGTACAAGAGATGGTACACGGTTTGAATCTCAGCACAGTTTTGAATACATAACTTAAATACATTAGTCTCCATGACAATTAGCCTCTTTATATTAGTACTAAGTGAGTGGAAATAAACAAGCCTAACTTTTCTGACAGAGTTCTTTGGCCTTTTCGTACTCTTCATCCATCACTGCCTTGAGGAACTACAATAATAAAGTGAAATAACAATATTAACAGAAAATTTAATATATTTAAAAACAACATCCATACTCAGTTAAATGACAGTTCCAGAATACTGTATTTAAGAGCGGGTGCCTGTAAGAATCGAGAACTGCATTTCAGCGACCACTTGGTCGAATTTCTGATATTTCGTCTAAAGATATCCTTGGATTAACTATTTTCGAAAATCATGTTTTAAAGTTCCAAGGTATTTTATTTTTTGAGAAAATTGCAAGAGTTTGA
The DNA here is from genome assembly GCF_977016875.1 of Pavona decussata. Classification (NCBI taxonomy): domain Eukaryota; kingdom Metazoa; phylum Cnidaria; class Anthozoa; order Scleractinia; family Agariciidae; genus Pavona; species Pavona decussata. The sequence goes on from NW_028145681.1 coordinate 749,694, forward strand.
AATGCGGCCTTGGTGCGGTCACGGGCCGATGAAACCCGCGAAAATTTAGGTCAAAGGACGAAGCCCCGTTTACGGTGTAAAATAACTTAATGAACTTGAAACTTTACACAAACCTAGACCAACCATCTCACAAGAAAATTAATACAATAAACATTCCAAACTCGCTGGCGGCTTTCTAACGCATGCAGATTTGTGTACGTTACTCAAAATGGCCTTGAAACTAATACCTATTTTCATAAAAATCAAAGTGTTTCTGGTATGTCATTTTCTCTAAATTAAATCTCATATCTCGAAAGACAAAGAAAAGAACTTTATTTGTTCCAAGTTTCAAGCTCTGATTCAAACTCTTTCCCACTGAAGGAAGATCGAATATGCGTGCGATACTTGCGGCTCGCAATTCACGTCACGAATTATGAGATCAGAACCGATTCACAAACACTTGACATCTGGAGCCCGTGAATGTTTCCAAGCATCACACATTGGTCCCTTAAACTAATCAGACTGACTGAAGACAGCCATTCAATGTTTTCCGATCCCAGATTTCTTTCCTATTCTGCTCTAAAATAATATATATATTTATTCCGGTCAATTAGCCTACGAAACATGTGCAACAAATTTGCATACCATTTCGATGTCGCAGGAAAAAGTAGTGCAAATCAAACTTTACAGCTCCTTTATCTTCTTAAATGAAGCAGTCGATCAGTAAAATGGAGAAAAACGTACGTTGAGTGTTCGTTTTTAGCAGCGACGGCTCCGAATCAATAACCCAGTGTGACAAAACAACTGTAACTCGATATTCACTTCGCTGATGTCGGTAACGAGCACGTGATCTTACGCGTTCAGGGCGCTTTTAGAAAAGTACTGCTTGTGGGCTACGACTACTCTGATGCTGATGACCTTGTCAAGCTTAAGGACTGTACAAGAGATCTGAGAGCCCACCTTTCCAGCTTTAGTATTTTCCGCAAAAAAAAAAAAAACGACGTTCAAGTATTAGTGTCAGTTTTTGGTTTTTTGACTTACAGTAATGCAGATCCTGGAACGTCGATTTTTTGCGAAAAAAAAATCTATCCATAACCACCATCCCCACAATTAAAAATATAAAATTTGTAACTTTGAGGGTATCAGAGTTGTGAATTCCCCACCGACCAACCCGACCTCCCCCACCCCCATCCCCCCTGGTGATAAGCGTCAATTGTGGTTATTGTTTACTTTCCTAAACCGGTTTTCTCGTTGTTCCTGCCAGTTTCGTTCAATTTCCGAGAAGATAGGAGTCTTGCCAGCCTTGGTCTGTCTGGTGAAGGTCACGAAAACTAACTTATTACTAGTGCAAGCGGGTGAGGGCCGTATCTACCCTATTACTAGCACGAGCGGGTGAGGGCCGTAACTACCTAATAGCGGGCGAGCGGGTGAGAGTCGTATTTCGCCTATTAATTTTTTCAATTTCAGATTTCATGGTATTATTTTTTTTCACGGAGTTGAAAGAAACTGGCAGGGGCAGTGAGAAAACGGTCTAGGAAAGTAAACAATAACCACAATATTATTGACGCTGGTGGGTTAGTGGGGAATTCACTAGTCAGATATACATATTTCATATTTTTAAATGTGAAGATGGTGGTTATGGATTTCTTTTTTTTTTTTTTTTGCGAAAAAATTGACGTTCCAGGGTCTGTATAACTGTAAGTTAAAAAACGAAATGACACTAATACTTGAATTTTTTTCCGCCAAAAAAAAAATACAAAGCTGGCAAGACGGGCTCTCGCATCTCTTGTACAGTCTTTTAGCTTGACAAAGTTTTCATCACCAGGGTAGTCGTAGCTTGCCGCCCACAAGCAGTACTTTTCACCGTTTACAGTTTCTAAAAGCGCCCTCTACGCGCAGGATTCCATACCGTAATGCCTGGCCAGGATCACGTGCGCGTTACCCAGAATGTTCAGTGTCACATTGGCTTATTGATTTGAGCCGTCGCTGCTGAAAACTAACCCTCAAAACAAACACTGCAGGAACAAAGCCACACGTTTTTCTCCATTTTACTGATCGACTGCTTCATTTAAGAAGATAAAGGAGCTGTAAAGTTTGATTTGCACTACTTTTTCCTGCGACATCGAAATTGTTGCACATGTTTCGTAGGCTAATTGACCGGAATAAATATAGTATTTTAGAGCAGAATAGGAAAGAAATCTGGGATCGGAAAACATTGAATGGCTGTCTTCAGTCAGTCTGATTAGTTTTAGGGACCAATATGTGATGTTTGGAAACATTCACGGGCTCCAGATGTCAAGTGTTTGTGAATCGGTTCTGATCTCATAATTCGTGACGTGAATTGCGAGCCGCAAGTATTTGATCTTCCTTCAGTGGGAAAGAGTTTGAATCAGAGCTTGAAACTTGGAACAAATAAAGTTCTTTTCTTTGTCTTTCGAGATATGAGATTTAATTTAGAAAAAATGACATACCAGAAACACTTTTATTTTAATGAAAATAGGCATTAGTTTCAAGGCCATTTTAAGTAACGTACACAAATCTGCATGCTTTAGAAAGCCGCCAGCGAGTTTGGAATGTTTATTGTATTAATTTTCTTGTGAGATGGTTGGTCTAGGTTTGTGTAAAGTTTCAAGTTCATTGAGTTATTTTACACCGTAAACGGGGCTTCGTCCTTTGACCTAAATTTTCGCGGGTTTCATCGGCCCGTGACCGCACCAAGGCCGCATTTCAAACTCTTGCAATTTTCTCAAAAAATAAAATACCTTGGAACTTTAAAACATGATTTTCGAAAATAGTTAATCCAAGGGTATCTTCAGGCAAAATATAAGAAATTCGACCAAGTGGTCGCTGAAATGCAGTTCTCGATTCTTACAGGCAGCCGCTCTTAAAAACAACATTCATTCTGTCCATGCCCATGAATTTGGATATTTTCTGGAACTACGTATTAAAATAATACATATCATAAATAAAAATGAGGCACCTCTCAGATGTGCTAGTTCAAGGCACAGATTAACAAAAAAGGTGACAATAAAAATATCAAACACACAAACATACTGAAACATTTGTGAGAGTTTTAATTGGTGGGATGTCTTCTGGAACAGGAACTGTTAAATACACTTTAGAAAGCAGGTAAGAATGATATGAACTGAAGGGAATTACACTGTATTTTGCAACATATGCTAGCAGTATTTGCAACATGGCAGCCTGTCCTACCACAGAAAAATCCATTGTAAGGGAAGTTAAGGAAACTAAGAATGAATGATACCTCTCCTTTAAGTTCCACTGGAGCCTGAACTGTATCTGTAGTTGGCTCCTTTGCGCTTGCCACTGGGCTTTTGTTATCGCTGTCAGATGAATCAGTATCTGAACTTTCAGAATCCTCAACAGTTTGCTGACCAGTCTCTTTTGGTTGGGCATTTCTTGTGTCTTCTTGTTTAGCAAGTTTTAAATCTTCAAGGGATGAAATGACAGAATCACCTGTTTTGCCTGCCAAAAAGATAAAAGTGAAAGTTAAGGTGAGACGATACAAGACAAGGTGAGGTGAGATAAGATAAAAGGATATGATATATTTTATTAGTTAATGAAGATGTTTCAATAATTAATGCATTTCAAAAAAAATTAATTAATTAAAATAAGCTAATTGAAGGGCTTAATGCAAGGGAGCTGCCTTTTTGCATGACCTGAAGAATAGAGGTGTAAGTAAATTGAACATACACTGTACAGTTTGTTAATGGTTGATTTATTAGTGTTTAATGTTGTCTGAAGGCTAAATTATTAACAAAAAGATTTTGCAATAACATCAGCAGCCAGTACAAGACAATCAGCCCATCGTTGCAGCAAAATTCTTAGCAATTTATTCTTAAGACCAAAAATATTTAATTGGAACACAATATTATTAAAGTGGACAGGTCAGTGAAAAATTATCATTACTCTTTTGTGTTAGCCTGCAGAACAGATGCGAATTTTTGCTCTTTTCAGGGGAGCGGAGGTAAGTGCAAGGCAAGCAGGGAGGGTGAGTGACTGCTTGCCTGAAAAATGCAAAAAAATCATGCCTGTTCTGCAGGCTACTTTTGTGTATGCCTCTCTTGATTTTGCAAAAGGCAGTTAAATTGCTAACAAAATTTGCTGTTGGCCATTAAACACTACTGTCACATATTTTACCATTACCAGTGACGTGAGATTCAGCGCTGTTTCTTTGGGGACTCTCATCTTCCAATTCCTTCTTCCTTGCAAACTGAAGGCTCCTCTCCACACGCCCAGCACTTCCAGCTCTTACGGACTCTGCACTGGAACTGGGCCTTGAAATACCCATACTTTCAAATTTAACAAGACCTGGTTCTAAAAGCGAAACAACACAGACCACATTGCCTGCCTTTAATGTTCAAATTTTGAATATCAATCTGGTTAAGCTATTCTGTGGAGACTCTCCAGGATCTTTACAGATTTGTACAGTTAGAAGGATTCTTGTTGATAAGCTTTAGGTTCTACAACAACATAATAATTTATTATTGCACTGGATGAAAGTGCAAGGTCCTCATGTAAGAATCTTTCAAGGACCTTGGGGGGAGAGGGGGGAGGGAGGGAGGCTGCTGAAACATTTTGAGGAAATATTAAGACACAGTGTAACACAATCCTTAATAACAACTCTGTGAACCACCAATGATGGCTTGCAAGGACCTTTGGGAGCTTGAGGTTACCTTTGTTAAGATCCTTCTAAGTTACAAATGTAATGATATCCTCATCAAACTCTCTTTATCTTGAGGAGTTCTATAATAATAGGCTGGTAACAGGAAACAGAATAGGTTTCTTAATAAATCACAGATCACAGGCTGTCTATGTCTTCAACCCTTCGATAATCTTTAGTTAAAGTAATAAACCTTTAACACTTTCCTTTAGAAGAGTACTGGACTCATAATTTCAATTAATTTATGCTAATTTTGCTCACCTGGAGGAAGCACAACCAGACCCTCAGCAGGAATCTGTCAGGATAACACATTTGAAGCAGTGAATAATTGGGCGTCATAAAACATCATAAGTGTGCTTAATCGTAACAGAAATATTGCTGGAATAATTCAGGAAAGGAGTCATGTTTAAACTGATTGTCAGAACATTGTTTGCTTAAATTTGCCAGTGACTCCCTTAATAAACAGAAATTCTACTCTATGATAATTACTTGTTAATGTTTGCTATGAACCTTGACAGGCTCCAAACACAATTTGTTTAACAAACATGTTCACTTTAGAGTGTTTCATGGCTATTGTTTTCCAAGGTATTCACTTTAAAAAAATGTTAAAATTCTCACTTTAATTTATGACTTTTAGTAATTTTTTGTGACTTATAGTAATTAAGTTGCTTTTCAATAATGAAATGCCCTTAGGTGACACTTATAGTTTTTAATTTTGATGGTGTTTGGTCCCAATATTGTTTTAATCCTGTCCTGGACCAAAAATGGTCCACGAAAATGTGCAAATATCACTGTGTGAATCAGGAAAGCATGAATAATGACAATATTTCTAGAGTACATGTATCTTTTGTTTCACAAACTATTAGGTAATTATCCTGACTAAAGTCAGATGTATTGAAGCACCACAGTCACCATGTCATTAATAAAATCAGAGAGCTCACGCTTTTCTGATTCACAGATGATACATTTTCTTAATTAACTGGCCTCCCTCAAATAAATATTACCCTGCTCCCTATGATGTCTGAAATGACCATGGCAGAACCCTCACCCATGAAAGGAAGTTACATAAAAGGTACACTGTAGTGCAAGAGCTGTGCATTTACTGCCATAGGTGATAAATTAACAAAAAATTCAAGTAATTTCATTGGTGTCAAAAGGCTAAAATAAACACTCAGTTAATTTGAAATTTAAGTGCCCATGCAGGATTAACCCATTAGACAGAGTAAATGTGCCTTATTTTGCCAACACGGGGGGGTCAACATGTACCCTTGGTAAATTGCAGTGCACTACATGACAAACTGATGAAGATCAGTATTGTATAAATATGAACATGTATAAATATGCACAGTAATTATGTTTTCAGCATTATTATTATTATTATTATTATTATTATTATTATTATTATTATTATTATTATTATTATTATTATTATTATTACCTTTGCATTGCTTCTCTTAATTGACCCAGCTGAGGAAGGCCTGGTAAGAGACAAGTTAGGACAAACATCATTAGTATATTCAGTAGACATTATCAATAACAACAAAAAAATAAGTAAATGAATAAATAAATAAATAAATAGATATCTGAACCCTCTCCTACAATTTTTGTTAATATGAAGTAATTTGCATCTTAAATGCTGTACCTAGCTCATTTTGAGTTATAGTCAATAATGTTCATGAAGCTAAAATTAGGGTTGTTTTTATCAGATTACGTTTTTGCTATGGTAACCTATTAAGGAAAAGAAAATGACCATAGCTTATTTACCAATGTTTGGCATTTTGTAGATACCATTGTAGTAATATTATTTTTTGTAGTATCCACTAATAAAGAGTGGTAGTAATGATCAATCAAAGTTAATTTTAACTGAAGGGAAGTACTGGAAACTAATGTGAGCCACCTTAAATTGAGCTGTAAGATGTTTAATCTGAAATCAAAAGTAGTAGACCCAGGTGCTTGTCGTACCTTTTACCAGTTCAAATTTTTGTGGTTTGGTGTAGATGACTACTTGTGTTACACTTATCCCAGAACCTCTAAAAGAACGTTATAAAAATTTATAAATTTGAACTGCTCACCCACAAACAAAATTCTGTTACATTTCATGGGCTACTTTGAAAATCTGCAACCAGCAACCCAGTCACTTCATAATGTTTATTAGTCTCCACTACTGACAGTCAGCACTGTAATATTTACCTGTATAATAAGCCACACTTTAATGTATTTGTCTATAAAGTTGCATGTGCCCTTTTTTCCTTTTGTCCAGAGTAAGTGTTAGTCAAGTTCAGTCTTTATTTATTTATTTATTTATTTATTTATTTATTTATTTATGTATATATTTATTACCACCTTAAATTGAATAAAACAGTTAAGGTGGCTATATACCCCTTCCTACAACAGGTTATATTGTTGCTATCGTTAGGCATTTGTTTGATACCATTATTGCTTTACTATGCAACTGATAAAATGTGGTAGTATTCATGTACTGGAAAGTACTGGAAACCCATGCCAGCCCCCTTTATACCAAAATTGCTGAACAAATTATTTTAATGCTACAGGTTGAAGAAAGGAAATATGATGTTATCACAATTTGTGAATGGATTAGACTAAGTTTATCTTATAATACAAATCCTTCTGGGAATTTCTCAGTTAATCTGCAGTAATTAAATCTTGGTTCAAACACTGTACCTCTCATTTGTGTGTCCTGGAGCAATGGGCGATTCCAGAAAATATCCATACCATACCACGGACGGCTTTTAGGATTTCCGAAGGGGAGGGGGGGGGGGGTTCACGATTATGGAATTCTGAGGGCATGGGGGTGAGGGGGGTATTTACGACCCAGGTGGGTTATTCGGGTATAAATGTGATGGGGGGGGGGGTGGGGGGGCTGATGGAGCCTAATATTTTTCACCCAAAAAAATACAAGACTGGACATTTTAGACCCAAAAAAATACATGAATTGCGTAAGAACAATTAGCCTGGCGGAAATTCGAACCCAAAAAAATACATGCAGATTTTTCAGACCCAAAAAAATACAGGAGTTGAAAATTTTGGACCCAAAAAAATACGTCAGACCCCCCCGTCACGTTTATACCCGAGTAACCCACCTGGGATTTACGATTGGATATCTGAAGGCACTGGTGAATTCCACAGGTGGGATTTCTGGAGTAGAAAGTGTAGAGTGAGTTCCTTGAAAATGCTATTGTAGTGGACTTTTGTAGTTCGTAAATAAAATTATCTACGAGCGTATGGCCGCGGAAGCAGAGGACAAGCATCGTTTTACAATAACTGTCCAAATTCCCGCGCGCTGATTGGCTCGTAGCTATTGTCTGTAAGAGTACAGACAATAAAAATGACGTCAGAGGTAACGCGCGTGCTTTCTCAACGAAAAAATAGCCAATTCTGCTCGTACTTTTTCCATGTTATTGTAAAAAACAAATCGACGGCAGTTTTCTATGGTCTATACTCTTATAGACCATCAAATGACGCCATAAAATGTCCAAAACTTGGCAATGAAACCACTCGCCTGCGGCTCGTGCTTCCACTGGAGTTTTGAACATTTTTTGACGTCATTTTATGGTCTATAAGAGTATAGACCATAGAAAACTGGCGTCGATTTGTTAAATAGATCATGATACATTTCATGCACACTACATGAGTCATATGGGTTGAGAACACTTTTTGTGCACACTACATAACGTATAAAAGGACGCAAGAAGACTCGACAGTCCTTGACAGTATATTTGACTGCTGAAAGATTTTAACTGTCTGAATTTGAGCTATTCTGCTTTGTAAACGTCAAAACAGCACAAGAAAACAAAGAGGAGTAAAACTGCTGTAAATGCGGTTTATTATAATTATAGGCAAATTCGGACTTAAAAAGAAGTTTTCGCAGCCTGGCCACTAGCGGTAGGTTTTTCTTGGCACTAGATCACAGCCCTGAGGAGGCATAAATTCATGTTCGTTTGTTCATATAGGCGTTGCTAAGTCGAAAATGTACTTCCCAGAAAAACCGGAAATTCTGAAGGGGAGGGGGTTTCACGATTATGGAATTCTGAGGGCATGGGGGGGGGGGGGGGGGACGCATTTTGGAATTTCCGAAGGCAAGGGGGGGTTAAAACATGGAAGCCGTCCGTTGGGTATGGATATTTTCTGGAATTGCCCAATTGAAAAGGCAGTGGTCGACATGAGTGGTATGACATCTGATTTAATGTGGTTTGATAAGTTTGAAATGGAGAAATGCAAAATCTCAAGGTAGGTACAGGTTCATTTTCTTTTTTATTACTTCTACATGACATGTTATTATGAATAATGAATTACCAAAGTGTAAAAATATATATATATGAAAATATTTTAATAGTTAACTTGCTAATGTCCTATTAATACTGGATGATAACAATTATCATCTTGTATTTATAGGATATTAGCAAATTAACAGACAGGGGGTCCCATGTCTTTACAAGCTCTTCTGCTTTCTGTAGACTGCTTATCACATTTGAATTGTTATTTTCTCAGCATTAATAATGTATGTTCTTTGTAAATAATTACCCAATGGGATGGAAGTAATAAAGTTGAAAGTAGAGCTTGTTGTATATTGAAGTGACTTTGATACATATAGCATACTCATACAGAGCTAATGGAGGTCTATTATCCTAAGAATTAGAAGGCTGGAAACCGTGTGGCTGCCCAACACATCACAAAAATGAAAATGGACAGGCCTGTTGCTATATGGTAAAGTACTACCATTGTGCAAGATAGATAGCTCTGGAACAAAATCATGAAGGAATCTCCTGTAGTCTTGGACTTTCAACTGGGAGTATGGAAATACACAAACACACACCCTTCATGTACCAAACCTACCAGTGATGTATAACCCTTACCAAAGCTGGTGATATGGGACATACATGGCCCAGGTATGGGAATGGTATGGGACAAAATATGGCCCATATAGGGAGATGATATGGTTTTGATATGGGTTATGCTCTTCCATATTAAACCCATAGAAGCTCACTGTTGCCATTCATTTCCCAATCTATTGTCTTAATCTATGGGATTGCTACGTATTTCGTAATAATCCATACAATCTCCATAGTATGGGAATGGTATGGTGCAGGCCCATAGGATTCCCATAACATTACCTCATGGTTTTGGCATGGGTCAGTCCCATATCAATACCATACATACATTTTCCATACAACATGGCTTGTGATCAGCTTAGGCCTAACAGTGTCACTTAAGTCAAGTGATCAAAAATGACTTGATGAGTTTTCATTGAGACACACTTGATTAAATTAAGTACATGTATGCTGTTATCTGACTCTATTTGTTGAACCAAAGTCAAACTAAATTGTACTAGGTATGAAGAGAATGAAAGGTACAACCTAATGAAATAGTTGTCGGCAAGACTTCCACACAGCCTCACACATTTTACAAATCAAACTCATGTTCACTGGTTGTGTAAAAGGGTTAGTATGACAGTAATACATGTATAGTTAATGTACGGGGCTGTCCCAGTTCTGTTCTCAACTTAATAAACCTATGTATCTTTAAATTAAATACGCGAAGACTATCAATACTGCTAAGGGATTTACAACTATGAGTAATCAATTTCAGGAGATGAAAAAAAAATTTAAAAAACATTAAAAAAAAATTAAGGTTTCCACGGTGGCACTTGGGTCACTCGAAGCGACAACCTTTTACATGTATTAGTATAACGATGCTCTTTCACTCGAGTGTTTCATCCGCACTTCACAGATATGAACACTTCATATCTTCAGTTTCAGTGCAGTGCATTTGGTATCGGAAACTCAAGGCATAAGTCTTACCTGTCTGGTTGTGCAGACATCTTGTCAGTTCACGTTGTCGAACCCTTTGGAACTTGATGAAATGGGAGCAAATTAAGTCACATATCTCAGACAATTTGTTTTTAAATTTCGTCTTTTTACTTATTAGATTTTACTCAGCTCATTTCTCGCTGAAATGTTTCCCGGAAGATACGTTGGAGCAATACGATGCGTCATGTAAGCAACACAACAAGTACTCATCCCAGGACTCTCTCCGCCGGGCTATGCTGGAAGAAATTGTGGACACGATCAAGATCAGGGATAATGGCTCCTGGACAAGACCCATATTTGAGGAAGCTTGTAATTGAATGTATAGACTGCAAGCAGTCGTACTTTTTTCCTTAGATCATACGCGCACAGTGACGGTAAAATTATGCAAATTAGACAAGTGAACGAGGAGGGATTAAAGGAGGAAGGATCCCTCCGCGCCCGCGCATTTTTCGCGGCTCTCGCTACACCCATCGCGCGCTAGAAAGTAGGGGAAGAAAGAGACTGTTCGCAGTCCATTGAATGTATTGATCATTCTCACATGTTAGGTTTATTTCCTTTGTAGCAGAAATGTCCGCTGACAGTAATGTCCCCTGCCAGCAGAGGTTCCTTGGTCTTCCTATGTTACGGTTCTGGGCCATATCCAGTTGTGATAGGTCGACCTCCCGGAGGGGTTAGGGAGAAGGAGGGCAAGGGAGGGTTACTCCCATATATAAGCTATATGGGTATGTGCCAATGTGAAGGGTATGGTTTTAAGGCAGTTTAGTCTGGGATAGGGTATAGAAATCAGAGAGTTTTGGTCTATAATAGGGGTATCATTTTCTAGGAAACTGATCAATTGCCTGAAGAATTTAGTTTAGACTAGGTTTCCCGAGAATTTACACTATGTACACATAGAACATGGGAGATTTTGTTGTGGCTGGACTGTGATAGTGACCGAGTTTCTGGAAATAGCGAGTCTGGGATAGGATAGGGATTTTTTGTCTCAGCAGCCTAGAATAGGGTTGCAACTGATGAGCTACACTTGGTCTGTTTTAGGGTAAGGGTTTCAGAGTCTCAGCGGCACACCCCCACCCCAAACTTTTTAGAGTATCCCTCGGGGTCGCCCTCAACTCTCACTGGTTTGTAATATTTGTTTTGTTGTCCAATGTTTTCGACGGATATGACCGTCTATTTCTTATACATCAGGTTTCCCTGGCTAGTTGTTGTACAAACTAATCCTCAGTGTATTGGTAAGAAGATGGCTTGCGAGGTATTGAACATTGTAGAACCTCTAGAGATCTATTAAGGCGGGGGTAAACCTGAAAGCCGTTTCCACGCCGCTTAAAATCGGTTTAAAGGAAATATCTCGTTCAAAAACTCTCTGCTTATCCCGTGAATCTATGTTGTGGGGTGTTTTGTGAATTTTTAGGTGAATTTTGGGTATATTTGGGAGGAGATAGTTTTTCTAGAAGGATTGGTAAAATGAAGAGAAATAAGAAATATTGAAGATTTAGTGAAGTTTTAAAATAAGAATTTGTAGTAAATAATTAATAGACGGATACCAAGTTAGTCCACCAGCAACCTGGGGTGCTCTTGCGTGGGTATCAACTGTCTGTTGGTGTTTTAAAAATCATTTTCTTTCTTTTATCTCTTCTTCAAACCTCTTAAAATTCCATTCAAATTCACGTTTACCCCCACCTTAAAGGTACGGGAGCGGTTTTTTCCGTTTAGAAATTCTCTACAAAGCCAAATTAATTTTTGTCGCTGATTATTGCTCAATCTTTTCTCTACTTTAAGAATTCTGAAGTAACTGGGTTTTGCTCAGATGTTTGATTTTTTGATGAACTTTAGAATTATTGAAAACTGAATGCTGTTTCGTACTTTTTGACTCGGCTTATAGTAGTTGTAGAATAATTCAGTTTGAATTCGTGCAAACTGATTGATGAACAATTAAAAAAGTAACAACAGCATCACAACGTGAACAAGCCAAATTTCTTGTGACAGTTGTAGCCACTCGCTGTTGGCATACTGATTCAGTTATGCACAAGTCAGAGGGGATGAATCGGACATGACTGATGGGAGAGGAGCTGTCCAAAAGGGTATTCTTTCTTTTCCTTTTTTTCTTTTGAAATCTAATTCATAAATAGGGCACGAGTTGACACTGACATAAGCAGGTCCCTCGACAGGGTCAGTATCGGTTCCTTTAAGGCTATGTTCGCCAGAAGGAAAGAAATCACTTATTTAAAACCCTAGTTCTTCCCATTCTCGCATATATGCTTGTTGTGTATGGCGCTTCTGATTCTGATTTAAATGTTACATAGCGTTTTTTAGATAGGTGCCATAAGCGTCGTTTTACCTCTTCAACAATCAGCATCTTTGTTCTTTTAGAACAGCAAGATATATCCGCTTTTAAAAGAGCTATTAATAATCATAAATTCCCAATGAAAAAGAATCAGTATCAGTAATTTGCGTAGGAGAACGGTGTCACCTTCCTAAGATAAACACGGAGAGATTCAAGAAAACTTTTGTGAATAGACTTATTTTTAAATATAATTTAGTATGGTATTTTTCTATCCTGTATTATTGTTGTATTTTATCGTGTATTTTTACTTTTTCACTGTAACTTAGGATATGTATTTTTATCCTTTGATCGAATAAAGACTATTATTATTATTTATTATTATTATTATTATTATTATTTATTATTATTATTATTATTATTATTATTATTATTATTATTATTATTATGTTCGCACGGGGCCGATACCCGAATGAATACTGGCGGACCGGGTCAGGCGCAGAAAGCAAGAAGCGGCAGTATTTTCATGTCTTTATGCTCTGTTTTAATGATTCCGCCATTTTATGGATGGTTAGTTGCCTCAAGGCAGCTAAGCGAAGATCAGGGTTTGACAGACTTGCCTAACTACCCAATCGACTTGGGTTGAGAGCCAAGCAGCATGGAGACTGAGTTAAACCTGTCGCAAGGTGTGAAAAGACACGTAAGTTTACAACATAAATTCGACTAGTAACTAGCTGGCCTCAGTTCAATTACACTGGTCTGCGTCACGTAAGCCACAATATCAATTAGTGTCATTAAAAAAACAACGGTATATTCCGGATCACGATAACGTCAAAGGTGTCGCAATTTAACTTCCGGAATTGCGCTGGAGAATTGAAGACCTTCCCGCCCGTCACGTTTGAATCATATTTAGTTATTCCAAACAGCACGGCACCAAACCTTTGATGATTTCACAACCATATCCCTGCCTGTCACCTCGCTAAGAACACCAGTGATTCCGATGACTTGTGTTTCAACGTTCCACCCCAATACATGTACATGCCACGCAACATAGCTCTCTGTATTGGTGTCACCTCGATGGTCAGTTTTACGCAATTAATTGCGTCATGCACATGGTTGATCATGAATGGAAACATTAGTGTTGTAACAAAATTCTCTCAAACTTTTACGCGTTACTATAACAGCTCTGACAGCTTATGTAATAACTAGAAGGAAAACCTCTAATCCTGATTTATTTCTTTACTTAACGCTCAAAATAGCTTTCTGTTTCCATAGAGTTATGGTAAATGGTTTGCAACCAATTGCGCAAGGTATCTGCTTCTTGTTATGATAGGATTTTAAAATAGTGGATGTGGGTTTGTTTCTTCAGAGTCGGAGAACACAAAAGTTTGGGCGAGTGGCCCCACACCTGTTTTTAGTTCTTCCAAACTCTGAAGAGTGAAGATTATGAAACAAGTATCGAAAATTTCGAATTTGGTTTATCAAATACAGTTCTGGGAAATGATTTCAAATTACATTCGTGACACAAGTGAATTCATTTCCTTACAGCAGTCAATAAGCGTGACTGTGATTACTACAAGCACGCGACTAAACTTGATGCACGCACCAATATCACGGAAATGGTTAAATTCCGTGACTGACGCCAAAATCCTTAAAAAACAAAAATGTATTCGGTGCCGAAGGGGGCTAGCATTTTTTCGTGAACAATAACATTAAAATGAGATGTCAAATTAAGGGTACAAAAACAAAACAAAGGCTAAAAAGTTAGCTAAGCCTTGTATTCAACAACTAAAGAAAACAAGCAATGCAAATATACAAACATTGACTACCGCATCTACAAATACAGATTAAACCGTAGCCTCAGACCACAATTTGCCACTACACATATGAATAAAATGTGGATAAACTACTGCGCCCTCGTCTCTGGCTTGTTTTCTTGATTTTGTCATGTTACTATTGCTTAAAATGCCGCGCACAACTGGCGGAGCGCCGTCTCTTTCTTGAATTGCGCTCCCGTCGAGATCAGAAACCGCTATGTTCGCGAATGAATGAATTTGTCCATTCCTCTCCGGCAATGTATTTTGCTGTATCGTAAAGTGTTTTGTTTCAGTTGTTTCGTAACTCAAAATATTTCCTTCGTGTTGTGGTTCAGGATCCCGGTTGCAACAACGACAAAGGCAGCAGAAAAATCCTGTAAAAGCCTCGTGAAATCGCTCGCTTCTCAGACCAATCAAATAAGGATTGATAGCGGAGTTAAGGAAACCACACCAGTAAGCTGCAATACCTAATCCGTGCGGCAATTCATCCCTTGATTGGATTGAGACGGCAACTGCTATGAACACAAAGAACGGAGTCCAACAAATAATAAATGCGATTAAGGCGAGGAAAAAAGTTAGGACAACTCTCCGCTGACTTTTGATGACAGCCTCTATGCGACTGCCAAATGTTGAAGTTGATAATCTTCTTGTGTGATGTCGCACAGCCCAATAAATCCTTATGTAAACATAACTCATTATTAGAATAGGCAGGAAAAATGCGCAAACCGCGAGGCATATGATGTATAAGCTTTCGAATTTATTTCTTGGAAAACCAAAGCCGCACTGCAATGTCGAGGCGTTGTAGATATTTCGTCCCCATCCTAACAAAGGCCCGAGTGAAATGGCAATTGACAGTATCCATACAGCCAACAGCGCACAAAACGCTTTTTTTCGCGTCATGAATTTTTTCATCGGCTTCACCACGGCGAAAAATCTGTCGATTGCGATTGTTGTATGGGTAAATATTGTATTGCAGAGTAAAACGGAGTTGAGAAAGGCGCTGATTTGACAGAGAGGCCCACTGAAAAAAATCCTTTGCCCTGTGATAATTGTTTCAAGTGGAATTGACATCGAGATAAAACTCATAGCAATATCCCCAATGGCAAGATTCACAATAAATATGTTCATCTCGGTCCACAATCGTCTATTCCGAAAAACCACGTAGCAGATGACAGAATTTCCCATTAAACACACAATCATTATGACAAGCAAGGCAGCCCCGGCGATATAAGTTTCCAAAACGGTGTAATCGACGGGAAACATGTCGTCTTCGGACGTAGAAGATGTAGTCGAGCCCGCTTTCGATGGAAATGTTGTTTCCATTTCAGATCCGTCAGTTCTGACACTTTTAGTGCCAACAAAGTACTATGTGTCAGTGTCGAATACAAGTTTTCAGGTAATGTTTATTGTTTGAAACAATTCAAAACACGAAACCAAAAAAATTTGCATTTTAAGTATTTCAAATAGCTCACGTGAATACTTCTGATTTGATGTAATTTTTTCTTACCAGTACTGTGGCCAAAGACAAGAAGAATAAATCGGCAATGAAGACGAAAAAAACACTTCAAAACTTTACTTGATCAGCGGTGGCTGAATTGTTGAGCAAAGATGATCACTGATATCAGCGTGAAAATTCCCAACAGGTTATTGAATGCAAATTTAAACACGAAAAATTTCACACGCCACTTACCCCGGCTTCCTTAAAGCTTAGAACTTCTGTATTGTGTTGATACAAGATGCAAAAATGTTTTTGGCAGGGGGGTGGCAATTTACGTAAACCTATTATTACATTGTTCCAATCACGTTAGCTTGTTACTACCCAAAGAACAGTGAAAGAATCACGAATATACTTAAAATGTAAATTTTGTCCTGGTGAATATAAATATTATAAAAAAAACTTTGAACACAGTATTTCCAGTTGTTTCAACTCCAGAAATGGAGAACAAAATTTTAATTAAAAATGATCACTTTGATTTGAGGCGCTCTTTTAACTATCTAATTGTTTTTCTCCTAAAATAAAGTTGTTTTTACCCTCTATTTTTTTTCTCTTCCGCGCGCAGTCCAACTTACTGGATACCCGACGATCAGTTAGAGATCCGTTTCTCATAATTTTCCGTGTGCGATAAATAATGTTTTTTCAAACCTGCCTTTTATCAGTAAGCGTTTGTTACCAGCAGAAATATGCCCAATGTGATCCATAACCAAAAGTTTAAAGAAAATGACAAAACTTTTAAGTTTATAAGACATGTCTACATGTCGTATAAGATTGTCGTAACAAATTATTAAATCAGTAGAAGCCCTGTTGAAGCACATTGTGTTCATACTGCCCATGACGTTATCTGATGAGTTACCGGAAGTTTCGAGAAACGAGCCCCTCAATTATGTTGGCACTGACCAATATTATAAATTTAAGGGTTTTATAGCCCTACTATAAATTCTTTAAGTGCCTCTCAAGGGCCTGCAGTGGAGTCGTTCCCCTCAGGCTCGGGTTGGATCAGTGTCAGGAATCTATTCCTGATAGAGTCAAGAGCTTTTCAAGATTGTAGGGGCGAACCACAGACTAAGCACTAACAACGTCGAAGGCTAACTGTCAGGTTAGTTTCACCAGTAGTTTGAATAAGCCGAAAGCAATTTATTCATTAACTCTTTTATCCGCAGTTTCGAGCAGTTAGTAGATCTGATATTTCACACTTATTTATTCATCGTTCACGGGCATATTACGAACTCACAATACGACCAGCTCCCAGTCGGCTTGATAGCTCACTTGGTACGTAGAGCACTGCACCGGGGTAACAGAGATCATTATCCGTCTGGACGAACTTGGGCAAACATTTGTGGTTCATCTGGTTATTCGTCTCTAGTACAAAGACGGGCACAAGACGCATTATCCATCTAAAGGAACTATCTTCCATCCGTTGCGCGTCGCTCAAGACGGACAATGAATGGAAGATGGATAATGCAGACGGATAATGCGTCTTGTGTCCGTCTTTATACTAGAGACACAACCAGACAAACAACGAATGTTTGCCAAAGTTCGTCCAGACGAATAATGCATCCTCTGGTACAAAATCGACCTATGATTCCGAACGAAATTTTCCGAGGAAATTACACACAAAAATGTGTAAACTTAAAAACGCGATTCCCTACTTTCCACCAAAACCTACACTCCTCAAATTTGATTTGAAAAATCTTTTAGTGAGTACTTTATGTTCCTCTGGGTTTGGATTTTCTCCGACTTCAATTTCTACAGAAACTATCTGTCATCGGATTCCCATACAAAAACTATATCGTGCTTCTCACCAGTTTGTCTAAACTTAAAAGGGCGGCCAATATGCGCGAGGGAGCTTGTGCCTCCTTTTGTTACGGCGCATACGTTCTGCGCATCTTGAGATGGTCCGAGAAAGTCGGGTTGAAAGTTGAAGTTGAAATCCAAAGAGGAAATTGGGGATTATCATGCATTTTTCAGAGATAATTGAGATTTAATTTAGACAGAAAGTCTTATACATTGATTTTATATTTTAAATTTGTTAGAATTCTTGTTGCTTGATTATCTCTGAAAAATGCGTGGTTACCCCCAATTTTATTTTCGGATTTCCACAGACGTTACTAAGGTCTACTTCTCCTGCATGGCAAAAAGCTTCGCAAAATACTTCTGTATTAGAAGGTACCCGTCCTTAAAAGAATTGACTATGCAGGTGACTCATTTCCATTTCCACAAATTTCCGATTCCCATTTTGTTGGGCTCGCGTGCCATCACGTTCTACCAATGTGATAGCGAGTTTGGAACTGAAAACGAGGCTCTTCGCCCGGATTGATTAAAAGAAGCCTTTCTGTTCGACACGGAACGTTTCCTGAAATACAAACTGACAATTTTAGCTAAATGGAAAGCGTCCTAGATCTTCCGATCGAAGTCAAGTCGACGGTTGTAAACAACTCCATCTCCTTCACTACTGAAGTAAACAGAACAACTGGACAAAAACAAGTTGTAATAATTTATAAAACTTTATTAAAAACAATGACGGACTACTGCGTACGATTTACCGAGTGCTAGTGGATGTTATGTTACAACAGACTTGCAACACACGAAACACGATTATGTTTAAAAAGAAAAAAAAAAAAAGAAAAAAACAGACAATAATTGAATTCCGTTTAATGTAACAAAAAATAAATTGATAAACATAAAAAAAAGCTGAGTATGAGTTCTTTGGTATTACAGCTGTATGTTTTGTATAGATTTTCTTCAGCCATTTGATGGCTATCAGTCAATTATATATTACCTAACTAATTTAAGTCGTGTGGGTGGCGTACAATGCATGCATTTTTTTACTTTCTAATTTATCCAAGTTTCACACTAGATTTGTTTTTATGTCCTGTCTGCGGGCCACGCCCTACAAAAGCCTGACGCTGGGCAGCCTCGGCCATCCTGTCAAAGGAACTAAGAAACAAAACAGATCACATCATTTATTTATCATATTTCCAGACAATTTCCTTTTGTAAGTGAGTGATCTTACTATCAGTCCCGTTCAGTCTGATAATTGAAAGGATGAGAACTACTGCATGCTTCTTTCGATGTTGTTTGATTTTCGATATTTGGCAAAATAATGTTTCTTACGCCCTGTTTCGACTTTGGCTGTTACTTGGAGAGTCACTAACAGGCGTTTAAATACGGGATTGAAAGGTTGCTTGGGATTTAACAATTTAAAACAAAGAATACCAGGTAATTTTGTTCAAATGGAAACACATATAGACGTGTTCGCGAATGAAGAATGGCATGGACTATGGGCGCATGATTTGATTTTGTGTGCGAACTACTACATGCATGTACATGCCAAGAGACGTTTATAATCGTCTATTTATGTTTCCTTTAAAAATAGAAAGGAAGGAAGGAATGATGGAGACAGACAAGATCAGCCTCGCTTGCAACATGTGACAAAAAACGTCAGTAGATTCCGTACACGAGAACAGTGTTTACCTTCTAAGCGTTTGTTCTCTGACCAAGTCCCTCACGGCCTGTGAAGTGCGAGCTGCATCACGGTTCTGCGAGTGAGAATATAAAATCTCTGTTAGTAAAATCCAATATACTTTAATAAAAAAAGTTTTAAACTTCTTCCTTATTTGCCAGGAAATAGTACAAGTTAGTCGAGCAATAATCAGTTCATCCATAACAGTAAAACTGAGGTGATTTTAAACAACTTGCAAAACATTTCTAAGTTTGTCTGCCATGTCCACTAAATATCTTTTCAGACTACACTTTCCAGTTTATAATAAGTAACTCACCAGTCTCCTAATTTCATCCTTTTCTGTGTTCACCATTTTACTGCGTTCATCTTTGACTCCAATCACTTCCTGGATTTCTCTCTTCCTTTCCTCGTTAGCTTCTGTCACTCTGTTGAACAAACAACACATATGTACATATATGTGTATATAATGTATATTTTAATTCAGCTTTTATTACAGTTGATGTGATGTCTTACAAGATTTTATCAACTTAATAAATGTAGATGTAGATGTAGATCACTTCAGTTTATTCAGAGTTTATCTTTTGTTTGTGTCAGGCTTCATCCAACACAGGGGATCTTTAAGGACGGTGCCGGCTTCTGATACAGAGGTATTTTAGCGCGGTTCATGACAGCATGCGAGAAAAGAAGAAGGGGGTACTGGAATCCAAAAAGAAAATTGGGGATAAAAACGTATTATTCAGATAATTAAGTAGCGATAATTCTAAAAAGCTTTAAAATACATAACAATGTATGGCATTTTTTTTCCAAATTGAAGCTCTCTGAAAAATGCGTGGTTACCCCCAATTTTGTTTTTGATTTTTTTTTTCTTTTCCGTTTTCATAAAGAAAAATGCTCAAAAATATCTTTTAATTATGAGGCACATGCCGGGATGCGCAGAACGTATGCGCAGTAGTAAAAGGAGGCACTCGTCCTTAAATGTTTTCCAGACATTTGAGTTTGACTAAAAACAATCCGTAGTTTCACGTTGCTGCTTTGCATTAATCACGCGGTCTTCGAACAAAAAAATCTGAGGCGAGCGAGAAAATGGAAATTGAGACTGAGAAGAGACTCGCTTCACACGCACTTGTCGCGCGAGAATCCACGCTTTCGAAGATTTCAAGACAAAAAACGGCCGTAATTTACAATCAAAATTTTAGAGTGTTGTTACTTTGGCATGTTATGTTTATGTTTCTCTGCAACAAGCTGTGATTTGGATTTCTGTTGATGTGTTTGTTTGTTTTTTCTGCTGTACTAACTTTTTCATGTTATGCCGATGATCATCTTTCTCCGCTTCAAGCCGTGACTTCACTTTCTGCTGTTTAGACGCCACTGTCATTGTAGCCGTGTCTCGTGCTCTCTCGTCCTTCTGCAGAAGAAGAAACAAAAAGGCTTTTAACTGGCTCTAAAAGAAATACATGCTTTTTTGATAGAGGAAGACTTGCGCAATTTGGTAACCCATAACAAAATTAAAAGTATTGTTGTAACCAACGAAGAGCGAAACTTAATCCCACGGTGAGTTGGCGTCATCCACATCTGGTCAACTTTGTCTGGAGATTCATAAGCATCCCGTCTCCAGATCTGGTATAAAACTGTGAAATGAGAGACCATTTCATATTTGATATTTGCCCAAGAAAACGTTCAAAAGAGTTCTTCGCCGACTACTTTTTAATATTACAGAAAAAGACTGAAAGGATAAACCATTTACTAAATGGTTAGTGTTAAATGCCAAATGCGAAAACGACAAGGAATTGATAAGTGTAAAATTGATAAGGATAGAATTATATGGAATCTTTGCACAGGCAGTTTGCACTTCATATACGGTACAACATTATTAAAGTCGTTTTTACACCCTCAAGCCGTTTTAGTATTACGGGTTTCACCCACCCAGGCTGTGTGGACACAAAGATTACAACCATGTAATTTCAGTAGCCATTTGCAGACTCATGAAATTTAGAACGCTGGTCGCTTCAAGGCCATTTGCTTTGCTAAAGAATAGTATACATGTACCTCGAGCGTTCTTTAAGAAGACAAGCGTTACCTCTTTTCTGAATAGCGTAAGTTCTTTCTTCCAATCCTCCATGTCACTGTTTAGCTTTCTCAGTTGCTCCTGCTGCCTTTCCACTCGTTCCTCTCGCTTGAGTCTGAAAACAGCAATAAACATGAGCAGAACATTACTGAACATTAAATTTAGTGCGAACGTCTTTATTTTTGTCCAGTTGTTTTGGGTTGCGAAAGCTTAGTCTTAGTGAAAGTACAGTCCAAGAGCCCGAAATGCTACAATATAGATAGTAACATATACAACGACCGCAGGTACAATTCTTTTTGTGTTATTCCTATAATATATTCTCTAATGATAAGGACTTTTTTGAGAACGTTCAGGCTGGGATCGGTCAAAATTTAAACAACTTGTCCGGACTGAGATTTGGTAAGAATGCCTTCACAGATTTATTCAGATATTTACTAAGAAAGTCTTCTAACTTTCCCTCAATGGTAGCCTAAGAGTAGAAGTGCGCTCGACTCTCCAGAGATTCACCACGTGATGTGAGCAACTCAGGCTCCAACTGCGACTTTACCTTACAGCCACGTGATTTAAAACATTTTAAAGAAAGTTTGCGGGTTCAAATGGCCAAAAAATACATACGTTTAGTTCCGGTTTACCCTCAGCGCCAAAATTAGGCGTTATCACAAGAAAGAGTGTAATAAAATACATGAAGGTAAATTAAAGCAGAGCAGAAGCAAAAGAGATTTCTGAAACAGAAACAGCTTTACGATGCAGATGCACCGCGTTGTTCGGGCCTGGTTTCTCCGTCTTGTTATTTCCTTAACTACACATTGTCTCTTTCCAGATATGTTAACCCCACGATGAACTCATCTGAGCATCCCAAATGCACTTACAAATATACTCACTTATTTTGTGCCATCTCAGTATCTTTTCGAGTCAACTGTCTTTGGTAATTCACCAGCGCTGTTTGATGTTTAATTGCCACTTCATGTTGAAGGTTGTCTTCCTCTTGTCTAAAACGAAA
Source organism: Pavona decussata (assembly GCF_977016875.1). Lineage (NCBI taxonomy): Eukaryota > Metazoa > Cnidaria > Anthozoa > Scleractinia > Agariciidae > Pavona > Pavona decussata. The sequence goes on from NW_028145681.1 coordinate 772,306, forward strand.
CAATTCAGTAGGAATACAAACCGAGTACAGCTAAATACACTGACCCTATTGCAGCTTATAAATTTATTTGACAATGAAGTGCTTTGATATCACAGCTGTTAAGTTGTCTGTTTCGCGATGTGATTTACTACAAAAAGAGACCTTCTTTTCTCAACTGCAAAGTAAATACATGTAAGTACGTTTTTTAAAAGTAAATTCCAGCTTCAATGTAGAAATTGATATTTGCAATCAAAAATCTGCCAAGATTGGTGAAAGAGACTGACCTTAACTGGTGCAGAAGCCCTTTTCTTGTATTAAGGTGTCTGTTCCGCACTGTGTGATTCCGGCTTTGAACTTTCTATAAATTGACAGTAAAATAACGTAATCAAGCTATATCATAAAAGAAAATGAAAACCCTCATCTGATTAGCAGGCAGCTGACAATAAACTCCTCCCACGTATTAAGTTCATTGTAGGATTTTGTTTGTAAAAGTTGTGTAGCAGTGAAATCCGAGGTAAAAGCTTACCATAGTTTCCTGTGTCGATAAGACATTCTTTTTTGTAATGGCAGTTTTATGTTTTTCTAAAAGATTCAGTTGAGTCATGTTACGGTGAAGTTCATCCTCTCGCTTCTTCATCCAGAGATTTTCTTCCTGTAAAAAACCAAAACAATAAATAAAATAAAATAAAAATAATCAGAAAAATAAACATAACGTTAAATTTAGGCACGCAAAAAAAATTTCCAAGGCTTTGTTAGCCTTGGAAAAGGAAATTTGGCGGGTTAGCAAGAGCAAAGAAAAATCTTTGACGTCGGCGGGATTTGAACCCACGACCTCCCGAAACACCTGACCATTGCTCTAACCAAGTACTACACTGATCACACACTTTTAAAACACACAAAAAACAAAATCTTTGCCTGACATTTTGCATGGTCACTTGTGAGAGATGCATCTGTCTTCTGTATCCAATTCCCTCACATTCCTCGACAAGTCTGGCCGTAAGGTCTAGAGTACGTCGTGAATGACCAAAATAACACATTTTTTTTTCATTTGAGTTACGAGTGACTGTGAAAAGTTACATTTGACCGGTACCGTCTGTATATGTAGTGCCAGTGGGTAGCCTTACTTACAAGAGACGAAACTCCAAGTTAGTTCCTAGTCATAGACAGTAACCTAACATTACCAAATACCTGCTTCTGTTTTTTCTCAGTGTCTTTGATTTTCTTGGCAAGAAGTTTGTTTCCCTGGTGAATTAAACAAACATATTTTTGTCGTTCGTTTTTACTTGTCTTCAAACTAATCTATTTGTCATAGTATTTCGATCGCGTCCAATATTCAATTAAGTTACAGACGAGAATGGAATCCGTACATGTCCGAGTTTTAGGCCATTCAGTTCTCAAGGTAAACCGTATTGCTTTTCATTTGTGCTGGAGTAGTTTTCAACTGAGTGTCGCAAGTAATTTTGCATTTGCTTTGGTTTTGCTTTAATACCCTTTGTGATTGGTTGAGAAGCAAAACCCCAACCAATCGTGCCTTGCTGACACGTGTTTTCCTGCGCTGGACGCCGGTTACCTACATTTGCTTCGAATTCTGATTGGTTCCTTGTGATGTTTACGTTTGTGATTGGACAGAATGATTACCTTGGTTTTGGTTTTACGACACTCAGTTGAAAACCGCTCCATTGGACTGATTTAGCGTGATTTTTGCTAGTTTTTCTGGGGATTGAATTACGCGTCTGAAATGCAGCGTCCAATTAAAAAGAAAGCGTCACGGGGATTTTGACCCTTTTTTGGTGAAAATGATGCAACAATACCTTCACTTATAGTTACAAAATCATTCTAGAAACTGAACACTGAAAGGAAGGAATCAACTGAATTGTTCAACGGAAGAACTCGTGGTATGGTACAATGTGTTTTGGAAAGGAAAATGGGAGAAATTGAAAGCATTTCAGTTATAACCTAACTTTTTTCAAGTTGCAATCCATTGCGATTGCAGTTTAATTCCACTGCATGGAGTGGTAATTTGTAACCAAACTGGACCGTTCCTTTTAGGTTTCTGTTAATACAAAGAGGTTTTAATTGTGCATGAGCTATGTGATATAGAAAGATTAATCAAGTTGTACCTTTATCTGCTCCTGCTTTCGTTTCTCCATCTGCCAGGCGAAGTCCTTTGACAGCAGCATCTCCACTTTGTCTTGTTTCAGTCGCTGCTCATTTCTCAGTCGCCTTGCTCGTACTTCGTACTGTTATTTATTCATTAAAAAATAACAGCACGCTAAATAGGCCATTTCCGAGTTGCTGTGAACCTCATTATGAAGGTGAGGCTAAGTGCAAAGTTTTTATTGTGAAAATAAGTTTTCATTCATATGCAAACAAAACTAATTTTCATATGAAAAGCTTCTGCACTTAGCCTCGCTTTTATAATGAGGTTCACAGCAACTCGGAAATGGCCTATTAGCGAAAACGGTTTAGTTCAGGTGTACTCACACTAGTAATGTTTTGTTCTAAATTGTTCGTACCTGTTTGGCATCCTTAGCTTTGTAATTGTCATATATCTCAGCTTGTTTCTGCCGCTGCCTTGCTTGTCTCAGCTGTTCCTCTAGTTTCCTTTGTTCATCCCATTCTAGCTCTAACATCAGTCGCTCCTTGCGAGCTCTTTCCTCGTCTTCATGTCGAGACACCATTAAATCCACTATGCGCTGATCCTAAGATCAAATTGGATCACAGTAGTTTAATAACATGGTAAAAAAGAAGGCTCGCAGAGTACTTCAATCTCATACCCAGAGTCCTGCCAGGCTCTTTGGCCAGTGGTTGGTCACCAGCAGATGGTCTTAATTTGCGCCTTTTTCAAATACGGAAATGGTCTCTAATGTCCCCAGTTAATAAGAGGCATCTTAAAAGTAATTTATAAGAGCACTTCGTGTCTTCTGTAAGGCGCTACTATGGCACGCTTGTATATTAAAAAAAAAAAAAACACCAAATGGATGAATGAATGGCCCACTAAGTCGGGTCTACATGTATGTTTTAATGGACTAAATTTCTACAGAAAGACATACGATCAACTTAAACAACTACGTCGAATAATTAAAAACACCCACCTTCCCAGACAGAGCTTTTCTGTCTAAAGTACTCGGTACTGAATGCAAAGTACTCCCGCTATCCACAGAAGCAGTTCTCCTAATGCGCTGGGGGGCTGTTTTCCGAGAGGCACCTGCAGATAAGGGCTGCTTACTGGCCCTTGGAGAATGTCCCTCTTGTGAACGCCCGCTTCTTGAGGACCATGCCCTTATGTCCCCTCCCCCTCCCTCTGAGTCAGAGCTCTCACCATACGTCACAGGTCCTCCTCTGGGGCTGATGGGACTTCGGCTTTTCGTGCTTGTGTAACTATAACAAAGAAAGTGCTCAAAATAGGTACGGAGGTTTATACATCATGGAAGGTCCGACACATTTCAAGAATGAAATCTCAATGGCATAGAAGTAAACAAATTACATTACCAGTCACATTATGAAGACTCAAATGCAAAAAACTAAAACAAGTCAATTTTTAACCAGTCGTTTATAAAAGAGTATCAGAAAACTGCTTTGACTAAGTATTTCGTCAATGAAAAACGGCGCGCAGTTTTTTTTACTTCCTGCAAATAAACGTACGTCCACTGGTTATTTATGATAGCTTAACACTTGGGATATCCCTTTTACAAAACAGCAATTTGTGTGTACTCGGTTACTGGAACAATGGCTCCGGTAAAGTTAGGAACAAGTAACTTTTGCTTGGCAAATGGAAGAAGTTAAAATCCCTACGGCAAATGCGTGAAAATTTATAAAAATTCACTATATACAGATGAAACTTCACAACACTGTACACTACCATTGCAGGTGACACTAACGAGAATAAGTGAAGGGTTTGAAATTTTGTTACAAAAAATGCCATTGTCACATTTCAAGGCTGAAGGTAACATCTAAAACGAACCTGTATTTTGTTTTCCCAGTTAGAGGTTTACCGTCCATCACAAACATGTTCTCTTTTCCTCTGTCATCAAATGGACTTCCATTTCTAGAAGACATCCAATATTAACAGTCAATATTCTTTCAAGTGAAGTCCTGATGGTTTTCCCTGAAATCTTGCAACGTAGTAAGGAGTTATAAAATGTATAAAATTAACTTAGTGCTTGCACATTACACTGGTCATGCGTACTGTACAGTAAATGTAAGTACATGTTCCTGTATAATATTATTGATAAGTGCTACATGCAAATTAGTATTTTATTTCAGGCTATACATGCAGATGAAATGGATAACATTTAGAAATTGGGTTCAGCAGGTTTATATTTTAACCCTTTATTATCTCAGTCTAACCCGTTATACTTTTGTGCATCGGTGGGAGAAGACCTCCAACAACTCTGCTCTTCTTCTTCAAAGGAACTTCCCTTTCTTCTTCTGAAACTGCTTGTATCCCTCTCGGCAACATGTAAGTGATCTAAAAGATAGAGCAACTTCTCATGTTCATCTTAATTAAGGACTGGTCCCTATAAAAAGAGCCAGCAGTTCCACTCAAACTCAGAATTGTGGAAGTATGCATCTGACTCACAAATTACTGAAGTTAGTGGTTCCAAGCAAGGGAGAAACGCAACACAGCTGCACACATGGTAATTAATGTACATGTTTGTTTGAGATGACAATTACACTGTACAATTGTACACTATAATTTATGGATAAAGGGTCATTATTGTTGCACAATTAAGTTCATATCAACTTTCGTAGATCTTATAAAAAGTACTACACTGGGAATGTGCAGTTCCTAAAAAAATCCATCCCCACCCCATCAGGAAGGTCAATGGAAATTCCTTGGGGGAGGGGTGTCTTGGAAGCCAAAATCAAAGTATGAAGCAAAACTGGAATTTCCTGTGGGAACAGGGTGTTAAACAAAGCACCTTCCGTGGGGGGAGTATGGATATCTTCCGGAACTGCACAATCAGGAATTGTACACATAGTTGTATCTGTGGGACAATAAACAGGTTAGATTATCTAAATATACACGTCTGGCCAGTTAAAATTTATGAAGGAAGGTGGTTTATTGTTAAATTAAGGGCAATTTTGACTTTTAAGTGTACAGTCAGTTCAGTAATGGACCAATAACTAAAATATTAATTCAACATTTCTCCAACCTGGACTTGTTCTTGGTGACCTTGTTATGTGTTTTCTGTCTTCATCAATCAAACCAGCATCAGTATTCCTCTCTCTCATTATTCTCTCTCTTTCATCCCTGCAAAGCTTCAATTTTCCTGCAAATTATAATCAAAATAATGGAAGGACCCGGTTTAATAGTTGGTTCAGTTTTTGAGATTGACTTCATAAGTTTGCTGGGCGAATTCAAGCACTCAAATCACACAGCAAACATGGAACTATGACTGTTTCTATTACACAAGAACCAGTCTGTATGCAGGCCAAATTAGAGCAAATTCAGAGAAATTCATATGCCAAGGCCAAATCAATTCACTTAGGTTGGTTTTGCAAGTGGGCGGCCTTCAACTGTACTGCTGACTTTCCCTTAAAATAAGTTTTAATCATTGCATGCTAATTTAAGTGTAATGGTGTACAGAAATTACTTAGAAAAATTATACATGTAGTACTCTTCTGATAAGTCTGTGATAGAGGGTAAAAGCAGCTGCTATAATAAATACAAAACTTTTGTTTAGTGTGCAACTACACTTATGTAAGAATTAGGCCTTTTAGATTCCCAAATTTTACATGTTTTTAGTATACATACATATCAACTTACTCAGTCTCTGCCGTTCATGTTCTTGGAACACTTCACGGACAGCACGGTGAGAGTAGTCAGTATCATACAGAGACTTGAATTCTTCCACAAACTCCTCAAAGGACTTGTGCAACAATTCTACAGGCTAAACAACAACAACAACAAAATGATTGAGTTCTAAAAGCTGATTTAAAAAGTTCAATTGGGCTGTGTACTGTACATTTGTACAAAGAAAACTTGAGTTCACAGAAGTACAGTATTACAAAAAATGTACAGTTGCTGTAACTTACCGTGTACCTAAAGTTCCAGAGTAACTGTACATAAAATAGTAAAAAATTATTGAAATGTTCCAATTGAAGACCTGGCCCAGTGGATAGTATGCGACAGTGAACAGGATTGTAAGAAAAGTTGTTGAGAATTAATTTAAAGTTTTGATGACAATTTCATCAATCTTGACAAACAGAAGGTTGTGGCACATTTGTCTCTTACGCTTGTCAAACCACACCATTTCAATAAGAAATCCCTTACATGTACAATGTAGTTTTTTTGCACTTATAACTCTGATGCAGGCAAGCCCTTCTGAATTTACATGTATTTCAACCAATATTTGCAATGTCATGATGCACTACTAAGATCTGAGAAAAGCTACCTGTTATATTAATATGTTGTACAACTGTATTATTAAAATAACTGAGAAGTCAAATAATTTAACAAAGTTAATATCTTTGGAGAATTCTCGAAAAGAGCATCTTGCATTAATGGCCCCTTAACCCAAAACAGGTTGATTATTAAGAAAGTTTGTTGAACCTTCAGTTGAAGAACCTTTTTTACATTGGGTACTCCTGGACAAGCACAGATGTTAATTACATGTATGTCTGTTAGAGGCACATACCTTTATCCCAAACCGGCTGCAAGCCTAAAAAAAAGTTGGCCTTAATTAGAATTACATTTATTTTAATAGTGACTGCAAAAGTCATTGCACAAATGAAAAAGATATTGTCTCATATAAAGTTTTAACATTTAATTCTACATAACGCAAATTACATAACATTTAGCAGATCAGATTGCACATGCCGTCATTACTTAAAACCAGGTGTCAAGGGATTTTTAAGACAAATTTCACAGTACTGCTAGTAATTACACAACGGCGTAATAATGCCACTAAAAGCCGAATACATGTACACTGTACCAGCTTCAAATAAAAACTGAGGATATAATAAAAAATAAATTTAAGTAACATATTAGAATAAAGAATTTATTATGTTAATACCACCCAATATACATGTACATCACAAAATCCTTCAGTTTTATCTGACTGATGGTGACTTTTTTGAGAGAATCTGTACTTTTACAGACTGTGTATACAGTCAGATTATTTTGTGATTCTAGATCATACTGTATGAACAGTCGTGTACATGGGTCACACAGATAAAATTGTGTGGACCCAGTGCCTATTGAATGTCTCAAAACACACCTTTTAAGTAATTGTGCACGGTTAATAACAAATGTTATAAACTGTAGATTATGATAATGTTTAATAATCTTATGATTACCTCAAGAGACCGTGGACTTGTCAAAACATAGCGGCTTTGCTGAGCAGTAGGATCCTCGAAATTAAACAGATCAAGATGAAGATCTGATCCTTTAGATGAGGTTTTATCTGCAAGGGAATAATCATACATGTATGTCTCTGACAGTGTGATCACAACGAAATTAAACAATGAAAAAATTATCAAAAAAAAACAGTCACCAGTATTAGACTGCAGTCATATAACCAAATGAAGGCAGATTTCTTTCCTACCTACAGACTGTAACAGTCATTACCATCATTCTCAGGAAGTTCTGCTTAATGTAATGTAAATTTGACTGTTTATGTTCTGACTCTCACTGCTTTTTGCATAATGTGCATGTTATTGCATAGTGATTAACCTTGACAGGTATGCTCTACATGTTTCCCTTCTTTTAAAAAAATGATGCACATGTAATTAATGCTACCAAGAGATACATCTTAGCTAAGTGTAAAGAAATCAGTTTTATTGTACTTGACTAATTAAATTCTAACCTGAAACTCACCCAAAATTCAAATTTTGAATAAAGACATGTTTCGTTTAACCAAACTCAATCAAGCTCCAGTTGTTTGAGTTCAACTCATTTCAGTTTGATTTAAAATATTTGATCAGATACTCTACATGATATACAATGTTATGTACATGTACTGACTACCATTCTCAGAAAAATATTACAGTTGATTACATGTTAACCGCCACTCATGCACTGGGAAAGTGGTTTCTTAGGAGATATTATGGTCCCTCTCAAATATAGATATGATTTGAAAAAAATTTGACTGCAAATAATAATTATTTTTCAGACTTTGTTTGATGGTGAAATTAGCAATTCTTCTGCAAGCCTCAGGCATTTTCAGCCCTGCACAAGAAATGGAGACTCAGAGATAGCTTCGTCCCAAAAAAATCACACAGTGAGACCCATGAAATTTGACTGAAATTTTGCATTTGACACATTTTTTTTAAAGACCATTTGCCAGCCCTCATATTTTATATTAAATATTGGACAAGTGGTTGCTCAAGTAGGGACTTCTTGTTGGCAGGGCCTCTGCATGGTATTAACTGCTCAGAGAGGTTTTACTTATTTGGCAATTCGGCATCAGGTTCTAAAATTAAAGCACGGAATTAATGAGATGTGAATTTTCTGACTGTGAAAATAAGATGAGGTAAAAAAAGCCCGATGACCTCACTTATTTGGAATTACACTCGAAGACTAGTCTCACATGCAGGTTCCATTTTACTTTAGCTTTTAATTAGATGATTCACAATCTTTCAATCTACTGGAAAGAGGCAGAGTAAACATTTTATGCCAACATCTAGAAATAAGTGAATTCTCTTAATTAATAAAATAAGAAAGGCCGTGACCACCTTCAGTGCCAGCGTGTGGTCGGCCGCGGCTAAATGGGCTCTCTTGGCCTGATTCTCTGAGAGGCCTCTGAGCAAATGAGACGCCAACTATATGTAAGCGCTAGAAAGTCAGTGGGATGTTACCGAGGGCTGGGATTAACAGGATAAAATGATCAGGGACAGTTCTCAAATCGATCTACATGTATAAACTGATCACAAAATTCTAGATGTCAGCCTGACGTTAGCTTATTTCAATCTTACCTACGTCAAATCGAACTTGCCCAGATGATTTTTCTCCTGTTCAAAAATATGAAAAAGCTGTTATAATGAAAGCCCTGCACTTTTTCTACCAAGTGAACAATATCGATGTACCTTTTTCAGTTGATTCAAACAATGTTTTCCACTGATCGTCCGTTCTGTTGTCAAGACGCCGTTGGATGCTGACCGGGGAGGAGCGAGTTCTTCGAACTTCTCTGGACATTTCTTTCCAATTCTTACACCGCCTTGAACAAGAAGCTTACACCATCTCCCCGATCTGAAGTACTTTAAACTACCGGTACCTTAATATTACAAGATAAAGCTAATTTTACCCTTTTACACGTAATGTTTGTCTTTTCGATTGAACTTCCCTCGTTCGTTGAAAAACAACAATTGTTACCAGCTCTCCTCCAAAACGGTCATCGGCAAGTGCCAGGCTGCTAAGCATCCTCTTTTGAGCCAATACTCATCTTGAACAGCGGTATTTCTTAAAATTGAGGTCGAGTGGTCACTCAATCTCGTACCCAGAGTCTTCAGGCTTTTTGGTCAGCGGGGCAACGCCAGGAGAGACTCTGGGATAATGGAATTTCTTATCCCAGAAAACGTGGGATTCCGGTCTTTGTGCGCATGCTTAAGATTAAAGCGGAAGTCAAATGCCCCAAAATGGCAGCTGCGTTACTGTTATTGGGCCTGAAGGTTTTATCGGGCCTTGAAAGTGTTCGAGAAAGCCAAAATTGATTCTACACGCGATCAAAAGGAACTGGATTTTTTAACGTAAGAGCGGATCAAAGCAACTGGATTTTTTTTCATGTAAGAGTGAGCGAAAGGTGGACTTAATTCGACGTTGCCACAACAGACAAGTAACATATTTCTTTATTATTGTTTGTACTTACAAATAAAAAGGAACCATCACGTCTCCTCTCACAGAACTGAGCAGCTGACTGTGTATTAAATTTATGTTCAAATTACCTTCTCCCTTTCCCTTAACAGTTTATTTCCAAATGGGATTCAATGAACACATACATGTTACCATTTGAAAATAATTTAAATCACCCATTAATGTAAGTTATATTTACTGTTGTAAATTAAGTTTTTTTTCGTCTCAAAATTTTTTAATTTTATTGGACTGAATTGCGTGCACGCTTTTCTTAAAGTGCCGAATTTAAGAATGTCATATGTGTTCGAATGCAAGCTTAAGTACAATTTCAACATCAGCATATTTAATACGTACATGCCATGAATTCAAGAGCAGCTGTGAATTTTTTTTTCTGAATAAACATTCCCTTTGCCTAGCTTTTGGCAAAACTGATAGAGAGTGCTCACATCTTGCATGCTTCTAGTGCTGTAGAGTTGCTCCCAGGTATACTAATAATGTATCTAGAAATAAAATGAAGTAGTATAACAGAGATTGGATAATTGTGCCAACAGGCTTTGAAAATAAGCTAAGGATAGTGAGTTGTGTTGAGGTTTAATTTGTTAGCTATTCTGCCTAACCACAGAGTAATAATTATATATGAGAACTGTATGGAGCGTGGTAATCATGCTACCTCTCATGATTCGGTAAATTGCATTATAATGTGATTGTTGAGAGACTGTTGATATCCTCACTATGGTACTTCATTTAGTCAGCCAATTTCTATACCATGTATATAATCTCCTTAGTCTGTTCTTGTATACATGCAATCAAGGTAAAATAATTTAAAACTATCTTATGTGAGTTCTCTAATAAATTTGGGTGCAGTGTAGGAAGCACAGAGAAGGGGTCAATAGATTGGGGAAATTGGGTTTATATTAAATTGACATAAATTTTGGTGGGGCCTGACTTCATCTGGTTGTGGAGTGTACACTTTAACTAAGAGCTGAGTCAGATAGCTCAGATACTGACACACATTACCTAATGTATTCTGATTGATTAGGGCACATTACTGGTAAATTGATAATTTCTGAATGATTTGCCATTTCTTTTGAGTCGGCTCGATGGTGATGTGATCATTAGGTATCACACATTTACTTGACTTCAGGCAAGGGAAGTATTATACTCAACCAACACTCTGCAGCTGAATAGTATAATATAATCTCTTCTCTGATCTTGCAGCTCTTGCTTTGACGACAGATAATTACTATTGTCAAACTTCCCAATATCCTGAATGATTGGCACAGTGTTGTGAGACCTTTGCTGAAGTCTGTGTAAATTATACAGCGCTTGTGGGAATTTGTGGTCCCTTGACAATAAATTATGTTAGCTAAGAACTAAAACTGAAAATTGTCAAACGTGACTCTTAGTTCAAGCATTTCCTGGCCTCTGATTGTCTATTAGGCCACAATCTAAGTCATCCAGCATATTGCATAATGTTTGTGGGACTGGACCAAGCCTAGTGAACTGCATTGATCAAAGGTCTAGAACAATAGAAATACACATTCAAAATAATAATTCAAAATCATATAAATTTGTCATACCATCAGTTACAAAACTGTATCTAAAGATGTTTCAAATTTCTTTTAAGCTTGTTAACAGAATAAACAATAATGCTAGTGATGTTTCTTTAACCCATAAAATATAATGAATAGTAATTTATTAATTTTTTTTTTTTTGGGGGGGGGGGGGGGTCTAACAAGCATTGACTGTAAAACTTTATGTTTCATCTATAATCACTCTATAATTAACAGTTTTGTTAACAAATTATACTTAAAAATTCTATATACTTGATGAGATAATGGTTACACATAATTTTATTAGTTACCCCCAACAGGGAAGGGGAAGGGAGTAAAGGACCCATTGGAATCCTTGGAATGTTCAACATATATATTTTATAGACTTGTCATACTTTAGTAAATATTGAATGTAGTTTTTTTTGCAAGCTAGTATTGCAGTGTCTGAAAGTTTTTTCTTTTGTTTGGTTATCAGTGCAAAATAACAATAAACGATATGATTCACTAAGAAGTATAATTTCTATGCTAAAACCTGCTGGCTACCACAAATTTCTTGCTAATATTTACTAGCAATAATAATTACATGAATGAATATTACATGAAGAAATGATAGAAGGGGTTGTTTTCACCAAATTATTCAGTAAAATCCATCTACTGCCAAAATAATTATGTTAGTAAATTTGCCAATTACAAGTGGAGTGTTTGATAAGGATATAATTATGATGAAAGTGGTCACTTTCTGCACAAGGCTGTGCAAGCATTATCTACAGGTCATATGCCACACAAACTTGGGGTACTTGGCTTCCATGTTTATGTACAACAGGTACACTTGCAGTAGAATGAAATCGAACAGGGGCCTTCTCCTGTATCTCCTCAATAATAGCGTCCAATTAATTGAACCCTTCAAGGGAAAACTTGGTGTTCTTCCTTATAACATATAGCACAGAAAGTCACACCACCGCTCATCTATTTTTTTTAACAACAAATGGTACTTTAGACATGATTTCACACTTTGCAACAGCACAATTGCTTTGGCCTCTCAACAGGAATGTTTGTCTGCAAGGGAACCCACAGTTTTCTTGTCTCATACTTTGTCAATGGAGCATTTGCATGTTTTTTCAGATGAAGGGAAAAATAATATTTTAAAAAGGTTGGATTATTTTTACTTACATATATATTAATGTACAGCACATTAACAGAGTACAGTTAAACTATCATTACCTTCATCTTTATTTTAAACTCAGCTAGTGTACATTATTTGTTGAGTTATATAAAAACTCCAAGCAATATATTATGTTGTAACTTTTGTATATTTTAAGATTGAGAAAGCTTAATATTCATAAGCCTCATATTGATTTCTTTTATTGAGCCTCCACTCCACTACTTGAGTTTTTTCTTTTCATTGTTTGTCTGTGTACATGTGGGAAATAAATAAATGCAAAGATTTTAAGGTACTTCTGCATTTCGAAGTCCAGCTTCAGGCTTCAGTATTATCTACACCTGTTTTTTGACTTGTCAAGTTGGGTGGCTCTTCACTGTCACAGTGTGTTAATTGACTTTCTTGCAGAGAAGATGGTAGTAAGTAACGAACAACAAGTCTTTATTCTCAACTGCCCCTATACTGTAAAAGTAATCTTTAAATCTGTATGTACTATTACATTTGAGATTAAACTTTCATCTGAAGGTAACCTAACACCACGGCCCTTTACACTTTTTAGGACGTAATTGTTCTTATTTTGCATGGAACATGGAACAGTTAGAACAAAATCTGCCAAAATTCTCAAAACAAAATCTCTCAAAATTTAAGAAAAATGTTCAACACACCATTACCTCCGCCTCAAAGGGGCAATTTTTTCTGAATTATTTTTCTTTGGCAAGCTGGCCATGGGCCGTGACTGACAAAAGTGAAACCTTTGCTCTCGTGTGCGGTGTTTGATCATCGTAGAGATGTCTTCGGCGTTTCCCTTGTGGCAAAACCGAAAGGGAATTAATCGAAACGGCAACCTGAGATGGACTCCACTCCACACCAGATCAGTCATCTCCAAATTTTTATCCACGACAAGGTTTATAGATGTTGAAGAACTTCTCTATTTTTCCATGATAACCTTCACTAGTAAGTACTGTAAGTAACATGTTCGAAATATTTAGTACGTTGACGACACCAATGTCCTCCTCTAATACGTTTAATGTTTCCATACTTGCGAACGGCTTCACCAATTCGTTCTCCTACCGCTTTTCTCCCAAACTGACTGATATAATGATATTTTCCGAAAATAATTTTTTGCAGCAGCGACGGTAATCAGTTTAAACTGCTCGCATTTGGCCGTGTCATTTTACCGTCGTATGACAGTAGTGGCAAACTTCCTACGATAAAACGGCTAATGTTTAGTCGGCTCGAAATTGTTTCACTGACATAATTCAAAACCCGTCTTTGAATTGGAGTCCTTCTTATTTTAGGTATGAAAAAAATAACATAAAATAACCGTGACACACACATAAAAATTACAAAACAGCGAGTTTGACATTTCAAATCTCCCTCCAAAACAAGGAAGTTGGTTGGGGGGTTTCCGGTTTGGTTAACTTTCGCAAATGACCAACGGACTTCCTGTCGGTCTTCCATTGTTATGCAGACAACCAATCGAAAAAATTAAATTTTTCCATTATCCCAGAGTCTCTCCTGGCGCCGCCCCGCTGACCAAAAAGCCTGAGGACTCTGGGTACGAGATTGCTCCTGTCCCAGAGGGTTGAGAAAAGATAACATCGGCCTACGGGAGGTGACGTCATAGGGTGATTCTTCGGAGCAGCCACGATCCGAGATCCGATTATACCGGAAATTGACCTGTATTCACTCTCTTTTAGTAGTAATGGCGGACGACGTCGGTGAAATAAAGACTTCGAACGTTTGTTAGGATTCGTTATGGTAGAATACAGAGTTCTTTCTACTTTCGTTTCTCGGTGTCTGAACACTGATCTCAAGGATTTTACGCTCGATTTGTGGAAGAAACGTGGAACCATGAAAACAGTCAAGATTTGCTCAGGTAACATCGACCTACGGGAGGTTAACAGAGGTCTTAACATCGACCTAACGGAGGCTAACATCGGCCTACGGGAGGTTAACATCGGCCTAAGGGAGGTACGTTTTATAGCACCACGTTTGTATCGTATGTATTATACTGGCACAATCGTACACATGGAAAGCTTATTTGCAAGCATTAAAACTTACAATCTTGCAGGGGTTTTTCTAATCGTTGACCAGCTGAGTGTCATTTCATTTATTACCAACTCATAACATCCACCTACAGGAGGTTAACATCTACCTAAGGGAGGTAGAGTGGCCTACAGTGTACATTTTATAGTTTATGTTTTATAATAGTCAATTCATACGCATATAAGCTTACACTCTCGCAGGGAAACTTGGGATTATAAGGAGCTTTTCTATCGTTGACTTGAATTTCATAATTGTCATTTTTACCAACTCATAACATCCACCTACAGGACAGATGTACAGGAGGTAAACATCTACCTAAGGGAGGTTATGGTATTATAATAAGGAAGGATGGACTTGAAGAAAGCTTACGAATCTTAAGGGGCTTTTGCACTTCGTGTACATGCCGTTTTAGAATAAATTTAATATAAACATTTATTATTATTATTATTTTCATTATTTTTATTATTATTATAATTTTATTATTATTATTATTATTATTATTATTATTATTATTATTATTTGAAAAGCCTTTTAATCTCACTAGAATGAGAATAATGAGAGTTTTCTAATTTTTTTATTTACACTTATAACATGGAATATAATATATTATTATCAAAATTAGTTTGTGGCCAACAAAGACCTACGCTGGGCCATTTATATTCATCTAATGCAACACTTTTACAGCCGTAAAGATTTGCTGTGAGAGGTGTTATGGGTTAAAATAGAAAAATTGCAGGTGCATTAAAATAGCATAATAGCTGTTATGATGATTAAAGGCAATTGTTCTCTTGTTGTGGTTGTCATTTTTTCTTGGTTGACCCCATCAACCTGTAATTTCCACATTAAATTTTGCTAGAAGTGACTGTTTATGACTGTTGAAATGATAGATCATTTTTAAAAATATAACCCTTAATATGTCAGAATTTATTTTAATTTAATTTGTGATCTGACTTACAAGAGATTTGACTGTTTGACTGCTTCATTTTTTATTTGCCATTAACCAAAAAATACAACATAAATACATTAAAGATGATACACAATATTCCTACTAAACTATTTACAAGATGAAATGTGTTAAAGGCTAGGAAGCCTATATAGAAGCCTGGGGCTTATTAACTATCGGCTTCCTGGAACTATAGGATAAACCATAAAAGTTAATGGTACTGAATGAAAATTCCAATTAAATTTTTTTTAAAAGAAGAAAAAAAAAAGAAAAGGTGTGTAGCTCAGCAAAGAGTCAATTTAACTAAGAAAGAAGGAATTTTCTAAGTCTTTTGCCAAACAAACTGATACTTTCACTGTTTTGAATTTCATGACTAAGCGAGTTGAAAAACGTAGGACCTTGAAACCGAATTGAGAATTTTCAAAGATTAGTTCGACAATAAGGTATATAGAAGAGGTTGGAATTTCTTGTATTATAAGAATGTATCTGGCTTGCAAGAGTAAACATATCACGAAAATAATTTGAAAGTAAGCTTCTTTTAAAAAGATACATAAATCTACCTATTTGGTATTAATAAATGTCAGAGAATTTTAAAAATCTCCTGTTCTTTAAAAAGAACACCAGTATGCGCATCAAAAGAAACTTTATATAGTATTCTGATTATCTTCATTTGCAGAACAATAATCCAATTTAAATTAGACTGATATGTTGATCCCCACACAGAAACACAATAAATTAAGTACGGGTAAACTAGACTATAGTACAAGGAGTGTAAGAAGGTTTTGGGAAGGCAAAAACTAGACTTATAAAATTAATAATACCTACTGATTTTGATATTTTTCTAGAAACACTAAGAATGTGAGGTTTCCATGACAAATGCTCATCGAGGATAACGCCTAAAAATACTGTCTCTTTCACACGTTCAATTGCATTGTTGTCAATTGAATAGATATATCAAGTGTTTTCCTCCTTTGGGGTGGACTAAAAACCATAAAATTTGATCTTTTAAAGTTAATGGACCGCTTGTTTGCTCGACACCATTGAGTTAATTTAAGCATTTCAGAATTCAAGATTCCAGGAAGCAAGTTAAAATCTTTGTGGGAGAAAAATAATTTTGTTTGTATCATCTGCAAAAAGAATAAAATCCACGACCTTTGACACGTTACACAGATCATTTATAAAGAGTAGAAAGAGTAGGGGACCTAGTATAGAACCCTGAGTCACCCCGCACTTAATTTTGCAAGACTCCGAACTGACACCATTAAATTACACATATTGTTGTCTATTGCTTAGATAGCTTTCGAACCCTCTAAGTGAAGTGCCACGAACACCATAATGCTCTAATTTTGAAATCAAAATGTTATGATCAACGGTGTCAAAGGCCTTGGACAAGTCTATAAAAATACCAACTGTGCATTCCTTATTGTCAATGGCAGAAGAGATTTTGTCATATAAACAAGCAAGAGCATAAGCGCTAGCGGTGGAGTGATGCTTGGGAAAACCATACTGATTGTCAGAGAGAATGTTATGATTATTAAGACACCTTAAAAGACAATTGAACATTACTCTCTCGTTGCTTACTACAGTACATTAACAATATTGGTTTTATTTTATTTCTTTTCAGAATGCAATACTTAAACTGCACAGACCGCTGAAGAAACAGCTACTTCAAAGACACCTATGACTCATTAATTTCACAAAAGACATTGTGTACTCAATTCATAGGCATAGAAGCTTACTCTTCAGCAGGGAAACTTGGGATGATAAGGAGCTTTTTTATCATTGACTTGAATTTCATTTTATTTTTACCAAGTGATAACAATTCCACCTACGTATACAGTAGGCAAACATCTACCTGAGGGAGGTTATGATGTTTATAGCACCATGCAAGTATGTATTATAATAGGGAAGAATTGACTTGAAGAAAGCTTATGAATCTTAAGGGGCCTTTGCACTTTGTGCTCAAGGCCCTCAAATTTGGAATGACAACCCTCTTGATTTAGGCAATTCGCTTACTATCTCGAATTGTAGACAAAAACTTAGAGATTACTTCCATTACTTGAACTCTCGTATACATGGCTTAGCTTAATTTAATATTTTATTTGTTATTTATTTAATTGTTTTCATTTAAGTTATTATTATTATTATTATTATTATTATTATTACCACTATTATTAACATTAATATTTATCTATTTATTTATTTATTTGTAAACTGTAAAGTAATTGCACCATTTTCACCAATCTCCTGTATGAAGTGTGCCATATAAGCCCCCGGCTTCGGCATCTCAAATATCGATTTATTACTTATTACCATGCACTCTCTTGTACTATTATTATGAATAAAGAGCATTATTTATTATATTGTCTCAGTTGTTCAATAATTATTGTTGTCAAACAGAAGGAACAAAAAGAGAAAAGTCCAAATTCTCCCATGCCAAAGGTACAGTGTAAATTCAGTTCAATTTCTCTTCCCCAGCCAAATTAAATTCCCTTCTTCCCAGGCATGGTCCATGGTCAAATGCCATGTGGGGGGGGGGGGGGGGGGGAGAACAAATTTGACTTGTTCTCCAACTCATGACAAAGTTCCACTTGTATGTAGAAGCATAGAGCTTACTTGATAACAAATGACACGTCATGAGCTTAAAACATGAAAATGAAAACATTTAGGGGTGGTCATTTGGATCTTTTGAAAAGCACACTTAAAGGTTCATGGCATGGCTCAATTTCATTTTGACCTTTACTTGAGGTACAGATTTGTTGACTTACAAAATAATAGCTCTTTATGTCATATCTTTTTGACTCAGTAGCCATAAAGGTTAGCAACCATAACTGTAATTGAATATGGATATTTGAAAGATGCATTTCAATATCAGGATTAAGTAGAAGAAAGACCCTCAGTTATTTTTTGGGATTTCTTTTCACAACTGCTTAAGGACGGTGCCTACTAATAGCAAAGAATTTATGCACGGTTTATCACTATGCGGGAAATTAAGCAGATCTTGGTAGTGGGTATTGAAATCCAAAAAGGAAATTGGGGGTAACCACGCATTTTTTAGAGATAACTAAGCAACAATAATTATTCTAAAAAGCAGCAAAATACAAAGCAATGTATGGTGCTTTTTTC
This sequence comes from Pavona decussata, assembly GCF_977016875.1. Taxonomy (NCBI): domain Eukaryota; kingdom Metazoa; phylum Cnidaria; class Anthozoa; order Scleractinia; family Agariciidae; genus Pavona; species Pavona decussata. The sequence goes on from NW_028145681.1 coordinate 790,911, forward strand.
CAAATTGAAGCTTTATTATCTCTGAAAAATGCAGGGTTCCCCCCCAATTTTCTTTTTGGATACCAAAATCACTTGCTAAGTTCTGCTTTCTCCGCATAGTTTTAAAAAGCGCAAAAATATCCCTGTAATAGTAGGCACACCCATAGGAAACCCGAGTATCTCCAGATGCGCAGAACGTATGTGCAGTAACAATAGTAGGCACCGTCCTTAAGTTGTAGAAAGGACTAAGAATCTTTCTTCCAATTAAACATTACTAAAAAATGTTGGTCATTTTGTATCTTTCCACTCTAAGTGGTACATATATACCAATCTACACAATTTCCTGCCAGAGAGGAACAAAATTATGACCATTTGCATCCAATTCATCATTATATGGGAGATCCTCCATCAATTAACCCTACAAACTTCTCAAACTCATTAATAATTCAAAAGACAAAGGAAATCATGCACCGTGACGTGTTTGGAAAATCTGATGAAAAACTCCTTGTTTTTGCATCCTTAATTTCTCCTTGAAAATCAGTTTGTTTGAGAAGTCACATCAAACACTCGTCACAGTGTTTCATCACAATATCAAAAACCTCGAAGTTCGTCGCGTTGTATTTTCAACTCTCTTCTCGGTGTTTGATACGTGATGAAACACTGTGTCTCGTGTTTGATATATTACTTGAAATATCAAATTTTACATAATTTTGCCACATGACGAGAGGTCAAGCTTGACAATAACAGTTCAACAACATCTGTTGTACACAATGTCTTTTGAGGAATTAATGAGTCATAGGTGTCTTTGAAGTAGCAGTTTCTTCAGTGGTCTGCACAGTTTAAGTATTGCATTCTGAAAAGAAATAAAATAAAACCAATATTGTTTATGTACTGTAGTAAGCAGTCAAACAGTCAAACCTCTTGTAAGTGATCACAAATTAAATTGAAATAAATTCTGACATATTAAGGGTTATATTTTTAAAAAAATTATGATCTATCATTTCAACAGTCATAAACAGTCACTTCCAGCAAAATTTAATGTGGAAGTAGAGGTTAATGGGGTCAGCCAAGAAAAAATGACAACAACAACAACAAGAAAATAATTGCCTTTAATCATCATAACAGCTTTTATGCTATTTTAATGCACCTGCAATTTTTCTATTTTAACCCATCTCCCGTCTCACAGCAAATCTTTATGGCTGTGAAAGTGTTTCATTAGATGAATATAAATGGCCCAGCGTAGGTCAGTGTGTTGCCAAAAAATAATATTGATAATAATATATTTTATTAAAAACTGGATCATTGTATAATGCATTTGAGCGATTTGATTGGCTTAGCGGCCATGGTATATGAGCCATTATACCATGCCCGAGAAAAAGAGACCATTAAATTGTCTTCTAATTGTTACTTGCAAAGTGGAATCTGCAAAATCTAGCAATATTTTGTGATTGTTTTTAATAAAACAATTATTCCACTCATGCTTGTTGGATATGAGATGATTATAGCCAACTCAGTGCTACGCGCCTCGTTGGCTATCTATCATCTCATATCCAACACGCGCTCGTGGAATAATTGTTAAATATTCCATGTTATGAGTGTAAATAAAAAAATGAGAAAACTCTCATTAATCTCATTCTAGTGAGATTAAAAGGCTTTTCAAATAATAATAATGATAATAATAATAATAATAATAATAATAATAATAATTTTTTATAAATAAATTTATTCTAAAACGGCATGTATTCGAAATGCAAAAGCCCCTTAAGATTCGTAAGCTTTTTTCAAGTCAATCGTTCCTTATTATAATACCTACTTGCATGGTGCTATAAAAATCATAACCTCCCTTAGGTAGATGTTAACCTCCTGTAGGTGGATGTTATGAGTTGGTAATAAATGAAATGACACTCAGGTTAACGATCTGAAAAGCCCCTGAAAGATTGTAAGTTTTAATGCTTGCAAATAAGCTTTCCATGTGTACGATTGTGCCAGTATAATACATACGATACAAACATGGTGCTATAAAACGTACCTCCCTTAGGCCGATGTTAACCTCCCGTAGGCCGATAGGTCGATGTTAAGACCTGTTAACCTCCCGTAGGTCGATGTTACCTGAGCAAATCTTGACTGTTTTCATGGTTCCACGTTTCTTCCACAAATCGAGCGTAAAATCCTTGAGATCAGTGTTCAGACGCCGAGAAACGAAGGTAGAAAGAACTCTGTATTCTACCATAGCGAATCCTAACGAACGTTCGAAGTCTTCATTTCACCGACGTCGTCCGCCATTACTACTGAAAGAGAGTGAATGCAGGTCAATTTCCGGTATAATCGGATCTCGGATCGTGGCTGCTCCGAAGAATCATCCGATGACGTCACCTCCCTTAGGCCGATGTTATCTTTTCTCAACCGTCCCAGAGTCTCTCCTGGCGCCGCCCCGCTGACCAAAAAGCCTGAGGACTCTGGGTACGAGATTGGTGGTCACTAAGCTGATGTGCGCCTGGAGGAAATCGTGTTTTCTCTGTGTTCTTGGACGGCATTATGAAAATTCCATCCGCTGAATGGAGTAGCAGAGTTCTACGGCTGTACAGGCAGCTTCTGAAGGAAGGAAAGTCACTGCAGTACACAGATTATGACTTTTTTCGACGGACAATTAGGCGCGAGTTTGACCAACAGAGGGATGAATTGGAGATCAAAGTGATCAAGAAGCAATACGAGGTACTGTTGTCTGATTTTTAACGTTTCTTTTACGATTAGCTACGATATTTAAAACGAAATTCTTTCTTTAGCTTTTGGAGATAAGGGGGTCAAATCTATACAAACTGTGTGTAGTTTTGAAATAAAAGGAAATGTATGGGAATACCGTACGGTTTCACCATTTACATGAAATAACTGATTACACCGCAAATTGCCAGTTTCAGTGGTTGAGATAGCGGGGAGCGATAAGAGGTAAATTGTGATGCGAGTGAACAATAAAATGAAGCCTTTCTCATTTTTTTCCTGCTCGCAATATTATTCATTCGTGCACTGAATCTCACTGCTCCCGCCCAGGTGGAAATCTTATGAAGATCTTATAAGATCTTACAAGATCTTGTAAGAATCTTGTAAGATCTTGTGAGAATCTTGTGACAAGATCTTGTAAGATTCTTGTAAGATTCTTAAATAAGATTCTTAATAAGAATCTTGATAAGAAACTTAACAAGATCTTACTAAGATCTTAATAAGATTTCCACCTGGGCGGCCACTATCTCAATGCCTGCGTGCAACAGGCTATATTGCAAACTAACCTCAGTCATTGTGGTTTGCTGTCCAAATGTGGCTTTTGCAATTTAACAGGTTTTACAAGGTAAAATGAGTGCTTTAAGGTGATAAACCCATGAAATAAAAGTTGTCATGGAAATTTTCTCAAACTTTCTGTGGTTGTTAACTATTATGTATTATTTCAAGAAATGTTATAAAAAAGATAAGTCACAGTGACTGCGAAAGAGCTGCAATCCACTGAATTTTCTCCATAATCGCTTGCAGTATTCGCTTTCAAAAGTGAGTTTATTTGATCAGTTATTGTCATGTCTGGTGGTAACAGAACATACCTGCCAATCCCCAGAGTACAAAAATCCGGAGACTTCTTGAAATCTTCAGGGGCAGCCAGCAGAACTGTATCAGCAACAGCAAAGAGCCTCCGAGGACCGTGGCATCAAGGGTACATTTAGGGCTTCAGTGGGGGAGGGGGGTACCCTTGCACCGTGATTTCAACATTTCATTAGGTTCAACGGAAAAAAGAAAGGCACAATCGTTACACCATCCAACTGTTCCCAAAGAAAAAAGAAATCACGGTAGGTATTTCCCGGGAGATTTGGTGCTCTACCCGGGAGACCGGAAGATTTCATGAAAAACTTGGAGACTCGTGGGAAAACAGGGAGAGTTGGCAGGTCTGACAGCAGGTACATACAAGATGAAATAGAATTTAGAAAAACATTATACATAGAATGTATGAAGCATAATCGACAATTAAAGATATGTTTCTTGGCAGGGAGGCACAATGTGAAGCAGTATCAACCCAAAACTTTTCTTGTCTGCGAGTTGTCAGTATCACTATTAATTTTTATACCTGCGAGTGGTGGGCAAGTTCATGTTGCATATTGAAGTGTAAACAAACTCACCATGCAAACTCAAGCAAATGTAATTTTGATCAAAGATGCATTTAAAATAACCACCAAATCAACTAAATTTGATGTTAGAATGTAGTCTGACATAGTGAATTTGCATAACTATAGAAAATGTCTTGTGATGAAATTTGAAACTCAACCACCCAAGTTACAGAACACAAAAAAGGTCAAATATTCTGAGGAAACCTCAGGCAAATCCAAACTGTGCTTTCATGAGATTTTGCTTAACCTTATAAAAAATGGGAGGGGGTGCAGGGGAGGGGGATTGAGCCTGAATAACTGTTTTAATATTAGAGCAAACAGCATGAAACTTCACGACCTTTTCAGAAATGCATCTGGAAAAATAGTTTATGTGGTTTGTTAGTGTTTTTTGACTTTCATGTTATCATGGCAACCAATTTTTGACAGACAGTTTTTTTCTGAAAATGGAAAATCTCCTTTTAGAACGAGGAAAAATTACTTTTTCCAACTCTAACTTTGACGTTTTTAGCTCATATTAGTGTTCCTTTATTGGTTCTCATTACTTTTCATTCAATTTTGGTGCTTTCCTGAAATCCAGAAATCCAAGATAGCAGATCCCTCATTTAATAATAATAATAATAATAATAATAATAATAATAATAATAATAATAATAATAATAATAATAATAATAATAATATATAATTAAGCATTACACTTAGTCTCAATGCTTTACCATGACGTCATATAATATCATCATTTCCCTTTGCGGACCTCAAAGGAAACATATTTGGATGTACTATCTATCCTCCAAGGCCCATTGTCATAGCTTTTATACTTGCAAAGTTAAAGAGGGGGGTAAGGAATCCCCCCCCCCCGCCCCAGGCTACAGAAGACAAAAAAAACCTGGTCTAGATAGGGTAAAAGCACTGGAAAAAAGTACTGGAGTTGTCAACTCTCATTTCATGTTGCTTTGAAACAATGCTGCTTACATTTTCTTTACGAAATGCTTCAAAGGAAAAAATAGCTTTTTAAGAGGTATGAAAATTGTCTGGAACAAGTCTGACAGTTCTGCCATCCTTTCTCCCCTTGAGTGATGTAAAGCAGTCTCATTTTCTTGCCTATATAAAATGCATGATACTGTTGATTTGTTTTTCAAAAGCTGTGATAATTTAGGTCTGTCCCAATCAGATTTTCAGCCAATCAAATGCTGATCACTTGAGAATGGATTCCGTTTTTCTCCTGTACCAATACTTATTTTGTGCCCTGTTATCCCCCATAATATTGATTTATCAATTTATTTGATTGTTATCAAACACTATTGACTGATAAAATACATGAATTATGTCATTTCTATATATCATTCTGCAGTAATTCATTAGATGTTTGTAGATGCATGTTTGACATACTTTTGTAATTACCTTTACATTAGAAAGGAGCGTACTTTTTGGAATCAAAGCTGGGAGGACTGCAGTGATAGGATTATTTTACAAGTGAGGCAATGGATGCATCCCGTCTCACAGAAAGTCTCGCACAACAGAATTGTGGCCAAAGTTTGTTGTTGGAATTGTGCTGGCTAAGGATAACAAACAGTAACTGAAGTGGACACCATGGATTTGCAATGAAACAACATTACAGTATCACTCGAGGAATTTGAAGAAAAGAAGTGGCTTTTTGATGAGTGTGCGTCAAAGAAACTCCCAAAAAACAATATTTGTTTCAAATCTAAAATTTAAAAATGGTGCTGCTTTGTGTGTTGTATTACGGTAATCTCACTACTGGTGTACTTTGAAAAATAAGTGAAATTGTAAACACTGAAACGCCGAAAAATAAGCTAGATACGGAAGCAAATATCTGAACAAGGAACAAGTAGAAATAATGAAAACAAAAATTACTTGAAAAATCATTAATAAATCGTGATGTTAGGAGAGGAAAGCTATACAGGAACTATGTACTGTTTATCGAGATTGAAATGGAATTAATAAATGCAATGTTGATTTTTGAGGGAGTAAGTTGGAGCGGTCAGAAGCGCCCATACTAAACCCATATATGGGTTTCAGGGCTTTGAGATCTTTGAATTCCAGGCAGTTCTGGTGAATCCATTACCACCTCAACATTCCTGCCCCTGTTTGATAGCCTCTGCAGTTACCTGACGTTTACTGTTATTAGCGACAGCTTTTCCTATCTAAAGATTTAGCGAAACTCATTTTAGCGATTTTTTCAATCAGGAGTAACTTCGTGATTCCTGTGGGTTGAAAAACGCTTGCCAAGTTTAAAACTCTCATTAAAGAAAACTTTAAAGAACCATTCAGTGCGTAATACAACGTTGTAACACACATTTTGAAAACTCTCAGTATACTCTGAAGAACATTTAAGGGCCAGTTCTTAAAAGACAGTTTAGACGGTGTTTAATAAAACCACGTTCTAAGCCTTTTTCAATTTGCCAACAGTCATATCTAAACATTGTCTCCAGGTGATCTGGTGACGTAACTCAGGGGACTGGGGAGAGAAATTTTAATGCCGTATCCCACAAACGCGCGCGGCCTTCAGTGTTGTTTTCGAAGTTTATCATGGCGGAGTAACGCGGTCGGTTTCACTCAGTTTCATTTGAACGTCTACTCACCTCGCTTGACCACCTTTTGGTGTACATCGTTAAGTGTACCTGTAGTTTCTTGTAATAAATAGTCCACGGGTGTCACAATTTTGGCAATCCTTGGCAGTGCATACAGTTGAAGTTCTTCATCCGTAAGAAGTTTACACAATTCTTTAACACGAACGTTCCTAGAGTATGGGTTTTTTTCATCGTCAAGGAATTTTTCTGCACATTCCTTGGCAGTAATACGAACTCGAATCGTCACCAAAGAGTCTGGTTTATGCGATGGATTCAAGCGGAAGTGTTCATTTAAATTTTTCTTGTTCACGTAAAACTTGTCGCAGTTTTTATGAGGGCAGTGCAAGCGTACTAGGGCCGTCTCCGAATTGCAAGAGTTTTCCTTTGCTCGGAAAGCCATTTAAATGCCAAAGTACGAAACAAAACGACCTGACCGGGGTTGAATTGCCAAAAAAAAAAAGACAAACAAACCAACAAGCAACATAAATTTAAAGTCCTGAGTCACGGCAACACTGCCGACCGGCCGGCGTCTCAAAAGCCCGCCAAAACTGTGACACCCGCGTCTTCATCGAGTTCAGAATTCGAACATGGCAATCTAATTATAAGAACATTTAACAGATACCAGAATGGATCAAGACATTCTTTAGCAAATATCAATTTTAATAGTGACACAAAAGTAAATTAACACAGTTTAAAGTAATATTGGAAACCAAATTATTCAAATAAATCTTTCAGATTCATGCTCACGGTTCAATCCGTCCTCAATCGCTTATCGCTTCAGATGTCATTCTCCAATGACTCGAAGCTTTCAAGGCTTTACCTCCCAATTTCCTTCAGTAATTGCATTAGTCAAACATAGAGGATTATTCTGCATGCATTCTACATGTCATGTGTATCCTGCCAGGTGAGTTAACGTTCAAATGAGACCGACCTCACAAGGCTACAGGCCACCATGTTAAAATTCGAAAACAACACTGAAGGCCGCGCGCGTTTGTGGGATACGGCATTAAAATTTCTCTCCCCAGTCCCCCGAGTTACGTCACCAGATCACCTGGCTGCTGCTGACGGTAACAAGAAGGCTTGCATCCCAGACTAGAAAACTATTTATCTGCTTAAAATGAAACACTTTTAAACAGATTTGGAGGCCCACTGATTGTCTAAAGCCACGGCCTAAGTTAGACTTTGTTTAAATAATTGGCCCTAGAGGTTACTGACGAGATGGCTACCGACAAACAATCACTTTTCTTCTCCGTTATTTGTAGGTATGGTTCAGACACGTATCTCTTCGCGAAATAAAATGATATAGCGATGATTAAATTAGCGAGAAATAAAATTACCGATTCTGCATGAAATCGTTCAATTCGCTAAATAAATTAAGTTGCTAAGGCCTAAGGGTGCGTTTCATGGGCCGTATTCTGGAATAAGAATGAAAATAATGATTACTGAGAGCAATGGCTCATAAAAGGTTCTGGAGTAAGTAGAGTACAACATGGCTCTGGAATATATATAGTGTGCCAGCTAAAGTTTTGCAGATACATTTCCCAACTTTGCTTAAAACGAGAAATCTAGAGGCTATCCCGTTTCGGCGTTTTTATTCCAGAATAAGCTCAACCTAACGCCACTTAAAAATATTAACGTTATAATTAAGGTGATAGATTAAAGTACATGTACTCACCTGACTGGCTACGATTTTCAAGAATCATTAATCTACTTTATTGTCATATCAAGTACATCCTTTGTAATTTGGAATATCATTCATGTATCTTGCATGAAAAATTCGTCAAGATTGGTAGGTTTTTGTTGACAGCACAATACAACGCAAGATTTGAGATAATTTGCGAAAATAAAAATCTTAAGCTTGAAAAAAACGTCACCAGCCATTATGAAATATGAATTACTTTACCAAGACAGAAGAGCAGTACAAGAGATTTAAACCATGTACAGTGTGAGTGTTGTTAAGATTGGCTACTTTAGCTGGTTGCCTTTTATGATGCCCATGGATTAATATCAAGTAAAGTCAATATTTTTAATATGTGACCCATGTCATTAAACCTCCAGAAGCAATTCAAAAGTCTTGTAATAGTCCAGTTTCTCTTTTGATTTGTAGATGAAATCCTTGGCTCTGTAGAATGATAGAGTGATGGCATCGCTAGGAAATTATTTCATAACTTTCTGACTACCTTAGTCTACTGCTTCAAGATATATTACATCGAAACAGAGGCCTACAGAAAATGTGGACTCACTAGAGCCATAAACAGTTGAGGCACAAGTTATCAAAAGCTAAAACATTGCCATACAAATCTACACAAATGGGTCTTATTTTCATTGGCACATTGTGTCAGTAATAGATCAGTGGCAAAGTTGAAGACTGTGTTGAAGTTGGGAAAATTTCAAAAACTTTGTTATCTACAAATCAAGTGTCTAATCAAACGCGATCAGTCATTTCTAATATATTTATTTTTAATATTTTTCACAGATATTTTGTTTTATGAAAGTCTGAGAGCTTTAACCTAGACCTTCTAGGAATTTTGAAATGGCAAACTAAAAGTGTTATCCGTTTTGTTTTCAATCATATGATTCAAAGTAATGCTGATTGTCTGTTCGGACGACAACAGGTACATCATCAAACGTTGTGCAATGCGGCCTCCTTCGCCGTTTAATAATTTCATTCACTAGTTTCTTTTTGTAAATCTTCCAGTCTCTGTCCTCGATGTAGTACTTAAATGCCTCCTTCTGTGACAGAAATGCTTCACTCAGTTTTTGTTTCAGTCCTTCCAAAGCTTTTCCTCGGTCCTTTTTCACCACGATTAGTCTACTGATCAATACACAGTGCACCTGTCAAGAGTAAAGGGCACTCTGTTAAACTCATAAACCTTTTTTATCAGATTTTTTGCGAACCGGGACACCCAACCAGAAAATTGAACAAAAATGCTTCCAATAGTAGAGCAAATTCAAATAGTATTTTAGCACGGAACAGAAGCTGCTGTTGACTTTCCGAAAATGCTAGCTGAATTTATTTCGCACTAGAGACATTTTTGCTTCTTCGGAATTATTTCTTTCGTGTTTGAAAATGCGAGGTGACATTTCACCAAAGCCTAGAAAACATAAACTTTTCATCACAGATAATCCGAATTTCTGACATGATTATAAGGCCTTCAGTCAAATTGCTTATTTTTGTAACCTCAATTTAACCTCCGAAGACATATCCCCATAAAACTCCATTAATAAGCGTGCTAAAGAAAAACGTATTTTGGTAGGGTGTCTCTCAACACGTCCCTGTTTTACACGCATATCAGTGCCAATAAACCCTAATCTGATCGTTGATGTAGACCGGCGTGTAGTGTTGTTGTCCATGAAGCGCTTCCTAATCGTGACCTGTGACCAGGCCGGATTTAACCGAACAACGCTCTAAATATTTTCTTGATTGCGCCACTGATGGTGGTGCTTCAAGAAAATCTCACTCCAATAATTGATGGCCCTTGTAACATTAGCCCAAGAAGACAACTTTAATACCCGAAGGAGACTTTATCAGAAATAGATATTGCTATCTTCCGACCCTTCCAAGTTGGGCTGATCTGATCTTCCTAGGACCCAACGACGGAAATATAGTTTTTGGCTTATACGCGCGCGAAGCCATATTAAACGCTGGCGGGAATTTTACAGTAGCTTGATTCCACGAAACTTGAATCTCCTCGGAGGGTGGCCCTATAGCTACTTGGAACTTTAACATGGCTTAAACAAACAAAACAAAAAGTTGGCTCTCCTGGGAGGGTTATCCAAGGAAGCAGACAGGGTGGCCCTACCTCTCATGTAAACGAAAACGAAAATACAGTAGAGGAGGGTGACCCTCCTTGGAGGGACACCCTCCCTCCATGTTAACAGGCCCTATTCCCTAAACAGAAATACTGAAACTGGCAGTTTCAGCGTGAGAATACCTTATATCGGGGACCCGATCGACTTATTAGTGACTGGAAATGGATTGTTCTAGGGAGATCTTTTCCTTGGCTTAAGTTGTTCGAGACTCACCCTTCCAATTGAGATGATAAACGTTTTCTTTAAGTCTTCTCCAACTCCAAAGAAATCCCCTTTCTTAAGTACGTGAATGGTGAGGTATTTCTTTACAAGTCTTTTCTTGTTGTTACTCTCGGTGTCTTCCCCAGTGAAGTTGATGGGTGGAAGTTTAAGCTTGGTTTTACCACACGAGGATTCGCTATGGATCATTGTTATTTCTCTAACTACTCTACATTTCCCTGATTGGATGAAAAACACGTTGTCAGCTGGACCATCGATGTCGCCAATAATCAGCTGCAATCAGAGAAACGCGTGAAGAGTCAGTAAACGTGGATGTAGACACGAGGGGGACATGTGGCAGCGACAAAATAACGTGCCACGCACACGAAGGGACATGGCATCCCAGCACTAAAGGTTTTGTCCCTAGTGTGACTCCCTCGGGTGCGGGCTCATTTCCCGAACAGCGGCTGGTGACATGGCGTGGGAATAAAATCTCCCCAGAACAGGCCATTTCGATTCCGAGTTGCTGTTAACCTCGTTATGAAAGCGAGGGTAAATGCAAAGCTTTTCATATGAAAATTAGTTTTGTTTGCATATGAATGAAAACTAATTTTCATAATATAATATAATATAATATATTTTCATAATCTTCTCGGATAAGGACGATAAACCGTAGGCCCCGTCTCACAACACTTCAATGTTCATAACCCTGTGGGACGTTAAAGAACCCACACACTAATCGCAAAGAGTAGGGCATGGAGTTCCCGGTGTGCTGGTCTGGTCTTTGTGCTATTTCATGATTCATGGGTTGGGTGGGTTGGATGAGGTCGCTAATGGACATATGCTGATGTCCGATCTCACCCTTGCACTGTAGTAATGTAAACCGCATTTGAATATGCATATAGAAAATGCGGTATATAAATACCATTACCATTACCATTAATAAAAACTTTGCACGTAGCCTCGCGTTCATGATGAGGTTCAAAGTAAATCAGAAATGGCCTATCTTGTTGCACGGGTATATTAAAAAGGCTGGCTTTCATTAGGGATACAAGCATAAGGATAGGAAGCTACTCAGGACAGCAATGATATAAACATAAGTATAAGGAAATAAAGATTGATTTTTGTTATGCTGTTCTCACAAGGAAAAAAACACAACATAAGGAAAATCATAAGCCATGGGAAAACTAACAAATTTCTTTTTTCTGGTGCTCATTCTCAAGCGTTGTGTTAATTCCTAGTCAGAAACAACGCGTGAGAAAAATCACTCTGTTCTTATTCCTTGTGCTAATGCTTGGCTTATGTTGGCCTATGTCGTTGTTGCCATGTACAAAGAAATTTGTTAAGAGGTCTTTTAATTCCAAAAATAGAGGAAAAGTTCCCCGGGCTTTCCGGGAAATATTCTTCATCTGTATTTAACAAGTTAAGGTAACACCAGTCAAATGCAGTTATTTTTACTCTTTATGGAGCACATGCAGGGCTCGGTTCAGTCGAAACCTGTTGATTAAACGTTAATCTTCATCTCCCCTGTTAAAATGGTTTTGAAAGCTACTTTTAATCTGAAAGGTAAAGAAAAGTCTAAGTCAAAACTGGGAACAAAGTTCACGTTAACCCTGGGTTCGCTAAATCGCACTTCAGTTGAACAACTGGGCCCGGTTGTTCGAAAGCCGATTAACGTTACTCCACGCTTCGAAATTTAACCGAGGTTTTCTGCTCGCTCGTTAAAATTGTTTTTTAACTCTAATGTTAAGCTAGTGGTAAAGAAACGTCAACGTCAAAAGTGAGGGACAAAAATCTTTATTGTTGTGTAATTAAACTCGAACCAAAGTTGTTGTTAATCCAGGATTAGCTTAATCGGGCTATGAACAACTGGACCCAGGGCCCTGAAATAAAACTCCTTTATGTATAGTTAAATTGATCGAACTCTAAATAAATTAACTCCAAACGCTTTCAAGCCTTTTTTCAACTGTTTGGAAGCTATTATATTTACCGCGGGCTTGTGTTCGTGTCGTAGCGAACACTGGCCAGTCCAATTCGGCGGCCTTGTTACTCTTAAAATCAGTGTTAAATGCCTTTCAGTAGTCTGATAACTCATTCTTTGTCTCCCTGTTCACGTACGCTAATAAGATCGAACTTAATATGCTGATAAAAAAGAGAGACCAGCAACTGTTTCAGCTGGTTTTAAAAGTGGGGCTTCTGGACACACATAAATTTCAGTTTGCAATTAAAAAAAAAGCATTAGAAACACATAATTATGAGGAGGATTGGTGAAAGCTGATGACACTTCTGAAAAACGCTCGAGTCGTTTTTCATCTCTTGAATCAGGACGATGGTCGCAAACGTATCAAAGGCAATGGGCCTTTGACAAAAATACACGGTGATTAATTATGACAGGTTATTATTCGCGGACAAAAGTATTTGCTGGAATTTTTTTGTCAAATGAACTGACAAAGACCTCCAAAAACACAATGGAGTGGATGGCGTCATTTTTATAAGAACGCCAGGCCGAGATCAGTTAAAATTGTAAGAGCACAGTAGTTTTACACAATTATTTTGAATGGTGACAGTCTGGTCATCCTCTCTTGGTAGAGTACATGGTTTCTGGTCTCGTCTACATTTATTTACTGAAATACTTTGCCACGTAAACTCAGTTAAGAACTTATTTCAGACGAAAATCGCACCCCAAACGAAAAATCTCAAAAGGAAAATTCAGTTCCGGCTCAGGCCCTGCAAAAATTTCCGTCGGTGACAGGAAGTACGACCACTGGCTATCATTAATTTTACAAGTGGTGGGATTGATACTATAATAAATATCAGGGAGTGTCAGAAGTATTTAAAACTGAATTTAAACATTTCTGACACTTTTCGGTATTTGTTATAATCACGCAACTTTCCTTTCACCATTTATTGCTTATTTTTCCTACCATGAGGGACAAGTGTCACAACGTACCTCATTAGGTGGATACTCTCTCATCTTTGTATGTGTAACTATTGATCGAATCTCCGTATTGGCCCAGTCTTTTAGGGCTGGCTGTGAATTAAGTATCGTTAGCTTCCTCTCCCACTCGATTTGATGACTGTTACGCAACACCTGAAACAAGCAATCATGTGTACAAGGCTAATACTTAGAAACACTCCAAGCGATTGTCAACTGCCTTTGCCAAACCGTCTCCTTTTTCGAGTCTTGGACAATTATTTTAATCGAATAGGAACGCGTTTACGGACCTTTACGGGACACGGCAAACGTGAGATTCGCGTTTACTTTTTCTTGAAAAAATTAGTACACAGATGAGAATTCTGGCCTTTGATGCTAACGCAAAGCTACTCAATTTTACTGAGAAAAAGCGAGCGGCAAATATTCAGTCGATTTCCTGAACATAGAGTTCGAAAAGTTCTAAAATTCCCCGAAAATCCGAAAAAAAAGCTTTCCATAAAATCACGAAACCACCGAGCTTCAATCCAAAATCCAAATCTGTTTATTTTGCTCGCGCGACAGATACCCCTCGCCATCAATTTTAAAAGTTACAAATTAGCCAATGTGTGAAAGTAATTCTAAATCTTCCTATTAATGAATAACTAGAAGGGCTACTAGCTTACACATTTTAGGTTGTCAGTTATTATGTACATTAGAGGGGAGGGATAGCGCACTCCTTAGTGGAACTTGTTAGAGATGTCGATGCCTCTTAGTGCAGAGGTTTTCTTTGCACGTTTTATGATTATGCGGAAAAAGCAGATCTTAGAAAGGGCTGCAACAGAAAATTGGGAGTAACCGCGCATTTTTCAGAGAAAATTAAGCAAACAATACATAACTAAATTGGAGCTTAATTATCTCTGAAAAATACGTGGTTACCCCTAATTTTCTTTTGTATTCTAATAACCCATGCTGAGATCTTCATTTCCCGGACAGTCAAAAGCAAGCACCGTTCTTCAGAAACCCAAAGTCCTTGGACCACTTCGACTTCACGAGATGCGCAGAGTGTATGTGCAACAGCAAAAGGAGACATCACCCTTAGATGGAGCTCTAACCATCCTATAAACATTCATCTATTCAAGCTAACCATCTGTTTACTAACCTCGTCGAAGTCTGGTTTATCAACTCTCAGAAACTCTGCATCTTCTTTGCATATGATTGTTGCTGTTCTTCTGATGTTGTGAAGCAAAGCCAACTCGCCAAAAGCATCTCCTTCGGCCATTTCACCAATAACCTATAACAGTGGTGTGGCCAATCAGAATAGATAAGTCAGCTTTGCATTTAACTGTATCCGGCTGCTTAATGGCATTGCCGCGATCAGGGCTTTTCAAACATTCGCCAGCTATGCAAGATGGGACCAAGCTAGGGCAGCAATCAATAAGATAGTTTTTCGTATTCAGAGTAAGTGCGTCGAAAATCAGTACATTCGTGTAATAAGGAATTTCAAATCAACTTATCTTGATAGCATGTTTTTTTTAAATTTTTTTTTTATTGAAGTTCAGCAATGAAGTCGCGGCTTGTGGCTGACGTCGGTCGCATCATAGCTAGCGAATCGGCTTTGAAAATCCGTGCTATCTGCTGATATTGACCTGTTTATGCTGTTCACCAGTATTTCTATCTTGTTCCATCCGCTCCACAATCACTGAACCCGATACTATGAAGTAAAATGAAAGGCCAACGTGTCCTGAAAAATAAATAACAAGAGCGGATCAAGGAGACAACCTTTACGGTGGTTTAAGAGACTCTATATCAACACATCTAGAACCCAATACTCTGTATATTAAACGTGCTGTTGGTCACTACTCAAATCACAACCGTACCACTTTTAGCAAGTCAGCTGACCGGAAAACATAAAGCACACAGACAAGTGCAAAAAAAAAAAAAAAAAAAAAACCAAAAAGAATAAAGTAAAACAAAACTCAACATCAAATGTGCCTGCGCTTGAAAGAAATTAAGTATAGGTCGGCTCAAATGAAGACATTTTTAATTTTTTCCTTTTAGAATGATGTTTTTACCGTGTTAAAATAAAATAGTTATTGCTGATTACGTAAATTTAAACATTTTCTTCAATAGAACCTAGCTTGTTTGTCAATCAATAGAGCAGCAGGATATGATTATAATTCTATTACATTATTATGTTCGATAGGTAGTTGTACAGTTTCAGATGATCTATTTGTCAAGCGCAGCCTCACAGTACAGTGTAACATACCTTGCTTTATAACAACTCTTCCTGTCTCAAACATGTCGTAGTATAACACTTTTGCTAGTTCTCTCTTGACGTACATAGGATATCGGTCAAAACATTTTAGTTTCTTTACAACCTGCAGTACTACTTCAATTTCTTCGTCAGTTCTGTTCCAGGAAAGCTTTCTTAACGTTTTCTTGACATATGGCGACAGAAACCCACACGATTGGACGTGAGGTTTAAAGGCTAGAGAGAGAAAGATGGGAAAAGTAATTAGAAATACACCCTGATATTGTAAATGATTTGAACCCAGGAGACATGTCATAACTTGGCGTAAATTATCTGTGTGAGTGTAGTCTTCGGGAAGGACTGTTTGAAGTGACATTGATCATGACTAACGCTTCAACGGAAGTCATCTTCATAGTCAAGTAAATTGTGGAACGTCAGTAGATGGTTATCGACCTGATTGGTCAACGAAGTCGTGATGTTATTGGTTGTTTGTCAGTGAAGCCATGATGTTATTGGCTGTGAAGACTGAAAAAAGTGATTGGTTCGTTTCGATCAGTCTTTTGTAAGTCAAACGTCCGTTAGCCTATTGTTAGTAAAACTATGTATTGTTTGTCTGTTTTGTTGATGTTATCAATAAGTCGTTTGCAAGGTGCTAAGTTAGTAAACCAGTGAGTCGTTGATAATAATTTGTACTGTAGCCGGTAATGCACTTGGCAGAGTCCCATTCGATTCTGTGGATGATGATGTTTAAATGCAAAGTTTGAAAAAAGGTGGCTTTGAGCCCCTCCGGTAGAATTTGTTTAAACGTTGCAAAAAATTGTATCTAAACATTCTGATTAAAGTTCCATAATAAAAAAATGGAGGTCACCGAACTCGTTTTTGAGTTATAACCACATAAATGTAAAATTAGGGTTGGTTTTTTTTTACAGGTTTTACTGTTGCTATGGTAACCCATGATGTGGAGAAAATCACCATAACTTGTTCACCAATGTTTAAGCATTCTTTGGCCACCATTGTTGTTTTTTGCGCCATGTCGTCGCGTAGAATGCCCGGTCACATCCGGGAGTTTTGCAAGCATTGGTAACGCTTGAGCCACCTGGTGGTCTTTAAAACATGGCAGAATTGTAGGCTTTTGACAACTTTCAGTAGATCTTTGCCTCTTGTTGTGGCTGATCTGTAACGATTTCTAAATGGGTACCACCGGAATCGAAATGACAAGAAACATCATATTCAAGATCTTACCTTAGATTTTCACCAAGTTATCGCATCGCTGTGTTTTTTTCCGCTAAAAATCAAGCTGAATCTCGCCATTTTTGTATGAGAAGCACGTTTGAGGACTTTCACGGATGGCTTACGACCAAAGTTAGTGGAAAATGCGAAGGGTACCACTGGACATGTTGTCCTCTATAGCATACCATCAAAGCCATAACAGTCGTTTACACCAAGGAATATCATGCAATGTGTTTTTCTTCTTCCTTTGAATTTAGGCCAAACCCTTGAGGGGAGGTCCGCGCGAAGAAACTTTCGAGAAAACGTCTTGAAAACTCGTAAAGAAGATTTCACGGATCGAGCGGCCATATTTTTTGTTTATCATGGTGCGAACATCATGTAACACGTCATGTATTGTCCCTAACTTCATGTATGGTTCATACAGTGATGCAACGGTAAAAAACGGCAAAACACTGACCCCCACCCGGACGGGATATTTTTGGTTGACCGCGCCTGACTGGGAATTCTACGCGACGGTTCTAGCTTAGCAACGTATACCGATTCCTTGTTAACAGATTTAAGAATATGTAGTGTGCCTACGTACCGTTTACATTGAAACTCAACCTTCCCTTTCCGTCTTCTGATTTTGCAACAAATCCTCTGGCTCGGGTGTGGTCATCTGACTGCCGCACTTCCTACGAGGCAAGCGCATGGAACCAGCAGAGAAAAAAACATGAACCACTTCATTCAGTATAACAGTTCGTGACAGACATTCAATTCAGTTGTGCTAAATTACAAGGATGTGAGATTAATTATTTTTCTTAAAATTGGTTTTCACCTTGAGTACAGAAGACCATTTTCTTTGTTTAGTGATGGCCTTGGCGACCTTTTTGAAGCTCATAGCTCCCCCGGCTTGTTTCTGCCAAAGTGTAGGCACGGCTTTTGGGACTTCATTAGCACTCGGTGTTGGTGCGGCTGTAGGGTCGTAATTTTCCTCGTCAAATTCTGGTAAGAGGTATGGGTTTGTGATACTACTCGGTCTTCGACCACTCGGACGTACATCAGTAGCTGAAGGCTTCTTTCTCGATGATCCAGTTGTTCTGTCCTTCATTGTCGCTTTAAATTCCCTAACTTCCACTTTCCTGTGAAACAATGTGATATTTGAGAGCGTCTTTTCAGGACTGTTGTAAAAGAAAAAACTATCCCGTCGATTGTAATAGACGCAAATAGCGTACTCAGCTAATTTGAGCTTTACTAAGCAGAAGACAGTAGCTGGTACCAAGCTACGTGGTTGCGTAGCATTCGTTTTCGTTTGACATGTCGCTTTTATGTTTGTACTTGTGCCTGTGCTTGTGTGGCTAGTGAAAACCAGGCTTTATGGAGCTCAAAAAACAATTGTAGGATTTACAATTTCTCGCTTAAAATTTAGGATCTTGCTATATGGAAAGGCTAAATTAATCCGGCTCACCTGGAAAAGTTAATTGTCACTGGAGTGCCGAGTATTCTGTGCTCACAACGGCGTGCCGCAGTTCACTTGATTTAATACTAAATTATTGCGTTCCAAAGTTTTGTGACGAAGTTAATTAAAGCTGCGTACGCAATTTTCGTCGCTTAAATAAAAAAAGGACTTTTTGGGTATTTTATCACGAAGCTGTGGCGTTGGACCTTTTTAACAAAAAATAATTTGAAAGAGACCGGCTAGTTTATCAAGTCTCAAGTCGAGTTAATGAATGTTGTCTTAAACGTCAGTGAAATCGTATCAAAACTGAAACACTTGCAAGGAAACTCTTATCCTGCTCTTTAAACTAATGTGTCCTTGAAAATAGAACCAAATCAAGCGCTAGTACAACTTTATGCTGCCTTTGGTCATTGTTTTTCGTTAATACTCTGATAATTCGGAGCGTTTCTACACTGTCTAGTTTTATAGCCGCGTTCGAGAAGAGAAAATCCTGCGTACCTATTGCGCATCTGATGTGTCAGAACCTGAAGTATTCGTGCGCGCGCAATTACTGAATTGTGATGTAGTAACTGTCATTCTTTCATCCTGTGTCTACTCTTCACATACACATGTTTTGTTAAGATAACTCTAATTGACACTTAGCACTCTTTGAGCTAGGAAGAAGCGAAATTTGTCACTATGTATCAAAGTGAAGCTTTGTCTTCCTCTTCGAATGAAAATTGCAGTGAAAAAGAAGAGAAAGTTCAGGATCCCAAGGCAGAAAAGAAAGTGGGGCCTTTGGAGAGATTTCGAAGCCTTGCACGCTCGGTCCAGTCACAGGGTCGGTGGACAAAGGCTTTGCAATCAAAAATTGCAGAGGAACACAGTAAAGAATTCAACATCAGCCAGCAAAGCGGTGGACATACTGAAATTTTATCTTTCAATGTCAGCGGTAAGAAATTTCTTTCTCTTTTTGTGCATGGTTATACTCATTTTACTTTTAAAAGCTTTAGCAGACTTGGCACACTGTTTTTCAACCTACTATCTGAGGGCCTTTCTAAACTAGGAAACATTGCTGGATAAATATCATATCTTTAATGGGTAAACTGGCAAACCTGTGCCAAATTTACACACTGGAAGCGATGTTGTTTAGTTCAAGATGTAAAATTGTCTTTCCGTGGTATATTGTTCTTATGCAGTTAGACTAGCGAACGTTTGCGTGCGCACCATTGTTTTTTGCAAGGTTTCCTGGTTAAGCCAGGCCATTATCAAAAACTGCGGCGAATACAGTCCACCGCAGTCCAGGAACGCGTATCTTGAAATGAAAAGAAATATGCGTACGTAAGTTTGGATTGGGAAATCACTCGAGGTCACCGATATTGCTTTTTATTTTCCTGGCTTTAGAATTGCAATAATCGTTCAAAATTGACCGGTCAAACTTTCAAGGAAATTCAGTTTTTTTTTAAATAACTGATAAGTCACGTACAAGGCTTACAAACCTTTCGTTTCAAAATATATGTAGAATTTTATTGTCAACATCATAAGTAGTAACATATATACCATCGTGATACATTTGTGTTTTGGTTAGCAAGACAGTAATACGTTCTACATTTCCATTCTGTGAATTCCGCATTTTCTCGAACATTTCAAGACAATCTAAAGCAACTGACAAAAATAAAACCAACGCGAAAATAAAAGGCATAAAGAAATTTACTGCGATCTCCATCAAAGCTTTTTCTGTCGGTTATGAACATTAAATAAAATTACAGTAAAATTGCGAAAGTAAAAACCCGCCGAAAACAGGGAGCCCCAAAGGCTAGTTTCGAAAGTAACGAGGGTCGTTACTTTCAAAATTTTACGGTTATTACTTAGAGCGGTTTTCAATTGGGTGTCAAAAGTAATCTCGCGTTTGCTTTGGTTTTGCATTACTACGCTCTGTGATTGGTCAACAAAACTCGCGCCACTTTCTTAACCAATGGGAATCCAAACCAAAACCATTCGTGTTTTGGCCGCACGCGTTTTCCCGCGCTTGGCGCCGGTTACATGTATTTGCTTCGAATTCTGATTGGCTCGTAGTGTTGTTTACATCTGTTGCGATTGGCCAGAATAATTGCTTTGGTTTGGTTTTACGACACTCAATTAGAAACTGCTCTAATTTCAAAGCTAGATTCTTGCGATTCCTTCACGGCTCTTTGTAATCATGATCTTGTTTCCCTAGCATTCAAATCAGCTGTTCACTCCTGTGGAAGCCTGTCCAAGAAAGCCAAACTTATTTTGATGAAAAACCGATTGCAAAGAAAACCCGATGAACTGCAGGTATGATGCTTAAAGTAATCTGAACCCGTGTTTTTGCTACTCGCGTCCACGCTATCATGTCTTTCAAAAACTGTCACTGTCACAAGGAACCCCAGCGAAAAGGAAGACAGGAACTTGATGTATTTGACAATGGTGTCAACATGGGTCTCCGAACTTGAAAATTTTGGTCGAACTCTTTATCAGAATGTTAAATATCAATTGTAACCAAAACTGCTTTACTTGCTTTGGTGTACCTCTAGGCCTGATACTAGGATAATCATCTCACCTCCCGATTATTTTCAGATAATCTACAGCGTCGTGGATAAACTTAAATGCTTCAGTCGTTACACACCGCTGATTAGAAGAGAGCTAGCCGCGGTTGTGTATTATCAACAGTTTGAGGACGGGAGAGTGATAGTTCAACAAGGTTAGGAAAATAAGAAAGATAACTAATCAAAATGTAACGATTCTGGGACAAAGAACTTAAATAAAATATCACAGCTTCAATGAACGTATGAATGAGCTGAAAAATTGAGAGGGACTGGAACGGGCGATCTCGCTCAATTTCGTACCCAGAGTCCATGGGCCCTTTGGCCAGCGAAGGGTACAAATCATTGTTGCGCCGCTAGCACCAAGGAAATAAAATGAGATGATGGCCTCGTGTTGTCTTCCATTTCCTTACTAGCTAGGGCTAACGCTCAGTAGGATTTCCATAGGTTCACTTAGCACTTTAAGGTGGCTCCATACGATTTTCACTTATAATATGGCGCGCGATACGTTACACATCGAAAGCCAGTTTTCTCCAGTTTTGTTTCTACCTATTCATTGAAATCACTCAAAATGTAATTATTCAGAACAAAACTGTGTCCTCGAACCCTCGCTGGTAAAATAAGTTCTTTGAGTCTGGAGTTAAAACTACTCCAACACAGGCGTTTGTCAGCGTGTATTAGGCTTTGATTTTTAATTTTTTTCAATTTCCTTCGGTGAAATCTTCTAAAACTCTCACAGGGGATAAATCCTGACCAGGAAAATTTTTTAAGAGCAAAAAAGGCAGGGGTTACAAAGGCAGATTCCTTGCTTTTTGCAAATTTGTGGTTTTTACGATTGCGTAAAAACTTGTCTCATAAATTTTTGTAAAAATTAAGCCCTAATTAGAGCAAATTATTTGAAATCTCTGTGCCAGTTTTTAGGAAATTTCACCGAAGGAAACGCGAGAAAATCCAGATGGAAGTTTACATTTTCACGGACCATAATGACATCTTACAATAGAAATTCGCCAAGATCGCTAATTGGGCATGCGTGAACTTCACATCAATGGGCCTGTTTTCGTGAGCGAATTGGATGGAATTTGCGACTTCGGTTATCTTTGAAGGCACGAACAACATTACTTCGGTTTATAAAACTATGATAGAGAATACTTTCTTTGAAATGCTTTTGTTTTCTACGCTAGGCCTATAATTTGAGCAGTACAATTGACTTGTTCGCTGTTTTGCTTGAGCTTGCGGCAGCTAGCGCGCGCACATTACAAAAGCTCGCATAATCAAGTGCGCGCGCGAGCTTAAAACCCTAGGGAGACACCTTAAGGTACACAACAGAGTTAATTCTCTGATCCATCATCTTTTGGCCAGCGGTTGGACGCCTGCTGATTGGCTGCTCTGTTAACTGCTCTGTCGTTCAGTTGTATTACTTACCGTAGGATTTCTGCGGTGATAAACTTCCAGTTCACCCAGAGTCTTTCCAGGCGACTAACCGCTGGCCAAAGAGCCTGAGGACTTTGGATATGAGATTAGCGAGTGCTCCTATGGTGGCTCTCATATGATAATACATATAAATCGAATGAATGGTCAGTAAACCAAGTGAATAAAAGAGTGATACCATGCCGATAAAAACTTAACCTTTCAACTAACGCAATTGTCGTGATTCTCTTGAATTCTTGTGTCATTTTTTTCCAACGCAGGTCATCCTGGAAGGTCGATGTATTTCATCGTAAGTGGAACTGTTTTAGTTCAAGTAGCAGAGAAAGACAAATTCACAGGAATCACCAACAAACAGGTTACTGCCTCCATTATTTGTTTTGCTGCTAAGAACTTTTTCCAAGAAGATTGTCTCTTGATTTAGTTGCAGACTCAACACATGTGTCAGTGAATTGAAGGCTGTGTGAACAGTTATTGTCAAAGCAAGCCAGGATATTCGGATTTTCCTGCTAAATTGATCTCAGAATCGGAGATCGACAACTCAAAATGGATGAGACCAAGAAATCAATTAAATGTGGTCTCCAAACAGAACCTTTTCCGAGATTTCCAAAAATACTGTAGAAGATAAAAACCTAATCAAATTTTAGTTTACAAAATCTGACAGGCTGCAGCTCAGTATGGAAAATTTTTGTTTTGTGGAACAATCTCCATCGTTCATTAGTTGATTGTAATTCAGTGTATACCGTTAAAAAAGCCCTATGGAAGCCATTTTAAGTAGTGACTCATTTTTCTACAGATTTAATATGTTATGCTTTTGATTAGTGAATTATCAACTCCTTATATTGCTTGAGTATTTTATTGTATTTTATTCAGTTTTTATTTGTTTAGATAGTTTTTTTATTCTTATGTGACAGTGGCGGATCCAGAGGGAGGGTCCGGGGGTTCTGTTACACCTGTGGGGTTTTTTTTACTACTTGTTTGACACTAAAGTTCTTGCATCGACAGGATAGCATATCACTATTCAATTGGTTGATTTTTTAAAAATTGTTTTTCCATTAAATTAAATTCCAGGCATATTCAAAAATGTATTTTTTTTTGGGGGGGGGGGGGGGGTTGGGTACCCTCTGGTGGTCTGCTTGCCTCTGCTCGCAAAGCAGTATTGCCTGACCTGCGTTCACAGAAACATGTGCTCTACTCTACTGAAAAAAGCTGACATAGCGACAACTCGGCCCCGCCATAACCTCGTTCTTTCAACCGGTCAAATCCAGTGAAATTCGAAATGAAACAGTACACTCCCTGCTAGTTCTGCCGAAGCTGAGCGTTCATTCGCCGGCTTGTGAAGAATCAAATTATATCTCAGAAACAGGATGTCTGAGGAGCGGTTGACGGGACTTGCACTCATGCACTTGCATCATGACCTTAATATTGATATTGACGACATCTGTACAACCTTTGTTATCAAAGCACAAGAGGAGGATTCCAAGGGTGCATCCTTAACGAGTAGAATTCATTTACACGGTAAGGGGCTAGGAAACTGACGTTAAATTGATTATAACGTGTAACCGGGAGAGGGGGAGGGGGAGACTATGGGGTGTGGGGGTTAAGTTATTTGCTGCAAAAAAGTTTCAACAGTGTTTCTGAATCAAAGTTTGGACCCCCACCCCCTATCAAAAATTCCTGGATCCGCCCATGCGTAAACAGTTATAAACCTTATCATAAAGATGTAAATATGTCGCAAGGTTTGGTCATAGGTTTTCTTGTATTTTCAGATCGTAGCGGAGATGTTTGCTGGTGACTCGTTTGGGGAACTGGCACTACTTCATGACATCAAAAGAGCGGCCACTATTATCTGTAAAGGACAGGCTGAGTTCCTGACAGTAGACAAACCAGATTTTGACATGGTACTTTCTTGTTAAATATAAGCGGCAATGTCTCGTTATTGTGGCTTTGGTTAAACATTTAAAGAATAAAATTAGCGAAAATATTTTATTTAGATTTCGCTGATTTCTATAAGCTTTTACTGTAAGATGATTCAAGGTGAGAAGTAACTTCGTGAAAGATGATCTCGGCTTCAATTGACTTATTGACAGTTCGTTTAATAACTGCGCATGCGTAGCGTCGGTTTAGAAGAAGATGAAAATATTCTCATTGAATTATCATACACGCGGCTATTCCATATTCCACTAAAACTGTGCTTTGGTGCTCCTGTTTATACAAGATATCCTTTTCCCGGGAGCTAAGCACTGTGGGCAAGAAGAACCAGTACGCAACTCTCCTGTGTCACTAACCACATTGTACTTTTTCTGCCCAGGTTTTGAAAAAAGGACATCAACAGGAATGGGAGACAAGAATTTCGTTATTGAAGTCACTGCCTCAGTTCAAAGACTACTCTTCAAAAGAGCTACAACAAGTTAATAACACAGCTAGGCTTGTGGAGTATCCCCACAACACAGTGAGTCTTCTTACTCATTGCTCTTTCACGTTCACTTTAAATTAAATTATTTTTATGCCAGTCCTCTTCTGACCTGAGCGCTGTCAAACAGCCTTCCTATTTGAGAAAGATGTGTCATTCAGTCAGTGAAACAGGTATACTCGGTAAAAAGAAATTCGAGCGCTCCTTTCAGGAGTCGAACCTAAGACCTTCCGATTACTAGTTCGGATGCTCTACCACTGAGTTTTAAGGAGACTCGTGGGAAATAACCCATTAAACTAGGTTCATGTATCAAACACCCTGCCTACTGATGGGATTTTAAATGATATAATGTCACATTTTTTTCAGCCTTCCTCTTTATTTTTCACGACCTTAATCAGGATGAAAATGCTAAATAGAGTAGTTTTCAATTAAGTTTAAAAACGCCAAACACAAAGTTTGACTCTAACCAGGAGCTGCTCTAACTGAATCAAAACAAAAGTAACAACACAATGGACCAAGTAGAACTGGAACCAAACTCAATTAAATTGCGTCAAGCTCAAAGGACGTGTGAGAGCAAGTCACGAACAAACAAACACAAACAGCCAAAAACACAAGTTACGATTGAGTGCGTAGTTCGACTTCTGATTGGAGAGAAAATGGCGCGAGTCTCCTTAACCAATGACAAACTATAGTAAAGAAAAATAAACAAATGGACATTAATCTTCGAAGGTAGATTGAAAACCGCTGTAAATTTTAAATGACAACGGTAAAGACCAAGACAGTGGATGATATGCTATTCACTTCCCGATAGTCCTCAGGCAGTGATTTCGAACGAGATTTTTTTCATCATTTTTTTTTTTCAGAAATTTAAGTGACTTATTTGGCTGGCTATCATAGAATGCAAAGCAGTCAGTAGATCTTGCGTTGTTCGTCGTATTAACGCGCGGTCTTTGAAAGGACTGGAGCGAGCGAAGAAATAGAAAGTGAGACTGAATTCCGTCACGTGTGTGAACAGTTCTCCCCTTAAGTTTTCGGCTCTTTACGGCTCTCCAGTTCGCGCCTTCTGCTATTCGCTTTTCCCCTCCGTGAATTTCAAGAGAAATACCTAATAGTTTTACAGTCTAGTCTATAAATAAATGTTATCAACTCAGTGAACTCCCCTTAGTTATTAGTCTACTAAGCCTTATATGAAGCCTATTCGAATAAGATATATAGGAAAATATTTCGTATTGTTCATATTAGCTACAAAAAGAACGAATGCTAATGAAGGTTGTTTTATCAGTATTCAGAATAACGTATACAAATGTGACATATCAGTGATTATTGCATTTCTCCGTCTATGTACGAAACTAATCTATTAAATCTTAAAGGTTTATCCAGACTCACAAGTTAGCCCCCGTGACCTTTTATAACAATTTTTGTTGAATTAATTATATTGCAGTTTACCTAATTCAACTGATAAGATTGTGCATTTTCTGATAGTGGATTTCTAGTTATTTATACTAGTATTCAAACAATAATTAATACATCAACCCGTTTAATTTGATTATTATCACTGTTATTGTTATTTTGATTATTACTGAATTTTTTTTGAAACGCCAACTCTTTTAATTTTTTCCGCGTTATGCATTGCCTTTGCAATACCATATTAAACAATCTGCTAATATTTCCTGTGAAGCTGATTTGCTCTCGGTAAATTTGAAATTAAAATGCAATTTTGTTTGCTCCAAAGTAAGAAGACAGTCGATTAAATTGGTATGAAACAGGAAATTTAAATAATAGATAACATAATTAAATAAAGGAAAAGATTGCACTTCACCAGTCTGACCTCCAACACGCGACATTTAGTACTACATTTTGCTTTTAGCTTAACTGTCCTTCTGTATTTACAGTAACCCAGTGCGAGCAACACTGCTCGTAAGCGACCACCTCTGTTATTAATTTTTAATCACCATAAAATCTTAATTTCTTCAATTTTTCCACAAATTATTCGCCTTTATGACCATTCTGAGAACCACAAAAGGAGTTCTGAAATATTTGTGGGACTTTGTACTAAAAGGCGTTGCTGGATTGCTCAAGTTTGTGAAGAAATTATATTCAGTCAAAATAATTAAAAATTTTAAAAACCATAACATTCAGACAGATTACTCCCTGCCCCCATCAGAATGTAAGGACTGAAAACATAAGGCATCAGTTGAAAAACAGAGTAATTTCTACCGTGAACCACCGACTTAGTTTACCATTTACCAATGGCTTAAGTCAGAGACCAAATTTATACCCCGGTTATGAACATCGAGCTACTTCATGTCGGCGAAGTTTTCACATCCACGAGTGTTTTTGTTTCAAAACGGGAAAAACAACCCAACTTTCGCTTTATTTATTAAAAAAAACTAATAATAATCAATGCCATATGGCAAGTTGTATTCAGGGCATTTATTTTCACGAATAATACTCAAAACGTACAGAGATACACTTCATATCGAGTCAAGTATCGACCATGTCAACTCCGAGGGGAAGAAAGTCGAAGAGTAAATTCAAATCATATTACGTTTTCAGACATAATTTTTAATGTTTTCAATATTTATTTTATTTTCTTATGGAGAGAGCAATTCGTGGTTAAGACTGTTTTTGTAATGTTTGTACAGAAGGCGGAAAAATCTTAGTTCTTCACGCGGATAAAGCTCAGTGTAAGTTATAGACGCCACCGCAAAATAAACCTTTAGATATTCACAGATTCGGCTGCAGTTTCTTGGCTTTTGCCAAACGTTGTTTCAGTAATGTCAGGCAAAATGTCTGCTTTGCATACGAGCAAACAATATTCGGGTTATGAGTAACATGATGCCTTTGAACATGGCCGACTCTAAACGCGTTTCTTTTGAAATTTAGTAAGTCTATAGATTAATATAAAAATCATCGAAAAGTGAGAATCGGGGAGTTTCCTTAATCATGTTTAATTCAAATTTGATTTTGTGTTTACTTACAAATTTTATACATATTTATTTCATTTCCTTTGCCTGTATTTTCTCAGCAATTTAACAGATGCAAATCGCGATTTTACGTTTGTATTCAAAGATATTTTCGTAGTGAGATTATGCGATATTTTGTCTTTGCACGATATAATTGCCATATTTGGATAAAACCATGCCGTCTTATTAACTTTGCGAAAAATGATTGATAACTTTGTCTTTAAATGTGACAATACTTCATTTCAAGTCAATAAACTGTACGGCTTTGCGTGGTATTTGTGTGTCGGACACCATCTGAACAAACTAAAAATCATGTTCAAAATACATGTGGCGATCGGCAGTATTTGAAGGGTTAATTAAATTTTTATATCAGAAAAATCCAAAACAGGTTAATAGAAATTACGAAAAATATTTTCATTGGAAACCTATTTCGTTCGATCTACGGTTTCTCTCCTTAACTTTCGTCTCACGGAATGAAGGCTGTAACTGCACCACTTTAGAAAATATTCTTATTTGTTTTACACCTGTCTTTCAAAACACACAATGGCTTGCCGTATTAGTTGCCGCCTCAATGGTAGTTTATTTTCTCTAGTTTTCTGAAGCCATTATCTACTCCGTCCTAAGTTAGGCTACTTTAGGGCCACTCAATTTTCACGCGGAAAGCGTTGAAAAGGATTTAATGCGATCGACATCGATAACACGATGAAAAAGGACTTACTATCACCGACGATCACATAATTAGATTCACAGTGCCATAATATAAATGAACGAAAAAACGTCAATAATTTAACAAAGGCGATCAACTTTGGCCGACGGCTTGAAGGCACGTGTACATATATGAGTGGGCTCCTATCGCCGCAAGCTCTTTAGGAAAAGTCACATCTATGGCCAACGTTACCGCAAGTGCAGCCGACTTGTGTCGACAACCGACCTATACGTCTTTTGTCGCCCAGGCATGCTTCCTTATCGTCATTGCCATCACAACTCTTTTGGGGAATCTTTCGGTGTGCCTGACTGTATTCTTTAACAGCAGCCTTCACACGTTCACCAGTTATCTTGTCGCGTCATTGGCTTGCTCGGATCTGATGGTAGCCACATTCTCGCTGCCTTTTCGCATCCATCAGACTTTACACAACACCAGATGGTGCCTCAGTGAAAAAACTTGTGTATTCTGGATATGGGCTGATCTATTCTGTTGCTGCGCTTCCATCGGGAACTTAGCTTTGATAAGTATCGATCGGTTTCTCGCCACAAAATATCCCCTGAGATATCAGCTGATAATGACTCGGAGGACATCTTGGTTTATGCTGTCCTTCGTTTGGATTTACTCCCTCATCGTGTCGTCCTCTGGTTTAACGAACTGGACTTTTCCGGGTGGCGCGCTCGTTGGAATCAATGACGGCTGTTACAAGCCTGATCCTTACTTTTATACGTTTGCTGCGGTTGTAGGATTTTTCTTCCCGCTTCTGGTCATAATTTGTGCTTACTGCTATATTTTCAAAATCGCCATGCACCATTTCCGCGCGATATCAAGATTAACAACATCTGCTTTACCCAATGTACCCCAAAGCACCGAAACCCAACAAACGATCTACAAACAGCAACTGAAAGCTACTAAAACTCTAGCTATAGTCGTGGGTGCTTTTGTAATCTGCTGGCTACCGACTTTCATAATTATCTTGGTTAAAATGTGGTGTCAAACGTGTTTAAAAAATCAACCTGATAATCCTGAAATGCATGGTTTATTTTATTTTATTAATATTGCGTTTGTCTACACGTTACCAAACATCAACTCTGCGATAAACCCTTTTATTTATGTTATTTTTAGCAAGGATCTGCGACAAGCTTTTATCAAGACCTTTAGAAGTCTATATCAAGAATTATGTGATATTAGAGCGCGAACAAACTTGGAAACTACAAGTCTACGAAGCACGTAGGATTCATGCGATCACAAATTTGTGCGGAAAGCTTGTAAAGCTGTTTTCAATTCCATAACTCTTACGCCCGAAGTTACTGGCCTGCTACAAACCCATGCAATCAAAACAATTCATCGAGGAATTCTGAAGTCTTTATAAATTAAGACTTGTGTGATAAGGAAGAAATTAAGGAAACCCTAAAAATTTAAGAGCTTGTCGTTTAATCCACATGAGCTGGTTTTGATCACGGATTCGAGAGCCTAATAATCAGCGTATAAGTACGTTTGGCAACTGAGAAGTGTCCCTTTTGAAATATTATTGAGTATTTTTATTAGTTCAGTAACAAAAGCCCATATAACAAAGGTACCACCCTCACAACTAATAAAGTAAGATTATAAGTTTTTACTACCAGAGTTTGGCTTTGCAGTGCATCTAGAACATTTGCAAGTTAATTTCAGAGAGGAGTATTGCTTTGACGGGAATGATTCGAACTTGTGACGGCTATTTTATTTGCACTCCACCGCAGCTGAGCTATCAAGCCCTGTCAGTGGATCCACTTACGTCTTATATATATACGGATTATCCCATTAAGTTAAGTAAAATTAACTTTACTGACGCACACATTTGGCAAATAGAAAGCGCTTTGTGTTTCAAAAGTGGACCAGCTGTTATCAGCTACCTTCTTGTCACCAGTCCTCTAATAGCTACAGTGTAACTGAACACGCGGGGGATGATGGGAAGAAGGGAATAGTTGAATAGACGCCCGTATCAGATACTTCAACCTCTGCTTTTTTTATGTTTTACATTGGAAACGTGGCCGTGATCTAGCTTTATTTCCCTTCAAGCAGGAACATATTGTCGAATGCTGTCGTACCGCTTTCTTATTAAGCGGTTGGTAACGATATTGCTTATCTAATTAGTCGCTAAGTTTAAACTCCGTTGAAAAAAACAAACAAACAAACAATAAAATAAAATAGTTAAAATTAATTAAGATCAAGAGAGCCAAAAAATACTTACCTTCAAGCGTTAATATTTTTACGTTTCTTACGATTGTGCTTACTTGAGTATGTTATACCCAGTTTCCTAAAACGTAAACTATTTTCTACTGATAAGTAGTCAAAGCTGTGATTTATCAAGACAAGTTGAGCCGAAAATGAAAATTGAGATGCTTTCATTATTGGAAATTAATATTTGAGTCGGGGCAACTGAAAAATTGACATATGGTCCGGAGATATATTATCAGTTTAAAAGTTTAATAACTTTAATCGCCATTTGGTTACTGGTACAATACTCACAAGGCTATGTGTATCAGTTCATGAAGATCCAGGAAATAGAATCGCTATTTCGAATCTAGCACTTGCCTTCCCGAACTATCTGACAGTTGCTACACCGAGTGGAGTTATAGCACCAATTTGGCACTGAATTCATGTGCAAAGAGAGTGAGTGAGATCATTGTTTCAGTAATATACTCAATCACTTTACGTATGGCAGAGGTCATGGGTTTGAATCCCGATCAAATCTGATCTTCTTCAGGCTTTGTTTTCGCAACTGCTTTAAAAGTTGCGTACCGTAATTAACTGCGATGGTCTGTCGTTGTCATCCGCAGCGTCAATTTGAGAATTCAAGTGTATGGATCTTATATATTTCCCTTCCAATATACTCAACCATATAAACAAGAGATGAACAGGATAATTTTCCTATCCATTTTGAAAGTGCAGAATTTCAAACCAAGGTTGTCTCACTATCTCGTGCAGGGAACCAACGAGGCTGCTGTTATCTTACGGTGAGTCAGTTATTCAGACCGTGATTACGTTTTCCTGTCCAACAGGTGATTCTTCGAGACACTCGCATCCCTGGCGAGTTTACTTACTTCATAAGATCCGGAGAATGCCAAGTTGTACGAGAAATGACGCTAGTCAGAAGGAGGCCTGCAGTAGGGAAAAGAAGACTTATCCTACCCCCCATGAGAGCTGATGACAGTATTCATCCTACGTTCAAAATAAAAACCTACGATCACGTCAAAAAGTACTTCCTCGTTGTTTCTCGTCTTGGTGAAGGAGACTGCTTTGGAGTTGGGGAGGACTTGACTAAAATGAGCATTATTACTGTTAAAAAGGTAGGAGTGCTTTTGTGAGTTAAAAAGAGCCTTTTACATAAATTGTCCCGTGGACAACTTTGTGGATAATTCTTGGCTCATTCCGTCATTCCTCATTCCTGGGCCAATCAGATCCCTCGGTCGTCCTAATTTGACTCAGAATTTTTTGAGTGCACTCTACCAGTAAATAAATTTGTGTCCGACGTCTGGGTGATACCGAAGCAGTAATTTATCTCTTGGAAATGACGAAAAGTCCATTGTACTTGTTGTATACTTAGTGACTTAGCTCTTGTATGGAAGCGAGGCTAGCGTTAACTTTGTTTTGGTATTCACTCAAAGGTCTGGCCCCAGTTGTTCAAAGAACGGATTTTATCCACTGGATAATTCGCTATGTGCAAGATTTTCCCGATAGCCGTATAATTTGTGGTTAAAGTAGAAGCATATGTCAAATTTAAGTATGGGATCATGTGGAAAGCTTGCCAAAAGTGTTAGTCGGAGTACATTTGCTGCGCTGGATAGTGACTTATCCAGTGGATAAAGTCAATATCCGCTCTTTGAACAACCGGGCCCTGGTCAATAAACACATAGCTGTAACATGATCAACTACGTTTTTCAGGTTGAGATCGTTTTGGTGCCAAGAAGTGTTTTAATTAAACATGACCGAGGACGCAGCTTAGAGGAAATGAGGCAACAGCTCGATCGAGAGCTCCCCTCACGGAGCCAAGCTTTCCAGAGTTTTGTGACAGGCGAGAGATGGCGGCATTACAAGCTAGACGTGTTAGATAAATTGCGGACCAAAAAATGGGTCTTAAACCCAACGACATTAGAGGACGTTCCTCAGTCGGTTAGGAAACTACATTCTTATCAGCATGAATTTTATAGGAAGAAAAATCACTTACCACCAGTTCGGTAAATTACTAAAGCGGAAAAAAAAGGAACGTCTCATTTTCTAAAAAAGGAATGCTTGTTTAGTCAAGCAATGAACATTTCAATAAAACGTTCTTACTTGCTAATCACATTGTTTGTTAATGTATTAACCTTAACACAAATGGAATATGGTTGATCTTCGTATTTTTGTTTCCTCGTCGATCGCAGCCTTATCCCAGATACCGCCGGCGTTCCTACTGGTCAGCACCTGGGCCAGAGCTCGCGTGAGCGTTAGGTCACCACTAAGAATGTCCCCGCTCACTCTGGGAAGGAGGTTGCATTGTTCACGGTAGAACTAAAATGAACTCTTGTTATCAGTACGTTGTCTTTTTACCAGTCTACTCGGCCTTTTCTCTGTTTCTCTTCCTGTTTTACGAAGTTAAGTATTTTTTCCCTGACAATACCGTAACGATTCGATTGATTTACCCTCCGGGGCGCTAATTTACTTTTGGTAGCTCAAGGGAAGGCGCTTATAGGAGAAGAGTAACATGACCGCAGTGCTTATCATCCAAGGGTGAATAAAAACAATTAGTAAACGATAACAGGAAATGTTACACTGAGAGCTGTAACGACACGAGTTCGCATACTGTAGCCAGAGTAGCATTTTCTGTTCTTTTCTTTGTCAATGTCTTCAACAATTATAATGTTACTTCCTGATAGTAGAATACTGATAGAATTCAATTCAGTTAAAATAAGGAAAGCTAAATGAAAGCAGTTATTCTTGTGATATCATACTATGGGTGGGTGGGGGGGGGGGGGAGCACCTATTATTGGAACAGGGGGCGTTTATAGGAAGAGGGGGGCTTATTGGGAAATGTGGTGGGCTATTAACAAAACGACACTCGACCAAAGGGGAGTGCTTATTGGAAGAAGGACGCTAAATCGAATCATCACGGTAGCCATATAGTTACAGTAGCCATATAGCTAATTGCTGAGTGCTGAGTGCTGACTGTTGTTATCTTAAATTTACCTTGGGTTATCCCTTCCACGGGTACCTGCGAATCGTCCCTATTCAATTTTTACCCTGTCAGTGAATCATTATGCTACGAAAAAATCATTCTTATGAAAACTCATGGGCAATGCTTTCGTCAATTGGTGTCTGTCCTGCGGAATTTCACAAAACATAGTTCACGGCCAGTTTTTAGATTTTGGGCCATCATGGAAGTGAAAGAATTCAGTAGTTTCCAATCGGAGTATTTTCGGGATGTAAAATTCCCTGACCATTCATAAAGTGAATTTTTTCACAAGTGTTAGAATGTATTTGACAAATTTAAAGAATTTAGTATCTGTTTGATCCCAAACTTGGATCGGATGTTCAACCCGGAATTGTGAATAACTCGGCGAGTTAATTATAGCAATGACATCATCACAGCACGTGTCTACGGAAACTTAAAATCTCTCGCTATTGTATAGAGTTTGCAAGCGAGGAAATTGAACATCACAGTCATCGCGTTATCAAGCAATTTACCAAGGTGAGTGCAGTTTACTTGGTGTTATGTCTACATCAGCTAATTTGTTAAGTCATAATAAATAAACTCAAAACAGCGTGAAAATTATTTGGGGCGAATCGAAGAATGTTTGGCAAAGTAGCAACAGGTGTTAGGTGAGACGCACCAGTAATTTACCTGCTAAGCTTTTTGGATTTCTTTCAGTTGTGTTAAAACTTAAAAATTGAGAAAAAAGAATAAATAATAATTTTCTCAAATTATAAACAAAAATAATTGAGAAACAATCCACACAAAGAGAAAACCTTATTAGGAAGAATCTTTTAGAAGTATTGCAAATTTACTGTCATGATTTATATAGCTATAGAACGCTACACAACATGCTTCTTGGTATTTGCAAAGCCAACAAACGGATTTAGGAGCTCATAACACAGTTTTATTAATTAGTGTGTGTATCAGCCGCAGGTAGAAACTGTACAGGCATAAAGGTTTTGAGATTATTCCATACAGTTCGTGGATCATGTCTGCAGATTTGGGGAAAGCGTTTACCAAGGCGCGTAATCAGCGGCGACTGAAAAGCCAACAAACACTAACACAGAATACGGCCATTCAATTGAACCAACAGGGATCTGAGTCCAACTTAGCAGAAAAGACTATACAGCTGTTTGTGACACAAACTGTCATTAATGAAAGGGGTACGCGGCTTTTTCCATGTCCTTGTTGGCTGTGATCTGCGGCCAGGTTGTTTTTTCGTTTCGCTTGACGAACCATTTCCGCGGGAAACGCGAAACAAAACCTAGAGCGACCAAATAAGAGGAAATAAGAGGGCTGATAAAATTAGGCATAGTTACAGGGTATGTTAGCTGTTTCTCGATCGTAGTTCAAGTTTGATTATTTTAAATATTTCGTCTCTCTGTTTTCACTACAGAAGAAATAATTTATCTACTTGTACTAAATCCCTGTTATCGTTTTGTTTCGTTGCACCCCAGTATGCTCATTGATCAAATTTCACAAAAATATCCTTTCCTCATTACCCGGTAAATTAAAATTCAACGAAACTAACCTTTATCAGCTCTCGTCGCTTATATCAAAGACATCCCGAAATTTTAATATTTATTACAACTCAGTATTGTTCGAAAATCTTGTCCCTAATCTGGGAAAAATCTCCGAATTTTCTTTGTTCTCGTTTCGTTGTCAAGCCAGTTAACAAATTTAACAACTGAGTTAACAAATTAAATATTTCTCGTTTAGACATCGTTTAACATTGTTGGATACAACATGCTGGAATTACATTTGCCCGCTTTGTTGGACGGAGTTAGCTGTTAAAAATCATCCAATACGCTCTAACATCACCCAACATGGCGCTCAATAAGGGTGCATGAGTTAATAGCAGTTTTCACATTCATCCGAGATAAAAATAGGATATCTACCAATATTTTACACTTCGGATATGGAAACAATGACATCATCGTCCATGATTTGTATCCTATAAAAAACGCACCCTCTGATTAAAGGAATATAAAAAGTTTGTAGTATATAAAAAGACTAAATTTCTCTAAGATGTTTTCTAAAGGAAACAAAAACCTTTTATTACTCGTTTCGGACACACGAGTTGAAGAGAACTCCATTCTCGTCCCCAAACCACTACAGTTCAACCTGTGACCAAAACATCGTCGGCACTGGGGAGATGTTTGGTAAAAGTTCTTGCCTTCCAAAGCTTGCACTTGTGTTCCGTTCATTTAGACACACGGACATTCTTTCTCTTTCCCAAAGGTCGAATGAAGTTTAATCGCTGTCCGGCTGGTCACCTCACGATATTAATGATCTGATTTCAATTTGAAAACACTCAATCTACCATTTACGTTCCAATAATGGCATTCTACTCGTCTTTCCCGAGGTAAAATGCTGCGATCGTTCAGTGACAGGCCTTTTGCTGTCACAGCGCCTACATTGTGGAATGCCTTTTCAGCCACAATACGCAAATCAGGAACCCTTTAAACATTTTAAAACGGCTCTTAAAACTTTTTTTTAAATAAGCTTTTAATGAATAGTATAGTATATATTTTTTTTTGCAGATGATAGCTATAACAAACTGAGAAGAATCATGAATCACTGGATTGTCATTCCTTTACTTGCTTGCACCGTTTTCGTAATCGCTCGTTCAGCACCACAATGGGGTCACATGCCATACGAATATTTTCACGAGTTCTACGACCATTATGGCGAAGACATCCAAAATAACATCGACCACATACAGCGGGTACATGAAGAACACCATGAAAACCAACACAGGGTGCACGAGAAATTCCAAGAGCATTATTATGACATCAGAGAAAAACTGCAAGAAGGAGATGAGAATTACCACGAGTCACTTGAAAGGACAAAAGAGGATCAACGGTCAGCGACTGGGGAAAAGAAAAGTGCTGTTCCTTTGAAAGGTAAGTGGCTTGAAAGCATTACACTTATACAGTTTATGCGTTTAGTATAAAGATGAGATGACGCGTACAGAATAGTTTGCTTTCAAACAAAGGGTGTGCGTGTTCACTTCAGGTTTTTGTTACAGCTGGATCTCAACAACCGGGTGACATGAGACATGAGCCCTATCTAGAAGCGGGAAGCGGGGGTGGGGGCGTCGAATTCTTCCAGAAATTGGAATTTTCCCCTTCTCCATGAACTTTGTTACGAAAACTTTTACATTTTTAGCACATTTTAGTGTTCTTCTCTTTGTTTGGATTACGGTTTGTCCTTTCTGGGCGAATTCAGTGAAGTCTCGGGGAAATCCTGAAATCCAAGATGGCCACTGTTTGGAGATTATGCCATAGCCCCTACATCACATGTATTAGCCAATCATTTTTTTCCATGTGTTTTTTTAAACTTTAATTTTAGGAGCCGTTTCTATATTTTTGTTATCTCATATTTACAAGTACGCTGTCTTCATATCATGTATTAGCCAATCATTTTTTTCCATGTATTTTTCAAACTTTAATTTAAGGAGCCGTCACTATATTTTCTTTCAGTATAGCTCTGGCCCTGAGGAAGACTAATTCTATTAGTCGCAATATTGGCCACTAATAAATCTGCCCTTTGCCGTAGTGCCAGTCTGCATTCAGTTTTGTATTTTCATAGCCCCTACGTCATATGGCGTCATCACTTTCCGTTGTGGACTTCAAAGGAAACATCCCTAGACTTAATATTCAATCTCCAAGTTTCATCGTCATATCTCTTAAACTCTCGGAGTTTTGGAGAGAAGGAAGAATCTGCCCTTCCCCGAAGACGAAATAAAGCCCGGTCTGGTAACGGTTCACTTTGACTGCAACGTTTGGCTGAGACAGTTTCTATAGCAGTAAGTAAATGAAGCAGAAAGGAAACACCTCTAGCTCAAGCAAAAGAGTAAAAGGATCTTTACCTGACGTTAGATTAAATATAACACATCTTTAATTTTTTCTGTTTTCAGTTAAACCACAGATTAGTAAGAGAGAAGCCACATCATTTCTGCGAAAAATAAATGTGTTTCGTTGAACGGAAAATACCAAAAGGAGCAGAAACATACTGTGGACACGAATCACAAATTTAGCTGACTCTTACATCTCGCCGAACAACGTAGGATTCATGCGGCATTGCGATGGTTGCGTTTGATCGATTTTAGGTAGTTTAAGAAGCTATACAACGGCAACGGCAACGAGAACCGGAGAACGTCACAAAACAGTAGGATTTAATGAGATAAACAATGGCCCTGGACGTGCGTTATAAAGTTTGGTACAGTTTTTCGCCGTCCTCAGCAAACAACAACGTGAAATCCCTAAATTCAAGGTTTTGTGGAGAAGGTGAACACATGATGACAAATGTTTCATTCACTGTCTTATTTTGAACGCGGTTCCTGGACAGTTCAGCCACACTGTACAAATTGAACGAACTGGAATAATCGTTAAGAAGTGCAAGTAACGCAAACTTATTATTCAAGTGACGATTTCGCTGGCGTTCCATCGTGGTTGTTTAAAGTTCCTTTTGAGTGACGCATTCTGCACTTAGTTGATCATGTTGACACAATAGTGTGGCATGGTGTGACAACTTATACCGACTAAGATGGATTTCAAGCGATGGAAAAGCGATTTAATTGTTACACATTCAAGTTCAGAGTCTCATGGAATTTTAAGAGGAATTTCGGTAGCTGAGGTTGTTGGTAATATGTTGCATAAAATTCCACTCAGAAAGTAGTATTGTGGGTCGGCAAAAAAATCGAGACGGGGTAGGGGAGTTACTCCTCGGATTCTTTGGTGGGGATGTACTACGCTGTTCACTAAATTCTGACGCTACTTAAACCAAAATATGTCATTTCTGTATCTCTTTTCATACCAGGGGCTCTTTCCATTTGGCAAACATCTTCGGTTAGAAATTACAGAAACTTTCCGTGTTGTGGAAAGTTTTCTGAGCGCCCCTGGTCTCTAAAGTTCACTAGCGCGGTACTGGAAAATTAATACCACGTGATATGAAGCTTTTGTTGTTGTTGTTGTTGTTTTTTTATTATATCTCTTGTTGTTGTTGTTTGACAACAAAACATGTTAATACGTTCTAGTCGTTCAACTGTTTTCAAACTCCGTCAAATCAAAATGTTTTGTTGTAATAAATTAAATCGTGAGCACAATGTTTGACTCGCTTACTTTGCGCTACATGGTAAAACTACGGACAGATAATGAGCTGTACTAACGTTTTTTTCGACGGAAAAATGAAATTACTTTTTACTCAATGTTTTACCGAAAATCTCCCTCACGGAGTATTTTCAAACACACCCGTTCTGGATTAAACACTTATAACGGTGGTGGTTCTTGGGAATGGACCCGGGGAACCCTCCCCTTTTTTTAGACCAAAAACGAGGCCCACAGAGCCGAGTTGCCGAGGGAATCTTTCGTTTCACCGAGCGCAGCGTGAACACCGTTCGAGATCAGGGTCCGTACTCACCGCACCTCTCTCAGGCTACAAAATGAAAAATTAAAAGGATTCGAATTTCAAGATGATTTCATAGTTCAATTGTTGTAGTTAGCTCTTCTGAAGAAGCCTTGAAGTCCAGCTATATGTTAAAGAAATTGAAGAAAAGAGAACAACCACACATAGATGTTGCTGAACAATCCCTGATTCAGACAGGGATTACTAACAACAACAACGACAACACCATCTTCATTTTATCCCAACCGAGCGCTACAGCTGAAATGACATAAGGCGGTAATTGCTTCATGAGATGTATATTTTATGCAAATTTCGGCAAAGATGTGAACATTAGTATCATCAACAACTGTTACACCCAGTTCGACTAACTAATGAAAAAAAAAAAAAAAAAAAGAAAAGGAAAAAAAAAAAGACGTTTTAGATAGGTTCAAATTACGGTCATATCAACAGAAAGCTAGAAACTTCATCAGGGGCGTAGGAGTTTCAATATTATTATCCCCGTATATCAAATCAAACATTCGGAAATCGAAAGTCACGGTGAACGACGCCATCTTGGATTGATAAGCGATGAACTGGAGGCAATTAAGGTTTCCAGTTACCATATATTTCCTTACAATTGTCTTGCAAAATAGATGGGAGTTCGTCCTCAAAGTCTGATAATTCGCGTCCGTGTATTTTTTCTCTTTTCCTGCAAAATTGCAAGTTTTAGCTTGAGGTATTCGATAAAATGTACAAATTTAACGTTCACAAATGCACGAAGAAATTTACAGATAAATGTATGGAAAAATTAAAACGCGACTGGGCGCTTTCATCTTTAGTTAAATCCCAATCCATAAATTCGCTTCCTAATTTTGAGTTTCACCGCAGCGTTTTCGATACGCCAAAATTTCAGTTTATGAAACATAATTTGTGGAATAATTCAACACGATTTGATCCCACAAACTAGAACTAAGGGTGCGTTTCTTTGGGAAAACCCGAATCCGGATTTTTGATCCAAGATCACTAGGATCATAGTGCATCAAAGGAACCGACGAATCCTTACCCAGAGTGGATTCGTCGGTTCCTTTTCACGGTCGAGCA
Source organism: Pavona decussata (assembly GCF_977016875.1). NCBI lineage: Eukaryota > Metazoa > Cnidaria > Anthozoa > Scleractinia > Agariciidae > Pavona > Pavona decussata. The sequence goes on from NW_028145681.1 coordinate 831,215, forward strand.
TAGAATGATCTTTTTCATTTGGTCTCATAATCAAACTCACTAAAACTGATTCTGATGTTTTCGAATTCCACCGAAAAGAACCTTTATCGCGTTTTATTGTTACGAGTTAATAAAGCCAACATTCTAGAAAGCTTGATTCAGTCGAAATTTTTAAAAGAACCGTATTTTAGAGGATGTTAATGAAGCTATGGATTTGACAGTAATGATGATTCATACAAAAAAAGAGAAAGAAAGAAAAAAAGGAAAAGAAAAATTCGCGGTGACAGTGAAATTTCAATAGCTGAATCTCAAACTGCAACACTCATTCAGTGAAACATTTTCATAATCTTCACCCTAATTGGACGCTGACGGCTAGTATATTGTTTCGTTGAAGATTCACAGGAAATTAACCAGCTGGTCCATTTTAGGATTGATGTTTAGCTGAATGTCCTTCAAATGAGTCCCTAAGTTTTCGCATTGGGTAAGAAATCTCGAAAAACTCAAGTAACACATATCACAAAAACTTCTTATACAAAGGTTAATATATTTCGATGATGATCTTGTCTATCAAATCTTTGCTTTTCTCATCTGAATAACTGGTTTATTAATATATTTGGGAAGGAACGTGGAATGAGATACTTATGCAATGCTTCTCGTGGTAGATCGTCAATATCCCAGCCGTGGTTCGTGTATATGCTTTAAGAATCAGGTCATCCATGGGAAATTTTACGGTATAACATTCGAATGCAATCCATGAAAACTGGTATCTATCCGGCGGGTAATTATAAGAGCACAACATAACAAATACATGAATACGAGACCATTCGACTCAACGGTTTTCTCGGTTCATATTTACTCACTTAAACTAGGAGTCAATATTTAAAATTACGATAAAAAGTTCTTCGGAATAAAACTTTTGTCCAATTGTTTTCATTCATCCGGTTTACAAGTTTCAGCGCGGGGCGATGTAATAACATATAGCACAAAATGTATCTCAAAACACCGTTTCCTAATTATGTTTTATCATCATTAACGTTATGCACAGACAAGAGATAATTTAAGCGGCTTTTGATAATAGTTAGTTGCCTGATTAGCGTCTGTCTCGGCTGAATCAGCCAATCCTGTGACGTCGGTCTCTCTTACAAGCTGATGACGGGGAAGACAGCTAGGCTAAGTGAGCTGAGCAAACGTTACTCAAAGTGTGCAGCTGGCGCTCTTTCTTTCACTGTCTGCTCTTTTTTCCCACATCACCGATCTTTTCTCCTCGGCCCTTAAATCTCTCTTCCTATACATCCGGCCTCCAAATCGCTATAAATGTCCGTAGCATTGCTTTCCCAGTAGTCTGCATGGATGTGTGCAGTTTTCTTACCACTTTCTGCAAGCGGTCGTTTGCCACAGAAGTAAATTACACATAAAGTTAAAATGAACTACAGATAAGCTTTGGTGTTAAAAATTGAAAAACAAAATTATAGGAAAGTAACTTGGAGAAAACTGAGTGAGTTAGTTTATTTGATACGTTTTCTGGTATCATCGTTTACATGTTGTTATGGTTAACAATTATTCACCAAAGTGGAGGTGAATAGTAATGGATATTTACCCAGCTGCGAAGCGACATTGAGATAAATAATTGTTTTAGTCGTTTTCATCGTTTATATTGTAATTATAGTGCTCGACAGTTTTCGTAAACAATACATTGTATTTTAATTAATTTTTCGCCTTAGAATATGAGGTTTGAAAGATTAAATAACTTACCATGCAATGCCGTCAAACCAAAATTTGTTGCCATATATTTTTGTATGTTTTGTAATAGCCGTCTCTTTAATCGAAATATTTTCCTCTTAAGTGACCGTGGCGAAACGGGAAGCCATCTTGTTTCTCTTCGGCTGCTCGGAGGTGAATAGTACTTGCCTAATCACCTTCGAGCTAGCCAATCAGCACGCGCGAAAAGCACTATTCACTTGTGTGGTATACACTAAGTATAGATAACATGTTATTAGGAGAACTATAATTCATTTTCTTCACTGATGCACCTGTCATTGTGATGCCTTTTCCCCCGTGTTTAGCGTTTTAGGAAAATCAATTATATAATCAATTATCTTCCGTTTGTTCCGTTCTACCAGTGAGGTGCGATGCTGATGATACCATATGACAAAACATGTGTCTTTACACATTTCCTGATCGCTGTCATCGTTATTCGGCGCTATGTTTCAAAGGATAATTTGAGCGCCTTTGAATAGTTATCAGTGTGCAAAGCGACATTAACATCTGAATTATCCGATTCTGTACTAGCGGTCTCTGTTACAAGCTACACCGCTGGGGAGCCAGGTGCGGTACTTGCCAATAAACCCAACTCTCTGTTTCGCTGTCTCTTCACCTTCCATTCATAGCTCAGATCACTACTCCTGGGTCTTCAGTGTTGTACAGCCTATCTCCAGATATCATCTTTTTCGGTAGCAGTGGTTTCCCAGCATTCACGAAGAAGAAGCTAAAAAAGATCTACAGACCTCCTTGTCTCACATTTATAACAAGCGTCCTTTGAAGCCGCTAAGATGACTGATTATAGATAAATTAGGCCAAAAATTGAGGGCAATGCATACAACAAATGCAACTTAAAGAAGTATTAGTCAATTTATTTAACACAAATTTTTCTGCGCCTTATGATCTGAAATGACCAAATAAATTTGTTGTTAAAGGAAACTGAAGTCACTCTTTGTCATATTTGAGAACTCACCGAACTTGCTACAAATACTCATCTACGTTCATCTTGTTACGCCAAGCATAAAAAGGTTTGAAGAGGTAATACCATGTACAAGCAGAGGATTTCGTTTTTCGTGTTCGTTTTTGCGTTGTTGCTGCTACTTAACCAGATCAGCTGCACAAGGTGTGCACGACGACGGCGGTTTCGACAAACACTTAATTATGGTAAAAGAAGCTTTACTCTTGGTAGATTCTTAAAGGTGTGTAATGGATGTTGCCTTTCTGCTTAACAGATTTTCATTTTTCTTAGCTAGTAACATTCTATCATTTATGGTGTGTTTTAGTTTTTATTCGACTCTATTTTATATCAAATAGCACAGCGTTATGTCCAGATATTTTGTCCAACGTGTTCCGCAATATTGCTATACCTAGGGGTAGAGCGAGAATGTAGCATATCTTGTCCAAGGAAACAACAGGATGAACTGGTGACCAGCTTCGTCCGACTCGCTATGAACCAACAAACAACTGCGCCTATTAATATCTCTTTCCAACTTTTATTTTGTTTTGTAGGGTTGTTGGCCGTTTGAAAATTTTGAAATTTGAAGCTGAACACGATATGATTCAGTGTATGTTCTTTATATCCCTGCAGAATGAAGATCAGCCTGGAAATGTCGGTGGTTATGACGAAAATCCTCGTATTGAGAGAGAAATGTTTCGTCAAGAAGAGGTGAGAGGAAATTGTTAGAGAGATGAACTTGCCTAGCTATCGAATGAGACTTTACTCAGTAGTAGGCGCAGAGGTATAGCGTGAGGTCTATAGTTTTGATATATGCTTGGCCCCGGTTGTTCAAAGAGCGCATAACTTTATCCACTGGGTAAGTTGCTATCCAGCGGAGCAAATGTACTCCAACCAAAGCTTTTGGCAAGTTTTCCACACAATGCCATTCATAAATTTGACTTATGTTTCTACTCTATTCTCAAATTATAGGATTATCGGGAAAATCTTGCACACATTTTATCTGCCGGATAGCGAACTATCCAGTGGATAAAATTATCCGCCCTTTGAATAACTGGGGCCTGGAGGATAATCAACAGCTGTCCGGCACTGAAAACATTTTACCTACAGTGTTCCCTTCTCGGTCTACATTAACATCATTTTAATTAACATTTTTGCTGGTTTCAAGAAGACGTCAGTCTCTATCCTGGTCTGAATGAAAGTCCTTGCGAAACTAGTAACAAACTGATCAAATTCAGTCATGTTCGTCCAAATCATTAGATTTCCAAATTTTAGTTAGCGTTGCTCTTTGGCACTTGAGATCTAAATTTGTGAGAAAGCGTGCCTTTCGATTTTATATTAACTTCCATTCCATTTAGTTATTTTACTTGCTACCGACTTTCAGATATGTCCAACTCCTTACTTCATTGCTTTTCGCTTTTAATATTGTGAATATAATTCCTTCAGGATAAATAAAAATGTCCCTTGTTTTAATTCGCTAGGTGTTTATTGCAGAACGAGTATAAACGCACACAAAATAATTAATAAACAAAACTACATTCAGAGGGTCTGAAAAATGACCCAGTTTAATCCCAATGAATGCAAATAAACCTTCGTTAGGCAAAACTCTGGGACTGAAATCTGAATTTTCTTTTCTCTTAGTCTTTATTCCCCTTTTTACGAGCTTACGAGAAACTTCGAGTGATTTATAGAGCCACGAAAAAGTCATTTAATTACTAAATCCTTTGTAGTTTGTTTTCTTTTGTCCTTCCCGTTTGGGTCCGATTCAGGGAATGGCTACAAACATTCAGAGGTTTTGCTGACCGAAACATTTCTATTTTTGATCAAGGAGAATTAAAAAAAGTCTTCATCTTGAAGTCTTGCAATTCAGTGTGGGGCCCCGTAATGGAAGACGCATCTCTGTAGCAAGTCCATGCCAATTGTGTGTTGATTTGCATTGGCGAATCTCAAAATAAATAAATTAAAAATAAATAGATAAATAAATAAATAAATAAATAAATAATCTCATTGCACCATCTTAAGCACAACACTGAATAAGGATGCGTGTTGTTGATTCCTTTTTTGTACAAAGGTGATGGATACGGATGGCAGTGATTACCAACAGCGTCCCAATTTCCCAAGTAATGAATAGGTGAGTAGAGGATACCATCGAGCAAGCCTACTGTTGTCATTTTTTGTGAGTTCGTCCGTCGTAGTTTTTCGTGAATTTAATGCTAATAATATAACCTTCTAAAAAAAGGCATGGCATGTCTCGTAGTAAATTAAAGCCTTCAGTTATTTAACGCATTTCTAGCCGACCGCTTACACCACAGCCTCAATATAATCACCCTGAAACTCATAGGATCGTTGAGTAATAAATAGTTGTAGTCAGAAGTTGTACTCAGTAAATTGCATCACAGAAACTGATTGAGTTGTCGGACATATTCAAATTTCACTTTGACAAATGAGAGCCAACCTTGGAAGCTGGAAAACGGTGGCAAGTTTAAAACCGTGTTACTGCAGGCCGACTCAATGCTAGAGACTACATTACCCCTAATGAAGCTATGAGATCGTGGCATAATACGCTCAATTTATTGTTTATATCGCACAAGGGACAGTCGCATATAACAAAACTTGCGCTTCAACAATTTATGGTTTATTTTGTGTATTGGAATACCATCGTGTCGACGCTTTTTGGTAGGTGTGTTGGAGCAGTACTAATGCATGTTTTGTACGCCTTATTTAGGGTTAGTATAGATCACAAGTTAGGGGCAGTTTGTTACCTAAATCAACAAATATAAATAAATAAATAAATAAATTTAAAATAATATCTAAACACAATCCTTCTCTCCGAATTTTTTTTCTATTAAACTTGTGTGAATTTCGAAAAACTAAAAAGTGGCATTGGCTGTCTCAGAAGTATCCTAAAGAGTTATTACGTTTTTTGTTCTAGATTTAAAACTGCAGTCATCAAAACTGACTTCTCAGGAGCAGACACGTGACGATTAACGGATGTAGTGTGTTACAAAGTTAACTTTCATGGGAAAATATAATATTTTCTCTTTTCATTAGATAATGTTGCTTTAATAAACCTCTCTTTTGGCTTGCAGTTATTTGTGTCTGGTTTTTCTAAATTCTGTTTCAAATAATAGCGAAAGAAAGACTGTAAAATTTTAAAGCTTGATGGTGGAAATGGTAAACTGTTGAATCGAGACCAGTACTTCCCGTCCACCAGTCGGAAGTACTGTGTTCGATTCCTGTCAGGCGTGCCTGACATGAACATTCATCTTTCTCATTTTACTGGCTCTATATCTAGCTGTACGACCCCACTTGTGTCATCTTTCTCATTTTACTGGCTCTAAATCTAGCCGTACGACCCCACTTCAAAATTTCAGGATTTGGAAAGTGGGCAAAAATAAGTATTTACAGGAAAGAACACGAAATTCTGTCAGGTTGAAATTTGGGATATGACAAAATTGGAAAATTTTTGTCTTATTGAAAATTCCTAAAAAAATGTCTGACAGATTTTCTTAAAAAAAAAATGTTCGCGTTTCCGTTTTAGTGTTTTCCGGCAAAAGCAAAAATTTGAATGTAGGTTGTACGGCTAGATTTGGAGAAGTTAAGTGAGAAAATATGGTTTTCGCGACCTTCCCCCGGTGAGTAAGGCATTGCGCATGCTTGTTTCAGGGAAAACCCGGGTTCCAGCGCGCACGCGCTCCAACTGGTGAGCGCATGCTGCCTTCGTCTTCAGGCGTTTTCCGCAAAATCACAGCTCTGCAAAGGCTTCAAGGCTGTTAAGGACCGGCAACCATAACAAGACATTTTTATTTCAGTTTCAAGCCCAAACGCAATTTAACTACTTTAGCACACTTCTGGAACCTACCCGAAATACGGGGAAATTTTCTTTCCGAGAGCCGCCACTTAGTTTTTGAACACAGTTTGCGCGCGCTTTACAGGTTCAATTACTGACGGACGCTATTGAGCGCGCGCTTTAAGCAATAGCAGGCTCCTGGCAATAGAGCAATTTTCAGTGTTTACATAGCCTCATCTAAACACGAGGGGGGTTGAGAGAATTCGAGACAGTTATGCAAGCTCTCGACTGCGCCTCGGGTTTGCATAACTTTCGAGAATTTCCCAACTCCCCGAGTGTTTATATGAGGCTATGTAAACACGGAAAAAAGGCCTCTACTGCTTTTGTAAAATATTTTCAAAAATAATACGACAAATGAAGGGAAATTTTGTTTATTTATTCCTTGATTGAAATAGATTTTCGCAATACAGGTTCTGGACAATCATATTTGCTTCTAGCCAATAAAAAAGGCGCATCTGACAACACACGAACCAATCAAAATTCGCGTTACAAAAGTCAAAATCAAGTTGAAATTTCTCAGTGGCAAGCGCTAGCGATTTCAGCTTTGAATCCTCGTTAATCTTGCAGAAAAATACCGGAAGTCCGGTGAAAAATAGAAGAAATGTTCAAAACATACGATTCCGTAAGGAAATAACTTCAAGATGGGGAGTTTATTTGGGCTGAAATTAAATAAATGCCACTGGGCTTGTTCGCTCTTGAAAGTGACGTGATCTTGCCCGATTTCGCAGCCTGAGAACATGATTGAGGAGTTGAATCGCTCATCGTACCTTGCACGAGTAGCGGATCTAGATTGTTGAATTTTTTTGCTGGTAATAGTAATAGTGAAAGTAGATTTCTACGCTGAGAACGTCTCAGGGAAAATACAATTTAAGGAAATTTGACAGCCAAACACGGCAACCGGCCGTACGAAGTTTTATGTAAAACATTTATAGTCTGTAGTATATAGTTTTGTGTTCGTTTTCGTGTACATTTTTTGAATAAAGAATGTCCTTTAGAGTATTTTATTGTAGTATTCAAATGCAAAATTAACTTGAAAAACGTTTACTGCGTATTTTGTTGCATATTTTGTCGTCTTCGCTTGCGCTTCACAGGCTCGACAAAGTCGTCTAGCTAATGATCAATGCGGAGACAGGCAAAGCACTTCTTCCATTTACTTTTTTTCCTCGAGTTCAATGGGGAAGAGATAGGCAAAGCCCAATCAAAATTTGGGAAATTTTTCTCCATTTCGTTAACAGTTGTACTTGACATTATTTTGCGAGTCTTGCAAAAGCTTTGAAATGTTTTCAAATTGTGCCGGGAGACAAAGAGAGCGTGACGTCACAACCGTGTTTACATACTAGGCTGATGTAGCAACAGAATGGAAACGTCAGTTGACAACGGCGCGCGCATAAAGAATGCCCATGTATAGTCGAAATAGACTCGCGTCCAAACTATTCCGCGCGCTCTTGCGTCCTCAAATGACGTTTCCGTTCTGTTGCTATATCAGCCCAGTAACTCTCATCTAAACACAACTATCGACCAATGAGAGCGCGCGTACCATCTTAAATATTTTATAAAAGGTTGTGGTAAGCAAATACGGCGACGATAAAGCCATCCCTCAGTTTATTGTCAAATGGATCACAAAGTTGTGTTTTGTTCTTAAAATAACTCAGTTTCTCATTTATCAACCTTTTTTTCAGTATCACCGAGCAGTGCAACCGACCCAAAGGCCATGCATGCGCGTGCGCATTTGGCCCAAAAATTGTGACTTTTTGTTTCAGTAAAAATGAACTGTTTTCTAAGGAATCGCTCATTAGAATTGTAGGAAATTTTGACAAAACAGTAGTTCTCTAAAAGCGTTACTCGCATACAAACCAAGGGCCAAATCTGACAAAGGGTATCTTTACAAAGCAATAAAATGCAAAACCAACTGTTACAGGAGATCTTTCTGTCAAAATTACATGAAAGCAGCTTCATCATGTCAGTATTTTGTGAATTTTCCTGGAGACAAAAATGATAAAAATCCTAACGAGTGCATTGTCTAAATATAAAGGAAACTTGTTATTTGTGGACGGTTAATAGCTCGCGGCGACACCATGGCAACGGTACCTAGCTCAGCAACAAGTATCAAAATATTTTCCTTCCTAGTTAGTCTTGCACCATGCTTATTAATTTCGGACGTCCAGAAGTACGTATTTTGCAAATAATGTTAACTAACATCTGTGTACCAGAAAACTTTGTTCGGCCACCTTAATGGAACGTCGTGGGATGGATTCCCGTTGGGTAGTCAGACTTCTCTTAAGAGATAAATTCATCATGGATCATAGCTTTGACAAATCAGCTTTCATTGGAATTGAACTTCCACCTTGGAGGGGGGAGGGTTGGGTGGGTGGTGTTAATGACGGTGATGTCATCTGATTATACGGTATCAACAATTATTAAATTCTCAGCCTCGGGTATTGCATTTCTAGCGTTCTGATTGGTTCACCGAATCCCGGTTATCAGCTCATATACCGTAGTTTGACCATATATGGAAAACGATTGCCCCAGGTGTCGCTAAGCTAAATTTTTTTTTCGGCGGGAAGCGAAAGTTTCTTCGGAAAAATGTAGAAAAAAAAAAAAAAAAAAGAAAAAAAGAAAAGGATGAAATACCAAACAATGCCATCTCAATATAACAACAATAAAAGCCACAAAGTTCGGTTTGACACTATTTAATGGTACGTATCTTTCAAGTTTCCTTTACAATCAGAAAAATTGCACGATTTTACGATTTAGATCACATAAACTTAACAACAACAACAACAATAACAACCGGTTACCTTTAAAAATTTCAGGATGGATTGCAAATCCTGGCGGTAAGAGGTTAAAACCAATCGAAGAAATTTCTCAAGAAGAGCTTAATGCCTGCCTTTCTGTTTCTACGCATTTACGTGGACTCCAGTTACAAAAGTTCATCTATGAAATCGGTACGAGCGGCGGCTATAATGTTCGTTTCCGTCGCTCGGCACCACTCAGCAAAGCATTTGCACAAACGTGCACAGCTCTTACGCTTCTCGACTAGCTTGACGTTTAAAACCTTGCACTGAATGCTTGTCTCAGTGAAGTTGTACCTCGTACACTTGGACTTGCCTAAAGTGTTTTAAAACGTCTGCGAGGAATTCAGTTCAGCGTAAAAAAAGCCGTCCTTGATCCCTTTCTTCGCTCGGCTCAACACAGCAAAATATTTGCTCAAATGTGCTCGACTATTACGCTTCTCGATTGGCTGGAACTTCAAAGGCACTTAAATGCTTGTCTCAGAAAGGTTGTTACTTGTACACCTGAACGTATCTTGAATTTGAGATGTTCGGCTTTGTCCGATTTACTTTGCTTTCGATTTTTCATTCAACTCCATTCGCAAAGAGCTGCGCGTGTCATGTGATCATTAAGTTTCGCGCGCTTTGGTCGGAAGTTGCCTCAACATCCGGTCGTTTTAATTTAAAAGAAATTTTTACTTAAAATAAAGTTCAGTAAACTTCAACACCAATACCCAAATGCGGAGAATTTAATAAAACAATTATTCCATTCGCACTTGTTGGATATGAGATTAGTTATAGCCAACTCGGCGCGATCTCATATCCAACGCGCGCTCATGGAATAATATTGTTAATTATTCTACGAGGGCGTGCTGCCTGTCAAATGATAACCGCTAAATGTTAACTTAGAAAGAGTTTTGGGTTGGCTTTGTTGACGCAGTATCTGGCGCCATTGAGACGTCTTTTGACATGTTGAGCAAGGCGTACGTGACATCTTATTTGGAGCACCACAGGGTTGAGCTCATCACTGAGTCACTGCCGAGTGCTGCCTTTTTCCTCATGTTTAGTTGCTTCGAGACCAAAAGTTGATAACACAATTTAAAATTAACAAAAAGATATTTTGGAGAAAGCAACTGTTTCCTGTTTATTAATAGTTTGCGATATTGATAATACCGTATTATGCAAAACGTGTCTTTTAACTTCTCCTGTAATTATTTTTAGTTTTAATCATCAAAGGATACTCTGGCCGGCGCCCTGAATGGTTATCTGTTTAAAAGCGTCCGCCTACACCTGAATTATCGGATTCTGAAATAGCGGTCTCTGTTACAAGCTACACAGCTGAGGAGCCAGGTGTGGTACTTGCCTTTGAAGCCATCTCTCTGTTTCACTGTCTCTTCACCTTCCATTCATAGCTCATATCACTATTTCTGGGTCTTCAGTCCATCCTGCTAACCGATGTCTTTGTAGGCGTTAGTGATTTCCCAGCCTTCATAGAGGTCTATGTACAGATCTCTTCGACCGGACATTTCCAGGTGTCTTCAAGCCGCCAACATGAGTTATAGATAAATTGGTCCCAACATTAAGGGAAATGTACATACAGCAAATGGAACTTAAAGGCCAAGTATAGTATAATTATGTATTTAGCACAATTTTTTGGCGCCTTATGATCTGAAATGACTAAATAAATTTGTTGTTAAAGGAAACTGAAGTCACTCTTTGTCGAATTTAAGAGCTCACCGAACTTGCTAGAAATACTCATTTACGTTCATCTTGTTACGCCAAGCATACAAAGGTTTGAAGAGGTTATACCATGTACAAGCAGAGGATTTCGTTTTTCGTGTTCGTTTTTACGTTGCTTCTGCTTAACCAGGTCAGCTCCGAAAGGTGGGGGCCGCCGTATCGACAGCAACCTTATGGTAAAAGAGGCCATATCCGTGGTAGATTCTTAAAGGTGTGTAATAACTGTCGTCTTTCTCCTGAACAAATATTTTTATTTCTTAGCTTGTACCATTGGTTTGTTTTCATTTATATTTAGTGCTCTGTTGACTGAATTCCCGCTTTAAACTCCTTTTCAACCCAGAGGGAAACTTTTGGTTCAGGTCACTCACAATGTACAAGTATTCGAACATTTTGAATCTCTGAATGAAACTTTGGCAATCCAGGAATCTATTCTTAGTGTTGAAACGCTGGGAATATATTGATTGTTTTTGTTCTTTGATATTTCGAATAGTAAAGGTTGGAATGTATGGCTTCATTCAGTCTAATCGGTTTTAAGTACTGAGTCTCTGTGTTGACTACCCTGGTGCCCGATGATTCCTCGATCAAATCAGAAAAACTAGCCGGAGCACTTTAAAGTGGTATATTTTCCCGATACTGACTGTTTGGAAAAAGGAATTCGAACACGGTTTTTTTAAAGCTCTTCTTAAGTGTTGTTTAACTATCCAACATTGGTGGAATGATTCCCCTAATAATCATTTGTGTTTTTGTATTTCCATCGACTCAAGAACTGTGCAAGAAATTCAACATTCTCTGGTTTATAAATGTTAGACAAATTGAACAAAAGTCGGTAAGGAAACATGATGAACGGGTGATCAGCTCCTTCCGACTCGCTATGAATAAACAAACAACTGCGCCTACTAATACCTCTTTCCAACTTTAATTTTGTTTCGTAGGGTTGTTGGCCGTTTGAAAATTTTGAAAATTGAAGCAAAACACGATATGATGCAGTGTATGTTCTTTATATCCCTGCAGAATGAAGATACTGGAAATGTCGGTGGTTATGACGAAAATCCTCGTATTAGGAGAGAAATGGTTCGTCAAGAAAAGGTGAGATGAAATTGTTAGAGAGATGAACATGAGACTGTACTCGGTAGAGGAGCGGAGGTATTGCATGAGATTTATAGTTTTGATATATGGCTGGAGGATAATCAACAGCCAGACATTCTCTGTTCCCTTCTCGGTCTACATTAACACCATTTTAATTAACATTTTTGCTGGTTTCAAGAAGATGTCAGTCTTTGTGAAAGTTGTTGCGAAACTAACAAACTGATCATATTTGTATACGTCAAATTTATTACTTCAAATTTCAGTTAGCTTTCCTTTTTGGCGGTTGAGGTTGTCATCTTAATTCTAACCATGAAGGTGCAACAGTGCGCAGTTTGAAATGAGTTTTATTGCTAAGACAAATGCGGTACTGCGAAAGTGAATACGACATGCAATGATTCCAAGCTGATACTGTTCGAAACTGATTTTCTTGAAAAGAAGTTAAACACTTCTCATACCCAAAAACTTCAAAAACTTAAAGATAATTTATGTTTACACAAACAGGGCTCGTAATATTTAATCCCAATGAATGCAAATAAACCTTCGTTAGGCAAAACTCTGGGACTGAATTCTGAATTTTTTTTTCTCTTACTTTTTATTCCTCTTCAGTTTTACCGGCTTACGAGAAACTTCCAGTAATTTATAGAGCCACGAAAAAGTCATTTAATTACTAAATCCTTTGTAGTTTGTTTTCTTTTGTCCTTCCCGTTTGCTTTCGATTTAGGGAAAGATTACAAACATTCAGAGGTTTTACTAGCCCAAACATTTCTATTTTTGATCAAGGAGATTAAAAAAAGTCTCCTACTTGACGTTTTTTTAAGTTTTGCTATTTAGTGTGGGACCCCGTAATGGAAGAAATATCTCTGTGGCAAGTCCATGCCAATTGTCTGTTGATTTGCATTGGCGAATCTTGTAAATAAATAAATAAATAAATAAATAAATAAATAAATAAATAAATAAATAAATAAATGAATGAATAAATAAATTCATTGCACATCTTAAGCACAACACTGAATAAGGATGCGTGTTGTTGATTCCTTTCTTGTACAAAGGGGATGGATATGGATGGCAGTGATTACCAACAGCGTCCCAATTTCCCAAGTAATGAATAGGTGAGTAGAGCATCGAGCAAGCCTACTGTTGTCATTTTTTGTGAGTTCTTCCGTCGTAGTTTTTCGTGAATTTAATGCTAATAATATAACCTTCTAAAAAGATGTATGGCATGTTTCGTGGTAAGTTAAAGCCTTGGTTATTTAAAACATTTCTATCCGAACGCTTACACCGCAGCGTCAATATAATATAACTCATGGGATCATTGAGTAAGAAATAGCTGTAGTCAAAAGTTGTACTCAGTAAATGGCATGACAGAAACTGATTGAGTTGTCGGACATATTCAAATTTCACTTTGACAAATCAGAGCCAACCTTAGACGTGGGAAAACTGTGGCAAGTTTAAAACTGTGTACTGCAGGCCGACTCAATGCTAGAGACTACATTACCCCTAATGAAGCTATGAGATCGTGGCATAATACGCTCAATTTATTGTTTATATCGCACAAGGGACAGTCGCATATAACAAAACTTGCGCTTCAACAACTTATGGTTTATTTTGTGTATTGGATTCAACAATTTATGGTTTATTTTGTGTATTGGAATACCATTGTGTCGAGGCTTTTTGGTAGGTGTGTTGAAACAGTACTAATGCATGTTTTGTACGCCTCATTTAGGGTTAGTATAGACCACAAGTTAGGGGTAATTTGTTACCTAAATCAACAAATGTAAATAAATAAATAAATAAATAAATAAAATTAAAATAATATCTAAACACAATCACTCTGTCCGAATTTTAACAAGTATCCTTTGAAAAAATCCTGTTTTTGTTCAAACGTATATGACTTCTATCAAACTTGTGTGAATTTCGAAAAACTAAAAGTGGCATTGGTTGTCTCAGTAGTATCCTAAAGAGTTATTACGTTTTTTGTTCTAGATTTAAAACCGCAGTCATCAAAACTGACTTCTCAGGAGCAGACACGTGGCGATTAACGGATGTAGTGTGTTACAAAGTTAACTTTCATGGGAAAATATAATGTTTTCTCTTTTTGTTAGATAATGTTGCTTTAATAAACCTCTCTTTTGGCTTGCAGTTATTTGTGTCTGGTTTTTCTAAATTCTGTTTCAAATAATAGCGAAGAAAGACTGTAAAATTTTAAAGCTTGATGATGGAAATGGTAAACTGTTGAATCAAGCCCAGCACTTCCCGTCCACCGGTCGGAAGTACTGGGTTCGATTCCTGTCAGGCGTGCCTGACATGAACATTCATCTTTCTCATTTCACTGCCGGGATTAACCTTCACAAATCTTCTCTATTCACCATCATGGCTGTAAGCTTCCAACAGTGTTGGTCCTAACAGTATACAGGACGGGTGTCACATGTGAGTTAACCTGTCAAAGCAAGATGTAATGTACTATGTAAAAATATTGTTCACCGGGGAGGATATTCCCTACTGTCTTTGTTTCATGTCACATGTGAAATTTAGTTCGCCACCAGTCTCCCAGCAGCTCAGTGATTTGAACATCTGAACGATTAAGGTGACTTAACACAGTTTTCTGGGGTGAAAGAAGGCCTTGAATCGGAGTTTTCTTGCATTTTTTTTAGCACAATAAATACATTAAAGATAATTTTGAGTCAGAAATAAAATTTGAAATGTTTAAAAAGGGTGCAATACTGTGGAGTGAGTCTTAAGTGGGGGCCTGTGAACTACACCTTTTAGAGTCGTCTGGCTCTAAATCTAGCCGTACGACCCCACTTCAAAATTTCAGGATTTGGAAACTGGGCAAAAAAAAGTATTTACAGAAAAGAACACGAAATTCTGTCAGTTTGAAATTTGGAAAATGACAAAATTGGAAAATTTTTGTCTTATTTGAAAATTCCTAAAAAAATTTCCGAGATTTTGCGTTTCCGTTTTAGTGTTTTCTGCTAAAAGCAAATATTTGAATGTAGGTTGTACGGCTAGATTTGGATAAATTAAGTGAGAAAATATGTTTTCGCGACCTTCGGTGAGAAAAGCACTGCGCATGCTTGTTTTAGGGAAAACCCGGGTTCCAGCGCGCACGCGCTCCAACTGGTGAGCGCATGCTGCCTTCGTGTTCGGGCATTTTCTGCAAAATCACAGCTCTGCAAAGGCTTCAAGGCTGTTAAGGACCGGCAACCATAACAAGACATTTTTATTTCAGTTTCAAGCCCAAACACAATTTAACTACTTTAGCACACTTCTGGAACCTACCCGTAATACGGAGAAATTTTTTTTCCGAGAGCCGCCATTTAGTTTTTGTGCTTGCGTGCTCCCGGGATTTCCTCAGCTATCTCGCGTCACTTTGCATGCTTGCGATGCTTTCGTCTTGGGAGAGCGCGCATATTACACTCGCGTAGTACAAAAACTGTAGTAAGCCACCTGAAGGTGTCTGAACACAGTTTGCGCGCTAAGCAATAGAGCAATTTTCAGTGTTTACATAGCCTCATCTAAACACGAGGGGGGTTGAGATAATTCGAGACAGTTATGCAAACCCTCGATTGCGCCTTGGGTTTGCATAACTTTCGAGAATTCTCCCAACTCCCCGAGTGTTTAGATGAGGCTATGTAAACACGGTAAAAAGGCCTCTACTGCTTTTGTAAAATATTTTCAAAAATAATACGACAAATGAAGGGAAATTTTGTTTATTTATTCCTTGATTGAAATAGATTTTCTCAATACAGGTTCTGGACAATCATATTTGCTTCTAGCCAATAAAAAAGGCGCATCTGACAACACACGAACCAATCAAAATTCGCGTTACAAAAGTCAAAATCAAGTTAAAATTTCTCAGTGGCAAGCGCTAGCGATTTCAGCTTTGAATCCTCGTTAATCTTGCAGAAAAATACCGAAAGTCCGGTAAAAAACTAGAAGAAATGTTCAAAACATACGATTCCGTAAGGAAATAACTTCAAGACGAGGAGTTTATTTGGGCTGAAATTAAATGAATATTACTGCGCTTGCTCGCCCTTGAAAGTGACGTGATATTGCCCGATTTCGCAGCCTGAGAACATGGTTGAGGAGTTGAATCGCTCATCGTACCTTGCACGAGTAGCGGATCCAGATTGTTGAATTTGTTGCTGGTAATAGTAATAGTGAAAGTAGATTTCTACGCTGAGAACGTCTCAGAGAAAATACATTTTATGCAAATTTGACAGCCAAACACGGCAACAGGTCGTACGAAGTTTTATTTAAAACATTTATAGTCTGTAGTATATAGTTTTGTGTACATTATATGAAAAAAGATTGTCTTTTAGAGTATTTTATTGTAGTATTCAAATGCAAAATTAACTTGAAAAACGTTTACTGCGTATTTTGTTGCATACTTTGTCGTCTTTGCTTGCGCTTCCTCGACGAGGTCGTCTAGCTAACGATCACTGCGGAGGCAGGCAAAGCGCTTCTTCCTTTTACTTGTTTTCCTCGAGCTCAATGAGGAGGAGATAGGCAAAGCACAATCAAAATTTGGAAAAGTTTTCTCCATTTCGTTAAAGGGGCAATTCACCTAAACGCCATTTTTCTGCCACTTGACACGGCTTTAACGGCAATTTCTCATTCACGTTTCAAGCAATCCAAAAACCCTATCATTATCCCGTGAATCTGTGTTGTGGGGTATTTCGTAAAGTTTTGGGTGATTTTTGGATATATTTGGGAGGAGTAGTTTTTTTTAGAAGGATTGGTTAAATTAAGAGAAATAAGAAATATTGAAGATTTAGTGAAGTTTTAAAATTAGAATTCGTACTTAATAATTAATAGACGGATACCAAGTTAGTCCACCAACAACGTTAACCCGGGGTGCTCTTGCGTGGGTATCAACTGTCTGTTGGTGTTCCAAAAATCATTTTCTTTCTTCTATCCCTTCTTAAAACCTCTTTAAATTTCATTCAAATTTAGGTAAATTGCCCCCTTAAAGGGGGACAAGAACATAGCTTTCTAAACATTTACATCGAATTTACAGTGCCAGATACATCCATGTGAAGTGGATGCGAGTTAAAACGCGCCTTTTAACATGTTAATATAACAATAAAAAAAAAAAAAATGAAAAATAATTTGAGCAAAATGCTCCCCCGTCTCTGCTCCCCCCTACCCCCCTCATTGGGGTAGAGTTACTGGGCGCAGAGTCTCTGCAGAGTCCCACCCTCATCGGTCCACCCGCCGAGGGAGCTCCGAAAAACTGATGATGCTGAAAACATTATATAAGACGCGACAGCGTCTCTTGCTCCCATGTGGGACACATTTTCTTAGATGTGCACGAGGCGCAGCCTCGTTTTGGTGCGAGGCTTGTTCGTCCTGTAATGTCATGAAATTACTGTTTTCATTCACAACTCTGGCAGAAGTCTTAAACTCGTGGATTTCTCTACGTCTTTTAGGTTGATGTCGATTACATCAACAATTTTCTTTAAAATGTTCGTCTTGAGGGGGCAATTCACCTAAACGCCATTTTTCTGCCACTTGACACGGCTTTAACGGCAATTTCTCATTCACGTTTCAAGCAATCCAAAAACCCTATCATTATCCCGTGAATCTGTGTTGTGGGGTATTTCGTATGTTGGTGTTCCAAAAATCATTTTCTTTCCTCTATCCCTTCTTAAAACCTCTTTAAATTTCATTCAAATTTAGGTAAATTGC
This sequence comes from Pavona decussata, assembly GCF_977016875.1. Classification (NCBI taxonomy): domain Eukaryota; kingdom Metazoa; phylum Cnidaria; class Anthozoa; order Scleractinia; family Agariciidae; genus Pavona; species Pavona decussata. The sequence goes on from NW_028145681.1 coordinate 849,045, forward strand.
CCCCTTAAAGGGGGACAAGAACATAGCTTTCTAAACATTTACATCGAATTTACAGTGCCAGATACATCCATGTGAAGTGGATGCGAGTTAAAACGCGCCTTTTAACATGTTAATATAACAATAAAAAAAAAAAAAATGAAAAATAATTTGAGCAAAATGCTCCCCCGTCTCTGCTCCCCCCTACCCCCCTCATTGGGGTAGAGTTACTGGGCGCAGAGTCAGAGTCCCACCCTCACCGGTCCGCCCGCCGAGGGAGCTTCGAAAAACTGATGATACTGAAAACATATGCTTATTAATTTCGGACGTCCAGAAGTACGTATTTTGCAAATAACGCTTACTAACATCTGTGTACTAGAAAACTTTGTTCGGCCACCTTAATGGAAGGTCGTGGGTTGGATTCCGTCGGGTAGTCAGACTTCTCTTAAGAGATAAATTCATCATGGATCATAGCTTTGACAAATCAGCTTTCATTGGAATTGAACTTCCAGCTTTGAGGGGGGAGGGTAGGGTGGGTGGTGTTAATGACGGTGATGTCATCTGATTATACGGGATCAACAATTATTCTATGAGGGCGTGTTGTCTATCAAATGATAACCGCTAAATGTTAACTTAGAAAGAGTTTTGGGTTGGCTTAATTGACGCAGTATCTGGCGCTATTGAGACGTCTTTTGACATGTTAAGCAAGGCATACTTGACATGTTATTTGGAGCACCATAGGGTTGAGCTCATCCCTGAGTCACTGCCGAGTGCTGCCTTTTTCCTCATATTTAGTTGCTTCGAGACCAAAAGTTGATAACACAATTTAAAATTAGGAAAAAGATATTTTGGAGAAAGCCACTGTTTCCTGTTTATTAATAGTTTGCGATATTGATAATACCGTATTATACAAAATGTGTCTTTCAACTTCTTCTGTAATTATTTTTAGTTTTAATTATCAAAGGATACTCTGGCCGGCGCCCTGAATGGTTATCTGTTTAAAAGCGTCCGCCTACACCTGAATTATCGGATTCTGAAATAGCGGTCTCTGTTACAAGCTACACAGCTGGGGAGCCAGGTGTGGTACTTGCCCTTGAAGCCATCTCTCTGTTTCACTGTCTCTTCACCTTCCATTCATAGCTCATATCACTACTCCTGGGTCTTCAGTCCATCCTGCTAACCGATGTCTTTGTAGGCGTTAGTGATTTCCCAGCCTTCATAGAGGTCTATGTACAGATCTCTTTGGCCGGAGATTTCCAGGTGTCTTCAAGCCGTCAACATGAGTTATAGATAAATTGGTCCCAACATTAAGGGAAATGTACATACAGCAAATGGAACTTAAAGGCCAAGTATAGTATAATTATGTATTTAGCACAATTTTTTGGCGCCTTATGATCTGAAATGACTAAATAAATTTGTTGTTAAAGGAAACTGAAGTCACTCTTTGTCGAATTTAAGAGCTCACCGAACTTGCTAGAAATACTCATTTACGTTCATCTTGTTACGCCAAGCATACAAAGGTTTGAAGAGGTTATACCATGTACAAGCAGAGGATTTCGTTTTTCGTGTTCATTTTTGCGTTGCTTCTGCTTAACCAGGTCAGCTCCGAAAGGTGGGGGCCGCCGTATCGACAGCAACCTCCTTTTGGTAAAAGAGGCCATATCCGTGGTAGATTCTTAAAGGTGTGTAATAACTGTCGTCTTTCTCCTGAACAAATATTTTTATTTCTTAGCTTGTACCATTGGTTTGTTTTCATTTATATTTAGTGCTCTGTTGACTGAATTCCCGCTTTAAACTCCTTTTCAACCCAGAGGGAAACTTTTGGTACAGGTCACTCACAATGTACAAGTATTTGAACATTTTGAATCTCTGAATGAAACTTTGGCAATCCAGGAATCTATTCTTAGTGTTGCAACGCTGGGAATATATTGATTGTTATTTTTCTTTGATATTTCGAATAGTAAAGGTTGGAATGTATGGCTTCATTCAGTCTAATCGGTTTTAACTACTGAGTCTATGTGTTAACTACCCTGGTACCCGATGATTCATCGATTAAATCAGAAAAACTAGCCAGAGCACTTCAAAGTAGTATATTTCCCCGATACTGACTGTTTGGAAAAATGAACTAAGGGTTTTTTTTAAGTGTTGTTTAACTATCGAACATTGGTGGAATCCCCAAATAATCATTTGTGTTTTTATATTTCCATCGACTCAAGAAATGCGCAAGAATTTCAACATTCTCTGGTATCTAAATGTTAGACAAGTTGAACAAAAGTCGGCAAGGAAACAACATGATGAACGGGTGAGCAGCTCCGTCCGACTCGCTATGAATCAACAAACAACTGCGCCTACTAATATCTCTTTCCAACTTTAATTTTGTTTCGTTGTTGGCCGTTTGAAAATTTTGAAATTTGAAGCAAAACACGATATGATACAGTGTATGTTCTTTACATCCCTGCAGAATGAAGATACTGGAAATGTCGGTGGTTATGACGAAAATCCTCGTATTAAGAGAGAAATGTTTCGTCAAGAAGAGGTGAGATGAAATTGTTAGGGAGATGAACATGTCTATTGACTGAGACTGTACTCGTTAGAGGAGCAAAGGTATAGGGTGAGAGCTTTTGATATATGGCTTGAGGATGATAACTATGGCTAAGATTAACTCCGTCTCCTCCTCGGTCTGCATTTATGGTGTTGTAACATGTTTTACTGATTCCAAGCAGATGTATGAAAATTGTTAAATTAGTTGGTAAATACAAAGATCAATTTATATTTCTTAAATTCATGGTTTCAAATTCCAGTTAGCGTTCCTCTTCGCTACCTGTTGTTGTCTTCTTAATATCAGAGCGACAGATTGCTTCGAAATGAGTCCATGTTCTCCATTTTCTGGTTTTGTCGTTATTCGTTTGTTTGTTTTTTGTTTTATTTTGCTTTTTTTTTTCCAACTTGCTTGTCACGTGATCAAATTGACATTACCCTTGTTTGAATTTCCCCGCGCTTTTGCCTTCGTTGTACGTGCAAAATAGGCTAATTATTTTTTATTACAAAACAGGTGATGCTTCCCTTTTTGTAAGGATATATTACTGACAACTCACGAAAGACTACGACAGTATCTCTCTTAACTAATAAATTAATAACCAGGATATTTAACTGATCGTTGAAATGCTGAATCGCTAAAGTCAGGAGTTTTAGAAATAATAACTTCACCAAAATATTTCAGTTTCGGAACTGGCCTCAAGTCCTTGCACATCTTTAAATTCACTGTGAAGAACAACTAGAGTTTCCTTTAGCCAAATGTCATGACGAAAATGGGGGAAATTATGAGAAAATTAACGGTGCGATTTCCGGCCTTAATATTCTTGACTGGCCAAATTCAAGGCATTATATTGGTTAGGACCTTTTGGAAGTAACGAACCTGATCTTGGCATAATACGCCTAATGTAGTATATGTCCCTGATATCATGATTAAAAGGTCTGATTACACCAAATAACCTAGAATAATTAACAATTATTCCACGAGCGCAAGTTGAATAATTGTTTTATTAAAAAAAAACAAAAAAAATTGGTAGATCTTGCTGATTTCGGTTTGCCAGAAGGCAATTTTTAAATGGTCGCTATTTCTCAGGCATGGTATAATAACTCATATACAATGGCCGTAAAGCCAATCAAATCCCTGAAATTGCATTTTACAATGATCCAGTTTTTAACAATGTGCTTTAGACGTTTATCTCTTTTTCTGTTTTTCAACTTTCAACTTTTCTGGACGTTCGGGGCACAAAATATTGGTCGTAACAACGAGGTGGTGGTAAGGCGGGTTCCACTGTATCTTTTGAAAAGACCCTTAATATCCAACAATTCTTAAATTCTTTCCGGGTAACTTTGAAATAATAAATCTTCACCAAAAAAATCCTGATAGTAGAATAACAAATTTGGCTGTCCTGAAAGTATTCCTAAAAGGTTATTGCCTCTTTGTTTCCTAGATTTAAAGCAGTCAACAAGATACACCGGATTGACCTCACCCAGGAAAAGACGTGGCGATTAAGAAACATATTGTATTAGTTAATATTAACTTTCATCAGATAATGGAATGTTTCTCTTTTCATTGGATCATGTTGCTTTGATTAAAAGATTTCTTTCGCCGGGCTTGCGGTTTCATTTGTTTGGTTTTTTTAAGTTTATGTATCTCTCAAATCTTGTTAATTTGAGTCACATATAATTGTTTTTAATACTTTGTGTTGGCTCCCTTAAATAATTATTCTGAATGGGCATGAATCCGAGCCGTTGATCCAGTTGCTGATTTCACAATAATTCATGGATTAACGAAAGAAAAATTTTGAGTTCAGTTGGTAAAGAAATGACAAGTAATTCGTTTGCCACTTTTATTAGTTTTCTTCCTCGTACAGTTCGGCAACACTGTGATGTATAGTCATATAACATGCAAAGATATATTGTCGACGTCATCTGTTGGTAAACGATTTTCCCATTACTTTTATTTCGTCTTGTTTACGTGACACTTTCACCCTATCTAGGCCGCATTCCACACACCCACCTCCCTTCCATCACTTCGCAAGCCATAAAAGCTATGACACTGAGACTTAGAGGATAGTAAGCCCAAATATATTTTCTTTGAGGTCTGCAATGGGAAGTGATAACGCCATATCACGAGGGATTTACGTTAATTTCTGAAAATGTTGGCCATTTTGTATCCGCCATCTTGGATTTCTTGATTTCTTGACCTCAGAAAACCATTAAAGTTGACCAAAAAGTGATTAAAATGAAAAGAAAAGTACAAAAATGACAAGAAAACACAAAATTTATTGAAAGAAAGTTAACTTTTTTTTTTACATTAAAAACAGGAATCTTCCGTTTTCTGAAAATCAAGTCTGTCAAAATTGGTTGCCATAGCAATGAGTCCTAACCTACCACATTATAAATTATTCCTAGATAATGTCTTAATGTCTTACGCTTGCAATTAGGGACCTTACGAAAACAGGACGGCGACGGCAACGACAACGCCACAAAACAAAAGGCTTACCGTATTTACTCGAATAAGCGCCGCGGCGCTTATTTAATTTTTCGTGTGTCCTGTGCGGCGCTTATTCGAGGGCGGCGCTTATTTGAGGGCGGCGCTTATTAAAAGGCTCATACCACAAAGCCAAAACATTTTGATTGTACAAGCAAACGCTGACAATCTCCTTACTGCAACAGTTACAGGGAAGAGAGAGAGGGAGGTTGGGCTTCTCTTACCGGCAAAGTTTACAGCCTTCACGCAAGAACTGAAGAACGCGAACATTTTGAAGAGAGAACTAAATGAAAGAGCATCAAGATATACTCACTTCGAACTGAAAACATCACTATTGATGAAAATAAATTCCCATTGTTGGCTTAGAACCGCATTGCAGCGATTACAGTGTATTTTTATCATCTTATGGAAATACTCAAATAATCGCCGCACCGGTGCTGCGGCGCTTATTCGAGGGCGGCGCTTATTAACCATTCCGCTCCATGTGCGGCGCTTAATCGAGGGCGGCGCTTGTTCGGGGGCGGCGCTTATTCGAGTAATTACGGTAATGACCAAAGACAATCGCTCTGCACGTGCGTTTTATGTTGTGGTACACTTACCGCCGTCCTATGCAAAAAAAACAACGTGCAATGACCATTGCGAGGTTTGGTGGAGAAGGTGAACACACGACGGTGAATTTTTTATTCTCTTTATTATCTTGAGCGCCCCTCCTACCAATTTGGTTCCTTGCTAGTCTGTCGTTTGTGTAGAAGCAGAACGAGTTAAACAATCGCGAAGTAGCACAAATGAAATAAAGTTATATTTGCAAGTGACGTTTTCGTTGGCGTTACCGTAAGGTTATTCGTAAGGTCCCTATTTTTAAGTCTTTGATGACGACCTCATTTTCTAAGCTACAGCGATAGTACATTGAGGTAAACAATCTCTTGTCTTGATAATTCGTACCAACAAAACCCGTTTATTTGTTTCTGTGTTCTTTTTGCTACGATTCATTGAGATCTAGGTACTCTTCTTTCAATGTATACTCATCACCCACCAGTAGTTCCTATTGTTAGTTAAGAATTGAAATTTACACAGGCCGTACAACATGATTAAAAACTTTGCGCAAATGAATGAAGAACTTGTGCGCCGGACCTATAAACGTATATAGTGTGCACGAAAGCAATCCATGTACTCCTCCCTCCGGCTCAACATGAACATGCTATCCGTAATGAGGTGTATAAATGTCGAAAGATATTGAACTTGTGTTTTTATGGTTGTCTGACATTTGTTAGAAATTCGGGACATATTCCGGTTAAACTGAGCTTCTGCTTAGTCTACTTTAAAACTATTTTCCCTTCAATCTTGGGTTAGGAATCCTTCTGAGAATTCGTATTCCACTAAACATTTCTGATCTTTCAGACCCGCAGTTCTCTATAGTGAGTGGGGCACCATGATTGGACTTCACTGCGGAACAAAGCTAAACTTACCTGCTCTTTGCAAAGCTCCCTGGGTGAATCAGTTTTCTGATGAGGAATCACGTCGAGTTACACTCCCTAACCGTGTAATATTTTGTTATACTTCATTTTTACTAAATTTCGTTTGTAGGTTGGCGTTCAGTGCTAGTTTATTAAGTGAGTGCACGCGATTTTGATATAATGTTTTACATACATACAATATTTATTTTCGCCTCAACTTATCTGGCAGCGCGTTCTTCTGGATTCTTTTAAAACCGGTAAATATCCTACATGTAGGGTGTTTATTATTACACGAAAAGTAGCCTCAAGTCGTTAAGCATGAAGCACCGTCATGCACGCGATGCAACACTATACAATGTCTTAATTACTTTATATCATTAAATTTAAATGTTATTAAATGCGATTATGTAAAGAGATAGCCTGGTTCCCACTTGTGTACTAAGCATAAGCATAAGTAGCCTGTGAACAGACTTCTAAGTGCGGTATAGGGCGAAAAAAAATCGGCGAGCCGGGCAAGCGGAGCGCGGTATTTTTTATCTTCGTCCTATATACCCCGCTCTGGAGCCTGTCACAGGCTAAAGCATAAGGAACACTATGTAAACCGGTCACTGACATTAGCACAAGCATAACCACAAGAAAATCAAAAGCACTGCTCGTCTCATGCTAATTCGCACAAACTTTTTCGCATGCTTTTGTCTGCACCTATCTCACAAGTGTGAACCAGACTTATCTATCTATCTTCGGAGTTTTAAAGCCACGCAAACTTGCCACTGGACTCAGGAGATGGTGGAACTTGAGCATCAGGGAAAATGTCTACTTCGCCTGTTTCTGTCGTAACTTTTCCGTCCACTTGGTAACTCGCCATGAATCTTAAGCTTAATCTGATCTTTTCCTGAAAAGAGGAAAAGTTAGAAACAATAGTAATGGTTTCTTAACCCTGGTCACAACTGAAGACTAATGGCAGCACAATTGGTTTAGAAGAGCCCAAATATTTGATACAGTACGTTTTTACATGGTTTTGGTCAATGAATGTGCTGAAATTCACTTACAGTTACACTTGAATTTAAAAAAATGAGAGCAGACGAATTAGACGAAAATCGAACCCGATTCATGTGGCAGTGGCGTCAGATCTTTTTAATCAGGCCGATTCACACGCTAAACCAACAGAAAAAGAAATCGCTCAGCGAATTGTACGTGTTAGTTGGCCCATGTGATTGAACCTATTAATTGGGTCGCTAAAATTGGTACGTGTTAATTCCCTTTGATTTACAAAACTCAAAAGAAACTATTGGACATCGGTCCTATTTTGTAGGTGGAAAATGTGCCTTACCGTACTAGTAAGTTGCAGATAGTCTCTCGAAACTGGTTGAAATTGGCATTAGCAGTTTACTGTCTTGTCTGCTGCGGACATCTAGGGTGTCACGCTTTAATCACAGGATTACCGGTTTTCAAACGAATTGACAAGAATGAGACACAATAAGCATACCTTTGTTCGATTGCCTATCAGCATCACTTGGGTAATGCCGGTTGCTGGAGAGTGGAATGGTTCACAAGCTGGCAAATTATCGGCTGATGGACGACGAAGCTTCAGCATAAACGGCTGCAAAACAAAGCAACTTGCTTGAAATGTCTGTTTTCAAGTTCAGTTAGTACAGTTATCACTGTCAGTATCAGTTGAGGACAATTGAACCTAGCTAGTTTTACTCAACTTTACACAACGCCTTTCCTAGCTGTTAAAGAACTGCCCCCTTACCTTTGGTACTTCAGGTCTGAAGCAAAAATTTTCAACAGCTGACTGCAGTGAACTCGTAATGGCGATCACAACAACTACCAGATCCTCTACAGGCAGTTTTGGAGCATTCTACGAAGTAATCAAATAAGTAGTTTTATTGCGAATAAACTTTGGCAATGGGAAGACAAATAGAACAACGCTTCTTATATCTGAAAGGACGCATATATTAAATGATCAATGTAAACGGTTGAACATCAGAAACCGAGTAGCTGGTGTATTTAACATTGCTTTGTTTGTGTCCCGGCCGGGGTCAATTTTAAAAACTTACACAGTCTTGTCGGTTTACAAATCTTTGCCGTTGGTTTGACGTGTATACAAAAAGAAACTCGGCAAGTAAACATTCAAAAGCGAGTGCAATAATTATCGCTAATAACTTCTAACAATAGTTTGCGAGACTTGTTTTCCGCATGCGCGTGTAATAACAACTGGAAGGGCCCGAATTGTCCGTTGCAAGTGAACACGCTTTATTAAATTGTTCCCCGGATAAGCGAACTCGTTATCCCGATACTCGATTTTGGAAGGATATTCCTTGTATAACAAACTGAACTCAAAAATCCGAACTAAAACTTTTGCTAATATATATTAATCGCAAATACAAGCTAATTATAAATATGAGTTTACGTTGATGTGTTTGTTGAAAATAATCCACTGCTGCATTGGTGATTCCAATCGTCATTTCTTCAAACCGAGCGAAAATGTTCGAAAATCGTGGAGTGGTTGGTAGTTTGCTGCGGTACAGGCTAGGACTCAGAAGCGGGACAAAAAAAAATTGCGTTACAGTCTGTAGTCTGAGTACCGTCCTACAGACTTTGAGTGACACTAAATTTCTAAATCATGTGCTCAAATGTACGTATTATGCTCGTACGTCTTTGTCGGAATAATACTTTCCCCTTTCCCCTCTGGCACAATTAAGGTAACCAGGCCTGTATCGCCCCGCAATCGCTTCAGAGACTCCTTACAAACGATCTTACCGTGCAACGGTCCCGTGAAGTTTTGCCCGAGTGTTGGCAAAGCAAGGACTCACCTCGTTCAGTTCAGCGAAATGAAAAATGATCCTGATGCCATTTTTATCTAGGACTGTTAGTGGTGGATGGTTAACTATAAAACCAATGCAGTAGAAAATGAGTTCAATTGTATTCTATTTACCAGATTTGAAAAAAAAAACAAGTAAAAGTAAAAAATCCGTATAGGTTTTCTGAGGTATAATTCGGCTTCCTCGTTACAACAACAAAGATAACATTACTCACCATAGCATCCATAATAAAAGGAGAAAATAAACTAAAGGATTGTACACAGGTGTATGATAATAAATTGGTGCCAATAGACTTACTGAGGTATGAGACTGATCATGAAATACAATATACCCATCTTGCGGTGCAAACGGACTCACATGTCAGTTTACGAACATTGACAAGGAATTCGAGAAATTCATGTCATTTGATTAATTAGTAGACCTTAATGGTTGTTAGTAAAGGGTTCAAGCTAAATGCTAGCGACTACTTACCTGGGTTTATAGCATCCAAAAAATTGTCCCGAGAAGGAGTTATTGTCCGTCTTTGTTCCCCTCCTTTTAGCCGGTGTCTTATTCTTCCTGGTTGAAAAGGCTCTTCTGTCATTTGTCCTGAGAAAATGGTAATAATAAAATGAGTTACGATTCAGTTACAATAACCTTAACTGATAGTCTTTAACATGGCATTTATATTGAGTTCCATTAACAAAATCTCAGTCAATTCGATGCCAATAAAAAAACTTTTACTTTAACTCTGGTGCATGTCAGGAGCAAAAAAGTTTATGCTAAGTCAATCCATTTGCATGGATCGCTGTGGGGAAGGTTAGGCCCGTGATACCAATTCAATTTCAGTTTTACTTTAAGAATTTTAGCTGCAGTCAATCTTGTACAATTTCACTCATATTTTCTGTAATAAGGTATTACTATACAGCATCTATGATATCAATCTGTGTTGTGCCATACTAAAGTGCCGCCTTGATTACAGGGTCAAGGCGATTTCTATGTGATCGTATAAAACCTGTTCTCGCTGGAAACGTCTTCACTTGTACATACCGAGGGCCAAATGACTGTGGGCTCAGACATTTGCTAAAGTTGTCTTACAGTATAAAAGAATACGTATTTTTTTGTTCTCCGTTCGGGAAGCGAAGAAAGTTCGTTGCCCCTTGTGAAACGAAGATTGCGCTGGCTGTCAACGTTTGCTGACTGTATTTAAACATGGTGAAAAACAGTGCGGGAGCCGTACGATGCACACATGCATCATTGAAGACAGAAAACGGTTAGGATTCACAAGTACCTACAAGGAGTAGTTACCATTACGAGGGATCGACGGGAATCGAGCCTACACAAGGGATCTATACAACGAAAAATGCAGGATTTGTAGTCACCAACGAGATATGTATGCGAAGATAATCGGTGTCTTCAGATAAGGTAGAATAGAACTGCGCTCAGCCAGTATCATACAACCTGACCTTTTTCTTCATCTCCAACACTTTTTACTGGTCGGACAGTTAATATGGAACTTTCATCACCGAAAGGACCCATGCTTTCATCAATCATCCGCCGTGGTTTTCGGTTGTGGACCTGATAATCACGGCTACGAACAATTTCGGGTACTTCTGATGCTGCCAGTAACAATTCTCCAGGATCAAACGGTTGGTCTCCCTATAAAAATGATAAATTATTAAATTATTGATTAATTTATTAACAACATTTTCATCATTTTCCAGAACTGCGCTTCAACTGCCTACAAGGAGTTTGATCCTGGTAAACTGGTTTATTGATTCCTGCAATGAATTCGCAGTTAAATGGCATAATTTTCTCCCTCCTTGAGGGAAAGAGCAGATTTCATTTGAAAGATGAAAATCCAAGTTCTCCAAACAGGAGTCGAACCTATGACCTTCTGCTTACCAGTTCGTATGCTCTACTGCCTAGCCACAAAAGACTCATGGGAACATTCATGTGGTAACGTTATTCACACTTTAAACAACAGGGGACTTATTAATAAATGATAAATGTTCTATTTTTTCAGTTAGTGACCCATGCATTTGCTGGAAAGTTCCAAACGATAGAATAAAACTGTTTACCCAAAAAACTGGCCAAAGTAATTAATGTCCAGGAGATGAGATAGAGTAAATGGTTAATTTGGGAAAAATACAAGAATTTAAAAAACAAAACAAATGCCATAAATCAAATGAAGAGATTATACCTGATAAAACGGAGATCTCTCAAGAGGCGCAGGTGCTTCTGAAAAGGAATAATAAAGTTTAAGTTGCAACAACAAATTATAGCTTATTCGCTCCAGTTTTCTTCCGTCATCTATAAATGACGGCAATATCGAAAGAAAAGGAAAATTAGAACAACATTTGTAGGTTGTAGGACCGTGAGACAAGTGAAAAATGATGTATTGTAACAGCAATCAATGTTTTTGAAACTCGTCCTTAAAATTGCATTCTATTCCTGTCAGGTAATAAACAGTAAATAAGGACAGGCGAGCACCCTTCCAATTTACAAGAGAAAAGTCCCGGGATCGAGATTGTTATGGTTATGTATATATTCATATCATAAGCCTGGTTTCCATGCTTTGGACCGGCGGGCCGGCAACCAAAGCATTCTGTCGAAAAAGAAACTACCTTTAAGAGACAAAGTAAAGCGAGAGATGACGTTCATATCCTTTCAATCAGTGGAAAGTTTAATTCTTTATATGCCAAAGAACTAAAAGGTTTCCCTTTCTTTCTGTAAAATAATCTAAACTGAGTGAAACAATAGATATCTCTTTAGCAATGGTATACTAATCGAGTTGTCTGTTTGAAGGAAGGCATTGTTAAACAATGAGAATGTTACTTGGTGAATTGGTACATACAGTAGTTATTTCCACCATGTTAAGGTTTGTAATTGCATTTATGAGATCCTCTCAGTCCCCATGTGCTTCATGGGTGTATAAAACGCAGCCTATTGTAACAAAGTTTACAACAAAGTTTTCAGTTCCCAAATTTTGAAGAACGATTCTTTTGGCTAAGTCAGGCATTCTGTATAATGTTTGTCTCACCTGGCACTTCATCGTCATCGTCTGTGACTGCCTCCTCGCTATCTTCATGCAGCTCCTATCGACCACGAAACCATATGTTATTTTTAAAGCACAAACAACCACACTTTATAGTCCGGCCGCATTTTATTCGTTCACGTACTCACATGGTTCAGTAATGAACCCCTCGTGATAATGAACATTTGCCATTTTAAGTACAAAACTTACCTCTGGAGTAAAAGGATCGGTTGGCGAAGAAGAACGCTTGACGAACGATCCTGCCTCGTTTCTACCAATTGCCTCTTCATCATCATGACTGAGTTTGGATTCAGGGATAATTGATCGGGATCTTTTGTCGTAGTCTTGATCATAATTACTGAATACAGTTAATCTCTCCTGGATCTGTGAGGGTAAACGCTTTGAAGAGACCTTTTCTTTAGGAAGTGAATGGTATATCCTGATTGGTCCTGTTTGTTTTTGCTGCATTTTGTCTTGTTGATTGAAGCCGGTCTGTGATTCCAACGATATAGAGTCTTCTGGACTTTCCTGTGGCCCAAGAGGAGCCGTTTTTCTGGATACAGTTTGTCTGTCGCTGATGATCTGTGGGGGTAAACGCCTCAGTGATGGGACACTTTCTTTAGGAAGTGAATGGTGTTTTCTCCTGATTTCTTCTTGTTGGTCGGAGTCGCTTTGTGAATCCAGCGATAAGGAGTCTTCTGAACTTTCCTTTGGCAAGACAGGGGCCATCTCTGCTGTGTTTCTGCCAAAGGGTCTAAACCTTGCTCTTGGCGGTATAAAGTGGTCTCCGAAGGTGGAACTTTCTTCATCTAAACGGCGGGGTTTCCTGGATTCTTGTGAATTCCGGCGGCCTATAACCGATCCTTTTTTCGTCTTTTTGACTGCTCCATCACCTACCTCAAGTGGATTAATTTCAGTTCCTTCGATATTAACACAAGGCCAGGGCTGGCCTGCGGGTCTACCAGCCATTTGAGCAAACTTGAAGATGGCTTTATTTACTTGGCAGACAGAAGCAATAATTATTTGGCTGAGTTCCCGTTGATTTTTCTTAAGGAAGGCTTTACCGAGGATTATCTTAAAACTATTCTTGACAATCATCATGGAGTGAAATTCTTCAAGATGCAACATACACGACAGCAAAGCTTCCTCGGGATGCTGTACGTTCTCAAGTATTATCGCCGTGACAAGAGTAACCATTGCTGTAATGCGAGCCATCGGGCGAAGATGATCGTCATAGAACGCTTCTAATGCTTTCTCTCGGACCGTTTTGATTGCATTTTTATCCGTAATATGCAAGTCTTCCAGAAGATCGACCAAAGATTGAGATGCAGGTGCTTGGGATCCTACTGAACTGCGCTGGCTGATAAATCTTTGCTTGATGCTTAATTCTATAAATCTGGTATATACTGATTCAACAGAAACCACCTCCCGTACACGTTTTGAGCTTGCTGCCGCATCTCTGTCGTGGTTTGATATAAGGCAATCAACAATGTCATTTAAAACCTCAATTGCGGGCGAATCCATAACGGCGCGTTCAAGAATTGAAGAAGAAAAAAACTGTTGTGCAGTGTAATCTGCAAAAAGAGGCATTCATTCATGCACGACTCTGCAAACGGAAAACAAAATTCCACACATTCCTGCGGGTCAGTAAATTATGTTTCCAACACGCAAAAATATATAGTTCAATGCCTCACAAAACACTTTCAAGTGAGCTAGGACAATGAACTCATCTAGAGAAAGCGGAGCAAACTGTCGAAAAGTGCATCTTGCTCCATCGGTTGCAGAGATTAATAGCAAAATTTGTCAATATATTACAACAGTGAATGACAGTAACATTTCGTTTCTCTAAATGGCTAACACCCATGAACACCTATGATTTTTATTTTGTCTTTTTATCTAAAACATAACGATTTCAATAACCCTCCGCGAACAGTAACAGCTACCTGCAGGTTAGTGTAACGGTACGTGTTCGCTATTTTCTACTAAGTTTTCTTTCTTTCTTTGCTAGCAATTATTGGGGGCCGCCGGTGCTACTGATTTTCCTTTGAAATTATTGTATACCGCTTTGTTTGAATACCAATAAAGAAAAAGATCTTGCTCAATATCGAAGCTAAATGATGATTAGACAGCTCTATAACACTTAACAGTATGTTTGGGACTCTGTTAATTTGTTTGGTGTAAGCGAGATTCAGTCACCACGCGACCGTGAAACGTTTTGCACAAAAAATGCCGAGGTAAGGAAAACTTTTACTTTGCTACAAAAACTTCTTCAACTAAAAACTTGTTTGTTTGTCCACATTTTTCAGAACGTGTCAGTAGCGTTCTATAAGCCTGAGGCAAAGTCGTTGCTAATGATTCATTAAGATGCAAAGGTTTCAAGTGGCACTTATCCTTTAGCGTTTGCCGTGTTAGCCCCTTTTTTATCCCCTGGTATCCGCCTATAGAAGAATATGATATTAAAGGTTTTAAAAACATTTTTGTTTCATTTAGTCTTTACTTGACATATAGAAACAACCCAAAGAGAAATTGAGAGAAAAACAGTGTAAATAACTTTTGACAGCCACTTGATTGAGTTCGCTACCATTTGTTTTGTTTTGTTTTTGTTTTGATATTGACCATAGGGCGTTCACCTTTTAATGAAGCACTGACTTGTAACGTTTGTTTGACTCTAACTTGCACTCAAAACTTTGTGGAATTTACCATGTTTCCGCTTTCTTATACTGATTCACAACATACAGTCATTTCTTTTGGCAAGTGATGGCTTCTCTGGGATTATCAGTTCTTCAAAGTGCTATTGGCCTGCTTGTGGGTAAAGGCAGGGATTGGGCAGGCAAACAGCTGTCTGGAGGCGATGTAACAGATGACATCTTTCGTAAGATGATCGTGCGTGATACAAATGAAATCATGCGTCAGGTGGACGGATTAGCAAGAAAGGATCTAAATACAAGTATCAGTTATTTCAATGAAGGAGCAAGTTTTCTTTTTAAGTTAATGAACAAGACAAACAGTCCTCAATCACCAGAGGCGGTTCTGAATGTGGCGAAAAACTGGACATCAACTGTTTTAAATGATTCAGATAAAAGGAAGTCTGCCAGGGCAAAACATTCCTTTGAGGACGCTCACAGAAAGGCAAGAGAAGCATTCAATAATGAAGCTCTAAGCCCGTCAGATCGCATACGAGCAATGACTATTCGTGTTGCGGCCACAATTCTGGAGAAGCTAGACGACCCCGAGAACGCCTTAGAAGAGTGTGTAACGTGTCTTCAGGAGCTCCACGCCATGCCGGCTGTTCGGAATAATTTCAAAGTAGCGCTTAAAGGAGGCTGGAAGGACAAGTTTCAACACAGTAAACGTTGGAAAATTATTTCCACTGTCTGTCACGTGAATCATGTTGTAAATGACATCAAATGCATGCTTAAGATCGGTAAAGATATCGAGATGCCTGATATTGTTATTGGAGTTGGAGAGCCAGTTTGCCCATTAAATAACCAAATAGTAAGGGCAGAACTGCAAAAGTTACATTTAGGTTTTGGGTTACCAGCGGCTGAAAGGGAGCAAGATCTGAATAATAATGTTACCCGGGATAACGTGACAAAATCGGAAGGGGAACAGCCTAGGCAAACACGTATCTTAGACCTTGATATAATACATGTAGCTATTGACATGAACAACAACACCTATGTGTGGGTCGAGCTTGAAAAAGGAAAGGGATCTGCTGAGTATAAGCAAAGATCGTATAGATGTTCACGTGTCTAGCAAGCTAACTTAATAAACTATCCAAGCGAATAAGTTCATGAGAATTACTTTGACAACAAGTATGTTTATACGACAGAAATTAAGCACCCGAGTTTAGCGAAGCCGCCAAGCACATGAAAATGAACTGGTGACTTAAATTGCCATTTTTCGAAGAATTAGCTGAACCTCGACTTAACTAAGCCACAGCTCATTTCTCTAGTATATACGGCCCTACCGACAACTTAGCAACATTCCTTAAACATGAGCTATATTAATTTTTGATGTCTGCTTGTCATGCTTAAAAGCAGTTTTAGCTGTAGCTGTATTTATTACGTCAAGCATACAAGTACATAATATTCAATACCTATTTCCATGGACTCCATTTTCACCCAATTTCTAATTTCTGAAAGGATCTATAATTTCAAGCACCCTTTGTTTTTCTATAGACTCTCTCACCACGTATAGTTCTAGAAAATTAACTGTAAATTGTATGATGTGATGGAAGCAATAAACTTAATTTTTTTAAAGCTGAATAAAGCCTTATACAACAAAAAATCCTAGCACTGAATGTTTTGACACTGGCTTAAAAACGTTAACGAACGTTTAAAATTACTAGAATTTTCGATCGAAAATCTTCGATCTTCATCAGTGTGATTGAATTGAAATTGTGGTGGTGAAACTATATAATTTTATGGTGGTACTGATTAAGCAGATATGAACAAAGCCTGCGAGAGGCAGCAAGGTAACTAAAGAAGATGTAAATATTAGGAATGTTAATGTGATCATTTCTTTTATCGGGTCTCCGGCTGAGGGAGTGCTGCCTCTTTTAGTCATTGTCAAACCATTCAGTATTTGTATGAGTATTCCTGACTGCAATTTTAATATTCTTCGATTAAAGCCTTACTCACGCCAGAATATCATATTACAGCTACAATGTATTAATTCTGTTTTTGAGCTAGGCTGAAACAATCAAGCGACCAGCGATTTGCTTGCTAGCTTGTTATGCAGAGTGATGGGCTGGAGGCCAGAAGAAGAAAATTAGCTTCATAGAGGAAGGTGGAGGGTCACCAAAAAATACAGGAGTCAGATGACTGGATAGGCATGCAATTTCCAGAAGCGAAAGAAGAAGAAAAAAAGTGCAGTCCATTTTTCTTTTCTGTTGGGAGGGGGAGGCGGGGATATACATGTATGTGCAACAGTTGTATTTCGCCAGCCCACTCCTCTCTTCCCTGGTCTATAAAAATGAATGGTATCTATTGTAAAAGCAGTGGATAACTGACTACTATCTACAGACAACAAAATTGCAAGCTACAATCACAGTTTGAGAGGTTAGCAAATATAAGAGCAATCCTTCATGAACATAGGTTTGTCTCAGAGGGTAAAAGGTTTACTAAAAATTACATGGACCAACAACTTCTGGCACACTACTAAATGAATACATAAACTTCTCCTTATCAGTGATAGATACAATTTGATGTTGCACTGATAGTCAATTAATAAGTTGGACTTCTTCTACTGCTTTGAAAGCAATTTCCTTCTTTTCGTATATCCTTTTGGATAATTTATGTGTCAACATGTTTTTTTCTTCTTTTCTTTATGCATTAATATAAAATTCAGTACCAAAAAATCAGAATTTTTGGTATCATTTTCAACAAATTCTAACTCTGACTGACATGAAGCAGAAAAAGTTATCTTGAATAATAGCATAACTACTCCATGATCAATGGCATCAATTAGTAATCAATTGCTAATCAATGACTAACCAAAGACAAAAAAATTACTCATTGATGTCGTTGTATACGTGTCATCGATTACTCATACATGTTATTGATTACTCATCTATGCAATTGATTAATCATTGATGTTACTGTTTACTCATTGATTACCTATTGATTACACATTGACCAACAATTTCCTATTTATCCAGTAGAATTACCTACTAAGAATTTCCTGTCATAGAGTCAAATTATTTTCCAGAAATACCATTCTGCTGAGTGGAAATCATGCTTCTTTGTTATAAATGGTGTTCTTGGTCTTATATTAATCCTCCTTGT
Source organism: Pavona decussata (assembly GCF_977016875.1). NCBI lineage: Eukaryota > Metazoa > Cnidaria > Anthozoa > Scleractinia > Agariciidae > Pavona > Pavona decussata. Next base: position 867,128 of record NW_028145681.1, read on the forward strand.
ACAATTAAAATACTGGAAAGTTTGTAAGGAGATTATATGCAAAGACAAATGAATTTTTATAACTAAAGTTAAAATTGTTCCTGTGATGTTCAATTTGTTATCTTTTTTGCACATTCAATCATAATACATGTACTAATAATTATTACTTTAATTATTAAAATAATTTCATTTGTACCCACAGTCAAAGATATTGATATAAGTACAGTCAACTCACTCATAAGCGACCACCCTTGGTGCACGACAAAGTGGTCGCTTACGGGAGGTGGTCGCTTACGGGAAAGATCAACAAAATAAGCATAATTTTACCTTAGCAGCTAAATTAGGCAAAAAGAAACTAATTTATTTGATTTTTTCACATTTATTCATTCGTATTAATTCCTTCAATCAGTACCCTTAACTTCTATGGTTTATCCTATAGTTCTAGGAAGCCTATAGTTAATAAGCCCCCGGCTTCTATATAGGCTTCCTAGCCTTTAACCCTTTTAATATTGTAAATAGTTAAGTATGAACATTGTAATAGTAAGAATATTGTGTGTCGTCTATAATGTATTTATGTTGTATTTTTTTTTTGGTTAATGGCAAAATAAACGAATTGAATTGAATTGAACGTTTCGGAACAGATCTGTCCCGTTTACCTACAGATCTAATTATAGCCATCTTCTCTGTCTGTAAACTGTTATTATCTGTCAGCAGTCCGGGGTAGGGTCATTAAAAATTGAACTTTTGTCACTTCTAAGTAATGATTTACTAACGATCATACGTGATTATGTTGGGAGGTCGCTTACCGGAAACAGAAAACAAAAGAATATGTGTTATTTCTGGCCTAAAAAGAAATTGAGTGGTGGTTGCTTACAAGAGAGCTCTTGAAACAGTATTTAACTGAGAAACAAAACGGTTGTTTACGAAGTGGTCGCTTACGGCAGGTGGTCGCTTACGAGAAGTGGTCGCTATGAGAGAGTTGACTGTAATCAATGCAGCAATCAACGCCTAATTGATGACATTAAACATTATGACATCATGATTAATTGAAGACAAACAATTTTGTGGCCTATTGAAAAATACAATCACATAGGTTCAATCAAAACAAATTTCCATGACTGGTCAGCTACATTCAGAAATTATATGGATTTGAGCAGTACTTTAACTTACAGTGTTAATTTGCAGGTATTAGTAAAAGTAGTCTGCAATACCCCACAAGCAGGGGAGAAAAATCAAAAGTTGGTATCTAATACACTCTCATCAGTATTAGCCCAAAATTTTAGCAATTGAGGCTCAAAAGCATTTTCTCCGGAGTATGGCAGCAAAATCATTTCAGTTTATCGAGGCTAATAGAAACAAAAATCTCTAAATCTAAACTGTACGAAATGGTTCATATATACCTCTAAGGCGCTGTTGTAATAACTGCAGGATAACATTAATCTCATTACTTTCATGGGCTGTCTCTTCTACAAGTCTTAAACAGTCACTAAGCGCACGTGGAGAGAGTCTTCCTTCAGGGTTTTTCTTGTGGTACAAAACCTTTGCAAGCTCTCTCAATGCCCACTCACAAGCATCCTTCACTTCTTTCCTCACTGAATTCACCTTTTGTTCTCCAGCCAGAACCTTGTTTTCCAATAACTCCACTCGTCTCTCAGCCAGCTGCTTTCCATCCTCTGGTGCAACCAAAGCATACTTTTCATGACGTCGCAGTTCAGTGATTGAGATGTGCTTGGCAATTTCAACACACTGCTTGCACAGTTCCTCCATGACAAATTCATTAGCCAGAACAAGAAAGTCAATTGCTTGATGTGGTGTCTTTTCTCTGTGTAATAGATACTTTTCACAGCGCTCGGTGAGCTGTTCCATCTGGTACTCTCTTGCCAAGGACAGTAAGTAATAACAGTTGTCTTCGTTGATTGATTTAGAAGTTGGGTAGATAACAAGCAACATCTCCTTTATTTCAACAGCTTTTTTCCCTGGAAGTGATATTTCATTCGATGATTTCTCTCTGAATTCTGAGCAGAACATTTTTTCAAACACAGGTGACCACATGGACAAAGTACCCTTATGAACATGGAACTTTTTTTCCTCAACAACAAGAACAACATCACTTAGATGCCAAGGCTCAGAGAAATCTGGTTCTGATCCTTTGGTCTGCATGATTAACTATAAGAAGAAAATAATATTGCAGTGAAGTGTGGATTTAATAAGCATTATTTTATCCATCTTAAAATAAATATGCAATGGATTTACACAGCTGGGCCTGGTTGTTTGAAAGCGGATTAACGCTAATCCATGATGAAAAGTTAACCGAGCTTTTCATCTCACTCATTAAATTTGTTTTTAAAACTGATTTTAAGCTCAAGGAAAAGTCAAAACTGAAGGACAAAAATCTTTTTCAAATTATAGCTGTTGCTAGTGTTTGGCTTTGTAATGAAAATTTGACTTGGGCAGTTTCTATTATTTACAATTCTTTGCAATTCAGTGTGGATGTGGGGTGAAACGATACAAGCTTCTTGGTAGAGGATGTCCAGAAGTCCTGTATGGAAAATCAGGTTGAAAGGAATTCATGCAAAATGCAGTTTAACTGTAAAAGCTTTCTAAAGTTTACCTCTCCCATAAACCATAACCCCCCCCCCCCTACACACACACACACATTCCCATGTTAGAAAAAAACACAAAAGAAATATGTAAAACCTCAGGCATACCAAAGGTCAAAACATTGGTCAGTGTGTGTCTAATTAGGAACATTTAGTCTTCTGAGTCTGCAAAAGCATGATGTGGGGATACATGACACGTTACTTTCCGTCAGTTGTGAGGAAACACTTTGGACAAAGCTAAATTAACTTTTGTTAAAAATTCATCATTTAAAATAAGCCCCCTCCCTATCTCTATTAAGCTCTCCTCCCAAATAAACTGCACCCCCCCCCCTCCCCTTTCAAGTTGTTCTGACAAAGGGCTAATGCTTGGAATGCCACTCTTTACAGAGGCCAAATTACCTTATAACTCAGGTGATAAACCCAGATATTCGTTTTCCACTCCCCCACAAACACAGTACCATTCTCAAGGTATGAAATTTAAATAGGCCACTAGATGGGGCTTAACAAGGCAATTTTACAGTACAGTATGTTTACCAATTTACAGTCTTATCACTACAACAGACTGCAACAAATTAAAAATTCAGCCTGAAACAATAAACATCACTGCGAGGGTCTGGGGAATACACCCATTTATTAAAAACTGAATCATTGTATAATGCAATTCGAGGGATTTGATTGGCTGAGCGGCCATGGTATTTGAGCCATTATACCATGGCCAAGAAATGGCAGCCATTAAGTTGTCTGCTGGTTCTTCTCTCACAGCGAAATCAGTAAGAATTAGCAATATTTCTTGATTGTTTTTAATAAAACAATTATTCCACTTGCGCTTGTTGGATATGAGATGATTAAAGCCAACTCGGCGCTACGCGCCTCGTTGGCTATCTATCATCTCATATCTAACGCGCGCTCGTGGAACTATTGTTAAATAAACTCTTCAATTTATTCCCCAGAGCCTTGAAGTGATGTTATTGTTTCAGGGTGAATTTTAATATATTGAAATTGGGCTATTTCAAAGTATAAGCCAAAAAGGCAAAAAATCAGATTTTAAAACAAGGGTACACATAGGCATCTCATTTGGCTTACTATAATTATTTTGCATATTTTAGCAAAACTGATGATAAGAACTAAGGATATCAAGCATCGTTACAGTCAGGTTTCTGAGTGCCATAGTAGGCTAAAAGAGGAATAAAACACCAGTCTAAGTACACAGGCTCTAAATTTAAAGATATGTATTCTGTAAACTGCGACAATATCTAACTTGTTTCTAATCACATTTGTAATGCCTTTCCTAATACACCTTGCTGCAGTGATGATCAACAAAACATATTATTAAGCAAGCCAAAAGGTCTAAAGTGCTCTGTTTCTGCATTCCACAAAGTGAGCTCTGCATAAAAATTATTTAACTTTTCTTGTTTACCTTAATTTTGTAAACCCTATTCTTGAGTGTTTCTTGCTGTAAATGTGTGCATGTATCTAATTCCAGAAAATATTGATGATCCCCCCACAAAGGGGTCTGGAAAAACCAGGGGGTGGGGGTGGGGGGACCTCAAAGGACAAAAAATTTACAGGAAAGTATGAATTTAAATTGGAATTTCCAGAGAAGTGAAAAGGGGGAGGGAAGGGGGGTCTAAGAGAAAACCTCTTCCATCAGGGAGGTATGGATATTTTCTGGAACTACTGCACACAATGATGATTTGCAACCACTAAGAAGCGAGCCAAGGGATCTGAAATGCCTTGTTTCACAAATTTCAAAACCCATAAAAAAAGCATAAAATGCAAGTCTAATATTGTCACAGTCCACTGGGAACTCACTTTACAAAATACTATAAACTAAATTCGAGTTTGAGACGACGTTACAGCTTTAAAATGACAGCTAGTTGGGAGAAAATATATTCTGAATTGGGCTCCGACTTGCTTTGCGACTCCTCCCAATACGGAATATATTTTCTCCCAACACTGTCATTATAAAGCCGTAATGTCATCTCAAAATCGAATTTAGCTTTTTATTGCGATGCACTGAACATTTTGTTGGAGAGAGTAAACGGATAAAGTACATTGTGCGCTGATTGAAAGAGAAATCTTACTTCAGTCAAACTGTAGCCATGGTAATATCAGTACGTAAAATTTTTTCTTGGGGCGGATTATTTGAATTTTTGGCTTTAATTTTTACATCAAAAAAAAAAAATGCAAAAATTTACAGTACATTAAGTACCTACCATTGATGAAATAGACAAGCTAGTAGGTTTAAACATTTTACCAGCAAATTTTATTGCAAATTTGTTACCGCTGCAAGATAAACAATAACATGAAAACCGTGATGAATGAACCTCACAACCAGAAGCAAGAATAAAAAAAGCAACCATACGAAAACGAAAAAAGAGCATTGTTATCCTAGCTTAGATGCCATGGAGATTTAAAAATTTGAAACAAACCAAGCCGCGAAGAATACTGAAAAAATTTCCGTCTGCCATTTGGTGCTTGCGCTAGCTACGACGAGAAGATCAAAATTCACAGACCTGAACCGTGAAAGACAACGCAGCAGAACTCTTGAAGCAATTTTTCTAGAGATAAGAGACACCAGAAAAGAAACTTTCGGCAAAGAATATGAGCCAGCAATGTTGACAGCCTACGAGAAAGGTATTAGAAGGTATTTTCCGGAGAGGTGCGAAGGTGAAATTTTCAGTATATATTGGCGATGGTAAGTACCAATTTAAACAAAAAACTTTGAGCAAAGCGAAAGCATCTCAAAGCGTCTGAAATGGGGAGTAGTCCAAATAAATCAGATCCTTTTGCTTTAAAAATGCCATAATTTATTGGAATTTTACCGTGGCCATTTCACACTCAAGTAAAGAAAAAGTCTTTTAAGTAAATTTCTCTTCATCGAATTTATAATCACTCTTTTTCGTTTACCTTCAAGAAAAATGTTGTATCCGCTGTATATGGTGCATGTTCATCACACAAAAAATATTGTTCCTTGAACAGTGTCAGAAGCTTTGTAACTCAAATAAAAAGAAATAACCCTTTAACCCCTTGGAGTGCCAATTGGCACATAATTCCATAAACGTTTCAATATTTGACAGATTTCTATGAATTTTTGACACGGAGATGGTCTTGTGAAGATCTACTCATTAAAAGGGTAAAAACTTAACCCCCTCCCATATGTGATATGGTTGACCACCCCCATAACTTTTCAACTTTTTTCCCCTAGAAGTTGTGGGTCTTAATACATAGTCTCACATTAATGAACATGTTGAGAACTGCAAAATAAGCTATAGTTTTGAGGTATATCTAATATACACAAGGATTGGGACGTTTTTGAACTTTAGAATTTTTACGTTTTAAGGCCATTTATCTCAAAGCCATAACTTTTCTCATTCATAATAATATATCAGTTATGAACTACACTCGTGAGTAGCTTTAAAATGGTATATCATACATGGACATTGAGTCTGTAGTCTTGGATCTGGAGAAAATGTCATTTTGCCTTAGGGGTTAAAGGGATAAACAACACCATCCAAGTTACGTCGCATGTTCATTCACAGAAGTAAAATTTTGATCTGTGCGTGCCGAACCCATTTAAGTGCCGTGCTGCCATGCTTACATGACAGTTTTTAAGCCAATCAGAAACCATAATTTTGAGACGATATTATCCCAAAATAACATCGCCTCAGCACAATAAGAAGATCCCCCTGGATCACAATAAAGATCTGTAATAATTTTTTGTGAAAGTGCACACCTTGGAACTCTTTGCTTGCTATTTTTTCTTCAGAAATTTGTTATCAATGCAGCAAAAGAAAATTTAATCTGAACAGAACTTTTGCAGATGTCAAGAAGCAAGCTAAACATTTTATAGGTCTACACAGAGCTTGTCTCACACTTGCAATGGATATCTGTAATTTACAAAATGGAGAGCTTGGCATGGTATCTCTTACCTCACTATTGCTTGTTAAGAAATCCCCATTGCAGCAAGGGATATTCTAGAAAAGGGTTCGAAAATGTAAAGAAACAAGATGAATAATGTCACGGTCTAAGAAGAACTGTCTTGTTTCAAAAAATAAAGATTACGAAATATAGAAACTGTGTATTTCAGGGCGTGAACAATCGATGAAATCGATATCAATCGATTAATTATTGTTAATTGGCATTGATTGGCATCGGTCAATCCACGCAAAAGTTGTCGAAAACTTCATCGATTGGCACTCAAACCAAAGTCAGGTTTCTGCCGGTAGCTTCAGTGTGCGCAGAGCGTATGGTATTTTTTAAACCCCAGTAGTAATGTTTGAGATTATATAAATTTAACCACGAAAACAGTGTAAGACACAAACAAATACACACCTCGCTCTCATCCATATGTCTGTACAAACACCCAAAGAGATGAATTATCCAGGTTCCCAAGAGTGATTTACAGAGTAAAACCCTGGTCAAAGGGGCATGATAGTCAATGATAGTTGATGATAGTCGATGATACATGTAGTTAAAGCGCGCATGCTTGTTTGACCACCAACTATCATGCGCTATCATCGACTATCATCAACTATCATTCACTTTGAGCGTGTTCAAATTCTTCATTATAGTTAATGACAGTTTTTCCTGTTTGACCACACGCATGCTACTTGATGATAGTTCTTCGGTCAGCTGTTTTCTCCACCAGCGGTCACAAGATTAATTTTCAGTTACTTCTTCCAACAACTGATGGAAAACAAAGCAGGCAGATGCTTTCTTTCGCTGCAAAAAGTTCATCCGTGCGAAGTTTTAATTGCGATGTTGACACTCGGCAGGTGCCTCACACTAGAGGCTCATGGTAAACTATCGTCAGTTATCACGAGTTTCTTTGAGCCGTTTGACCACCCGCTTGATAGTTGATAATAGTGGATGATAGTTTTGACCATCATCAACTATCATCGACTATCATGCACCGTTTGACCAGGGCTTAACACAGAACAAGTTCGGCGGACAAAGCATGATTGCAACCTCGTTCCCACCTGAACACTTAAGTTTAGACCTGCAAAATGGGCAGGAAAGTAAACAGGCCCAACAGGTTTAACAACTGACATTCCCATATTGCTTCTCAGTAGTTTTTGTTATTAATAATGTCTCCAATAAAATGGCAACAAAGTGTGTTTACTTACTGTATTGGTAATCAAGGAAAGTGAAAATCAGAATTTTTTCCTGTATTGGTAATCAATGACAATCGATAACAATTGACAGTCTATGTTATTTAATAGATCTGTTTTCATCGATTGTTATTGATAATCGACGACAATCAATAATCACAAAAACTTACGAAATCCATTGACTTTCGATCACCAATATCAATCGGTTAATTGATATCGACTGTCATCGATCATCGATTTCATCGATTGTTGATGCCCTGGTATTTCCGGTGTTGTATTCTCCTTTAGGACCTACCCTTTAGCTTACCATATACAGAAATCTGACTGGTATTCAATTCTGCAGGTTTAATCATCGTTTCGTTTTCAAAACACGGACGGCTTCTCATTAAACAGGATTAAGATACATCGACCTCCCTCCAAATTCCAGACGAAAAATTGTTCCTTAATAAGCCCGGCCCTCCCAAAGCGGTTGAGTTAAAAGGAATTTCAATTTCTAACCTTGCATCGATGATTAATAAATAACGACAAATCCCCATTCAATTATACAGTGGCCGTACCTTCTAACTGAACAAAATATTCCAAAACTTACCGTGGAGAATGTCTACAACTCTATCTGAGCAGTTCAAGAGAACGTTCCTTGTGGAGAAGTACAGAAAGTGCCTTCGTTTCCGTGACAAGTGGCCGATTTCTATCCGCGTACCAAATGCGCATGCTTACTTGACTGCGAACCAAATGGATCAAGGGCTCAGCAGAATAAGGTCACGTTAATCTAAAACGAGTCACGCTATTTTCAGCGCTGGTAACGCGAACGGTGAAGCATGAAGGTTGTAGCGAAAAGTAATTCCTTAATACCCAAAACCTAAGACCGATATCATAAGACCAAAATCTAAGACCTAAATCTATTACCACAAACGTAGTAAGGTCCCTTATATTTTTGTTTGTTTGTTTGCTGTTGTTGTTGTCGTTGTTTTTTTTTTTTTTTAACCAAGGTCTTAGTTAATTTTTGCTTTTTGTGGAAAACCAAGGTCCTTTATTTCTTCTCATTTTGTTCTGGGTCAATACAGTCTGTATATGAGATGTTAGTCATTTGCGTTGTTTCTGACTTTCGATTCTGACTATGCGCGAAAAGCACATGTATTTACTTCCAAAAAGAAAATGGTTGGGGGGATACACATTTTTTCAGAGATAATAAGGCAATGAGACTTCTAGAATACCTTAATACATAATCATACATGGCCTTTTTTTTCCCAAATTGACGCTTAATTATCCAGCTCTGAAAAATGTGTGGGTTTTCTTTTTGGATTCCACTGAACCCTTGCTAAGATCCGCTTTTCCGGTCTAGTCGTAAGCCGCGCAAAAATATATTTGTTTTAGTAGGCACCGTCCTTACTAAGAACCCCAAATTTGTCAGACCATACTGAGATGCGCAGAACGCATGCACATTAGAAAAGGAGGCATCGTCTTTATTAACTCTCTATCAAGTGCCCATCTCTATACGGTGAGTACAGAAACTGTGATCGCCCTTGTGCAACTTAAATTTCTAGTTGCCTAGAACGTGATCAATTTTCAACTCGTCTTAAATTGTTTTCCTTGGTAATGGGTTAACTCGTTATTTCTACATTCAGCTTCCCTTAATCACTGAATTGTGTGCAGTAACATTTAATTGGTAGTCTGCTGCCCCCCTTCAAATTTTTGAATTGTTCTCTACAATTTGCTGAAAGGAAAGCTATTCCCTACGGTCAAAACATTTTCCATATGATGAGCCCAAGCCGAAATCAGGTAATCCCGCAACTCTTCCCCGAACGCAACAATTTATTTTTAAAGGCAATTTCATTTTAATATGAATTGGTAGGTTGCAGGTTCAAATTCCGTTCTAGTTGTTTCAAGGTAGCCCGGAGGGCCTGGAGTTTCTGACTCCTTAGCTTGGCCACACTCACTGGTTTGTCTTTTTCCAGTTGGGAGTTTATATTTACCCTTGATACGCTCAATTTAAAATGATTGTTTCCAGCCTCGATCCTAAGCCTCGACGCACTTATCAAACTGAGCTTGCGAGAGGAGAACTTGGGACCAAGAGCGATAGCGTGTCTTCCCGATCAGTAATATTCGACCGCGCGGCAAGGAGGACTGGAGACGAAGCGAACTGGGCAGTCGTGCTGACTACTGGACTGCACACCACTTCTTTGCTAACTCATTTTCGAAAGCAAACTGGCAATTATTTATTTAATTTCAGCTCTTAAGTTTTTTCTTCATAAATTTATCTCAATTTCATTGTCATTTTTTATGTATCCACACAAATTCGTGTTTTTCTGCACCCGCTTCACCACAGAACAAAACCAATATAAAATGATACGACGCGGTCAGGTTCAGGTGGGAATTCTTTCACTATTATATATACACTAATTTTTTGACCCAGCAGGCAAAACAGAAGAAATTTTAAACGGATAGTCTTCAGAGTCTTGATTTTCGCAAAAACGAAAGTCCTTTGATAGAAAAAAAGAACCGAAAAGAAATTGAAATAAGGGGTGTTAATTATTTACTGCTCAATCCCCTCATACCCATTGGTCTTAGATTTGAAAGGTCTTACTAAGACCTTGGTTTTAGAAATAAAAAATAAAGGAGTTTCACGTTTTGGTCTTGGACGATGGTTTCGTTGAGTTTGCCGGGTCTTACATTAGTTTTCGGGGGTCTTTTCTCCGCAATAACCTCGGCTCGAAACCTTCATAGCTACCTTATTACTTTTCCGTGCTGTGCTGGGGGTGGGGGGGGGGGGGGGGGGGAATCAGGCCATTTCATTTGAGAGAGTAACAATTTGTACGCCAGGAGCAAAAATGGCAACCGTAAGTGGGTATAGCTGCGGTATACAAACACCTGTGAGCCCCTCATCAGCTTAGGAGATTCGAAAATGACATTACATTACTTGTCCACACCTACAGCTTGGAGAATCATGATCTCTTTGTTATAATAGCAGAAATCTCGTGCCAATAGTGGCATGTACAAGATTTACTAAACCAAGTCGCTATCACTAATGCGTTATTTTTATTAATTTCACTCCATATCGCACTCTGTTGTTTAACTACACTGAACAGTTATACAATCAATTATATCCCATTGCTAGTTCAATAAACAATCTTGAGTAAACACTGACAAATATAACTAGGATTCCACTCAAAGATGTTGATATTCATTCTGGTAAAATGCCATCATTTTGGAAATTTTCAGCGTTTTATCCTTAGTCTCTTCGAGGTTTTGAAAGCAATCTACAAATGCATAAAAAAAGCATATAGAGCTTCCTACAGTCAAACTCCATCAGCTAATGAAAGATGGTAAATTCTAACTGTTTTGTCTGTGGAAAAAAAAAAACAAAGTGTGCCGGCCATTCCAATCAAAGCTATTCCTTCATAATATACTGAATACTATCGTTTGTTTCTTGATTATTTCTCAAAATTATGTGTGGTCTTTTTTCTTAAACACTTTTACAATGAAAGAGCTATACGCGAAATTACTCTAAGTTAGCTTTCCACATCCAGTAAGCACGCTATTGCAAGACTAATTCAGCAATCTCAGTGAAAAAAATTCTTCAAACATTTGTCACACAAAATACAATGTTACCATTTCAACTAATTAAAGTCATTTACACCAACCAATAACATCCGGTCATTTTCTAAGCCGACTCTTCCATTTCGATCAGCTTGTTCACGCCGTCAATCACAAATTGGACCAGTTGTACCTCCGAGTAACCGAGTCGGTACTTGTTGGAGATGTCATAAATGGCACCCGAGGAGTCCGAGTGCTCTCCGTACAGACCACGGACCTGTAGGTGGTTTTCCTTTGCCCATTCTTTGAGACCATTCTCTCCCATCTTGGCCACCAGTTTCTGCAGCTGGATCAGCACTCCCCCACGGAGACCTGTCCCCAGATTAGTTGGGCAGCACGTGATCATGCCAAGGTGATTTGTCTTCTGAAAGGTACGGCCGTCTAACTCTTGAAGGAGCTTCTCGATTGTGTTTACAGCTTTCACGAGAGTTGCGAACACAGATCTGGCATCACCGCCTTGCTGCATGGAAATCACACGGATGTGATCGCCTTCGTTGAGCCACACAGCAAAGTTTCTGCTCTCGTTGAGATAAATCCCTCGCCCATGTGGCCACCATCGATGGTATCCACTGTCAGCTTGCATCTTGTCATTGCCTTTGAATAACAAGTGCTCTCTCACCAGTTGCTGTCGCTCGTCCTCAGTGATCTTCACCAATGAATAATAACGCCCCGCCAAATCTCCCTCCAGTTTATCAAACACTCTCAGCATCAAGGCTTCTATCGCCAGCTTTTCATCTTTGGTGTTCTGCCCAGGAGCGAGATTGAAGCCAGAGATGTTCCTAGCCACTCTGATTCTTGTAGAGATGATCTTGGTTGGGTCACTGATGTTGCCTTGGAGATTTTCAATGTTCATATCAGTGATATGCTTGTCTTCTGGTTTGAAACCACGGTGATACTCTTCAATGACAGGATCAAAGAATTCCGCGAAGACAGAATATGAGTCGGTGTCTCCGGCATGACATCCCATCAGGGACTTTTCTTTGTTTCTGACTCCAGAATTCACTGCTCGGGCAATGGTGAATCCTGTTGATGTCTTCTTGTCTTTCAGCCGCTCAAAGACTTCCCTTGTGAGGTACTTGGACATAATAGAACTAGCTCCAGTTAAATCAGGATATTTGTTTTGTTCAAGATCTGGGTCAAGCTGCACATCATTCTGTTCCGACAAGTTTATGTCATCTCCCAACTTCATAGAGTTATCCTGGACTATTTTTGGCCGGCCTGCATCCTAAAAGCAATCCAGAATCATAACGGTTAAACGGCGTAAAATCCATGTGATCTTCGCTTGACTCACAGGCAACCGTAGTATTTCAGACAATTAAGGTTATTTACAGATTTGAAACTGCAGTTCGTCGTGTATATATCTCAGTAAAGTAAATCAAAATGAAATGTATTTATCCCGGCTTACGTTATGGTTTCCTCAGTTGTTCTGTAGACTCAGTTTAGAGCAAAATTTCGGGTCTTTTACCGAGTGTAATTTGCAGATGATTGAGTGGAATTGTTTATTATGAATGGCATCCATCGGTCTTGTCAGACTATGGAATTGCGTGCGTGGAATTGTAGTGGTTTGCATAAGTGAGGAAACAACGATCTCAACACACTCAAGCGCACAAACGGATCAAGGATTAGCTTTTGTAACTTCAATTTGTCATTACTACAAACCGCATTTAAAAGTTGTCCTCTGACATTATAATAGGTGCCCATCGGTACAGCACAAAGCACCTTTATAGCTAGAATTACTAAGAAAACACACGCTAAAATAATATTGGGAGACTACGAGGGCAATCTGGCAGACACTAGTCAAACTTCTGATGTAACGGTTATCATTTATAAAAGAACAAAGGACACACAGTGGTCTAGGAACACATCTCACAATCCACTTTACGTACTGTAGGCGAAAAGACATTTTATTTTTAAATGCCTCTAATCTCATGTGTGAAGCTTCCTTGGCTGCTCAATAATTTCGATGTTTCAGGTCTAAAAGAAAATATTCAGACATTCTCAATAGATCTCAATACGGTCTACGCCTTACTTGGTTTGAAGCCATTTCGGGAGGTTCTTGAATTTGTGGAGGATCCTGCACTTCAGTCCTATTCTTCTTCCCCTTAAAAATGCCGCTGCAGCAATCTACAGAGAAGGGATTCGATCAGGTCGATCAGTTTAAATTATATGTATTGACAAAGCTTTGGTATGTGGTAAATTTTTTGTCACGAACATGTTTGTCTGTTTTCGAAAAATATTATTCGCAGTTTCGGAATAGCAACTTCACTTTGCTCTGCCGACGTATGGCGGTTTTAACGTGCAGTGAATACGGACCCCCGTAGCATGAGTGCCGATTAGCTCGTTAAACAAGGCACAGTTCCACCAAAGTTCCAAACCTCTTAATCGCTCAACAATTGTCTGTAATATTTCTTACATGTAAGCTATGTTGACTTAGATTATCCGATAAGAACAGTATCAGAACAATTTAGTAACGCAGCTTAAAAAAATTTCCTTCTTTAGTCACCTCTTCATTTCAATTGTTCCCAAATGTTGGCTACGTATGCCATCTGTTTTTCGTTTTAAAGAGATTCCTATTTTTGCAGTGTAGTTCTTCTTTAATCACAGCTGCTTTCCCCCCTTGTTTTTGAAGCATCAAGGGATACCACGTATTTTGAAGAAGGCCAATTTATAGATGTATGAAGTCTTTTGTTTCAACGCTATTTTAAATACTAACGTGAGTCGAAAGCTTATGGTTAAATTTTAGCCTGATATATACAACAGGAACAAGATGATCTCTTGTAGGCATTTCTGCAGCGAGGGGCACAGAGGATTTAAAGACATGAAGATACAGCAAGAGAGGATGAGGTATCTCATCCTTGGATACAGTTGATTGACAGGGTCAACAGAGAGAAGGAGCTCAGAGACAAGGAAGACCCTATGGACTATGTAACGATGATTCTTTTCTGGGTGCCGCAGATGAGACGCGCAATACGGAAATAAAATCGCAGAAGCGCTTCTGTCTACTTATTGTTAACGCGCGCACATGCTTGGTCATGAGGTAAAGCGTACTCTTGTATTGTTTATCTTTATAGTAGTACATGCATGGTGCGGATTTGTAACCGTCTCCTTAACCCTGATGAAGGCTGCTAAATACAGCCAAAATTTAGGTTCACCGTTAAAACAACATCTGTTTGTCTTCATTTGTGATAAATATATTTATTATTCAACACATTGTAACACTGCTCAAATATGATCATGATGCACTGAACTTCGGCCGTAGTCAAAAGATATCCCGCGACATACGTAACTGTACGTGTGTCGGGGAAAAATGGCAAAATAAAGATCGTCTCCAGCTTTTCTGCAATAAAACTGTGCTTTGTTATCTATGCGTTGAATACTAAAACAATTATCATGCTCAATCTTGCCGAATATCCACTTATTTTAGCCAACCCACTTATTGTAGCCGATACTCGATATTCCGGGTCGATTTCGCAGGCTAATTGTTACATCAGTGTATAAATATAATTCTAGGCCCGACGTTTATGAAAAGATGGCCGATGAAAATTTGAGTGCTTTTCGTCAAACGAGACGGAATCATGGGTTCATGGCCCTGAGTAGGTTTACAATAATGCAAAAGAGAGAAGAAAGAGAAAGGAGAGAGAGAGGAGAGGGGGAAAAGACTATGCAACCTTTCGTTTCTATACTGACAAAAAACCAGTCGCACCGTACTCGCCGTCAAAGAAGCATGAGTTGAGCGGACCTGTTTCCAACTCCCTGAGCTAAAAGAATCGTTTAACAAGGGTAAACAAATCGTTCAAAGAGAACCAGAAAAATCTTTTAAATGCCTAAATTGCTAAATTTTGGTCGGCGACAGTCAACGTACCATAACACTTAACGTACCATGTAACGTACGATAGTTACCCTGAACGTACCATATTGTAACTTGTGTGACGGTAAAAGGCCATATTTTCACTTTGATTCTTAGTATTCTTTACAAATTTTATAATTAGAAAAATACAAGTTATCTATAAACGTTAAGTCTAGTTTGAAATTAAAATCGATCGGAAATCATGTATGCATTGGGTTTGCTATCATTAAAAATTAATAAACTAAAATACGATGAAAGCCGCATCAATCATTCAAATGATTGATCCAGCAGATTGAACTCGTCTAATGCCGTCTAAGACGACTTGTACTGGTTGTCGCACACAATCGAACAAATCGAACTCATCAAAAAATACGATAAAATAAACGTTGGCGAGCCGGCGAGTAAATCTGATCGAATGTTCGATTTCTTAATTCGGTCAGTTACTAAAAACCTGTCTACCTGGCTGGATTTTGCGAAATGACTTTTTGAATTTAATTAAATAGAAAAAAATCGAACGATTTACTTCGATCAGTTGCGATAATCCAACTTATCATTAAGTAACATTTCGATATCGTTCACGATTGATAAACACAGTCGGAAATAATCGAACGACTGTGTTCGGTATTGAGTTCGATTATCAGTAATTTCCCCGTTCGTAAGGTCTATCAGACTTCGACCGAAACGTTGTTTGCTCGAGTTTGGAGTATAAGAACCGTATGTCGGGCGAAGCGAACTGATCCAATTCAGAACTTAAACAACGTTATTTCAAATCCTTTACCTTCACAGAAACCCTTTGAATGGCCGATTGCGAGAGGAACTGAAGGACGTTATGCTCCGTCGTCAAATGTATTTTGCCACTGACCGAGTCAACGTTTCCTGATGAAGGTTCGAGGTCTGGAACCGAGGAATCCACCTGCATTTCCGCCAGAACCAAGCGGGGGACACTATTTTCTTTCTGTCCACTCTTTCTCCCCGTTTCCTATTTTTATATACTTTTTATCTGAGCATCTGGGGACGAGAAAGGCTGAGAACAGCCACGATTTGAATTCTTCTAATTTGTCTAATTTCTCTGTTCTACATTTTCTTCTCGTGCGTAGCAACAACTCTCTCACAGTTTGAGGGAAGCTTTCCGTGACTGAAAAATAATAAGATTTCTTGGTGTCAGCATTCCTTTTCACTGAGCTGGGCTGGGTATCATGAATGTTCTCACTCTAGGGCAATTTAATCCTAGAGTTGTTCTTCTGTTATTCTAAGTTTAATTCTATAGTATGCACCCTGTTAGTAGAGCGTTTCTTTTGCTTACTGGATTTTGGCGTTCTCGAGAAAGACTCTGCATGAATCGGGTAAGATCTTTATTGAGCATGCGCTGCATGTTGCCAGGATACAGTGTCGAACCCAGGCCTAATATGCCTAATAGGCGTGCGCTTGCCGCTAT
Organism: Pavona decussata; assembly: GCF_977016875.1. NCBI lineage: Eukaryota > Metazoa > Cnidaria > Anthozoa > Scleractinia > Agariciidae > Pavona > Pavona decussata. The sequence continues at coordinate 883,697 of NW_028145681.1, forward strand.
TTCAAGTCCTCCAACTTACAGCATTTTTAAGCCGAGCCTTTCACAAGAATTTAACTGATCAATTATCAGGGCAGCGAGAGAAGAAACCACCAACCGGGTGGGAAAGGACGTGAAACGAAAGTACATCTGACCGCTTGGATAACTCTTTCATTAACGGAATCGCTAGCTGAAAAAATTAACGATTTGCTGTGTCCAATGGAAGAGATACGAACGTATCTGAGCCGGAAACAAAGGACTTTAAGGCAGTTTACTGCTGTATTGACAAATCATGTAATCGGTGGAAAATACCAATTATATTAGGAAGAATTTTGTCGAGAATAACTGGTGCTTGGCTTCGAGCAGATCTCGCCGCAATTTTGATTTTTCATGGTACAGCGGGCTCAATGATAACCATCGGTTTTATCACTAAACGGATACTCGCACTGGAAAAACCAGTTTGACGAGAGAAAACAAGATTGACTAGTCCAGAAGTTCGGGCTGTGGCCGGCTGCGGCGGCTTCAAAGAGTTGACGCGATTCAGGCAGAGCCTCCTTTTCTCCTCCTCAGTAAAGAAAAAGACATAAGGATCGAGGCTCTGCTCGCAGGGTTTTTAGTATGTAACTCGAATATTGGTGAAATTATCCGAAAATCTAAACGGGTAATCAAGCACTATATCCGATCGGAGCAAACTGAGACAACCTAAGTGTAGCTTAGGCGGCACTGAAATTTTAATTCTACTCAAACCCAGTTGTTAACTATTTTTTGCAACCAAGATGTGTATTTAGAGTATAGACAAAAAAAAATAAAGACTTTCTAACCAACTATAGGTGTGGTTTGTTGTTAGAACTTTCAGTTATAATAGGCCGCCTCGTCACGGTTTTCGACGCCATTTTGACGAGTAGGCAAACAGGCTTGAAATAACAGTGTTTGTATGGAAATCCGATTTCAAGTAATTTTCATAAAACATCACTTCTGAAAAATTCATGAATTGGAAACTTTTGACATTAGGAAAAGGATTTTAAGAAAAAAATAGGAGGGATGTAGCTGTGCCAGAAAGCGTTCAGTCGTGTTTTGAACTTTCCATACATTTCCCTGTATTTTTTCCCGCAAACTATTTTAGTAGCAGTTCACGGCTGGTTCGCTATACAGACAAATGTATGGAAAGTTCAAAACACGACTGGACGCTTTCTAGCACAGCTACATCCCTCCAATTTTTTTTTCTTTAAATCGTTTTCCTAATGCCAAAAGTTTCCAATTCATGAATTTTTCAGAAGCGATGTTTTTTGAAAATTATTTGACATGGGATTTCCATACAAAAACTGTTATTTCAACTGCTTGCCTACTCGTCAAAACGGCGTCCAAAACCGTGATAAGGCCTATTATATGGAAGAAAGGAGTGTAAAACGGAACGTTTAAAGTGACTTTACGTTCCTGCACTGACTGTCTGAAAGTCCCTTTGACTACTGCCGCAAAAAAAAGGTTACGTCACTTTCTTTGTTGAGATTTATCAAACAATTGACTCCACATGATCCACATTCATTATTTATCCCGTCTGAGATGAACCGAGGCGTATCCAGACGATCTTTCGGCTCATACGTAATAACGAAAACCCATGACATCAAACTCAAACTTTCACTCAATCATGCTTTCTTTGTTCAAAACTTCAAATAATCCCAAAACTAATCAGTTTTCTTGCTTAAAAGCTGGTTCACGAGCAATCTTCGGGTTCAGATCCAAGCGCGAAATAAAAAAAAAAGATTGAACACGTTCTTAATTTGAGTTTGAAAGGGTCCTTGCAATTGGTTGCCAGGGCAACAGCTTGACGAGTTGGAGTCTGATCTTTTGCACGCTTCTTCTCGTTTTAGCTTGTGCAATCTCAATGTCGCCATAATATCTGAGAGATTGTTTTATCATTATTTCTCAGTTACATTAAATCTAAAAAAGCATAAGTTTGTCTTAGCCGTGTTTAAATCATTTGGGCGAGGGACGCGCTCATGATTTGACACAATAAAGACCGTCACTGATAAAGTTATAAAAGCTTCGCTGCTTTTCGTGAACTTCGTTTGTGCGTTATTAATGAAAATACAGGTGTTAAACTTACTCATTAAGCTTTCTTCTCACTTCCTCGAGCAGTGTCATGCACAACTTTTTCTTGTAAAAGCCGTCGTCAGTTTGCAAATGAAACCGACTAATTTGAATGCAGCAGCGCTGACTATTTAATCCAAGGAACTCTCTTGGGAATTAAAGCACAAAAGCTGAGCTCTTTCAGTAAAAACACAACAAACAGTAAGCCTTTAATGATTGCGCAGTATTAAAAAGTATTTTGTGATTGGTTTGTCGCGATACGTTCCTTAAGGACGGTGCATAATAATAAAGAAGTATTTTTGAGTGGTTTATGACGATGACGGAAAAGCAGATCTTAGCAAGGGTTATTGGAATCCAAAAAAGAAAATTGGGGGTAACCACGCATTTTTTTTAGAGATAATTAAGCAACAATTGTTTTAAAAAAACAGTAAAATACAAAGCAAGGCATGGCGCTTTTTTTCCAAATTCAACCTTTATTATCTCTGAAAAACGCATGGTTACCCCAAATTTTCTTTTTGGATACCAGAGGCACTTGCTAAGGTCTGTTTTCTCCGTGTAGTTTTAAACCGTGCAAAAATATCCCTGTATTAGTAGCCACCACCCATAGGAAACCCGAGTATCTCCAGATGCGCAGAACGTATTCGCAGTAACAAAAGTAGGAACTGTCCTTAAGCCCAGTTTGTAGATTTAATCCTAAATATCGATGAAGCGTGTTGAGTTAATTGGACGTACTGAACAAAATTCACTAACAAGACGCTGTGGCAGCATTACTCGCGCTTTGTTCAGAAAAAAAAAAGTTTTTTTGCTAAAAGAGTTGGGTTTAAACCTCTTATTAATATGACGCTTCTTCTCAGCCCGTCTGGTCTGAGCAGATTGAGCTGCTACCACACCGAAATTTTGTACCTGGGAACGAAATTGCAGCTCTCGCTGTGCAGCTGCGCACGCAGATGAAGCATTTGCCCTTTAATCGAGAAGAGTTTGGAGGGGATGGGGGTGGGGGAACAAAAATATCACTAACAGCCAAATTTGAGGGGAAACACCAGTGATATGCGTGCGGAGGAACACATGTCGCGGGGAAACACGTATCACTATAACACGGCGCCAATCTTCTCTCTGAGGCCCACCTGATGGCTTGTCAATCAAATAATATATGTTCTGTTTAATGATCAAATATAATAGTATGTAACTATCTAATAATAATAACAATAATAATAATAATAATAATAATAATAATAATAATAATAGAGTTAAAATATTAATAATAATAATAATTGTCTGCTTATATTTTGATGTTTGTTGTTGTCGCTGCTGTTGCTGCTGATGATGTGTTGTCCTTTTCCTTACCTTTTGCTTGTTGTTGTTGTTGGTTGTTTGTATGTTGCTTGCTTTTTTGTGTGTGTGCTTTTTTTTATTATTTGTTTTTCGCTTTGTCCTTCTTTTATTAAGCTTGTCCTGTTTAGATCTCTTGCTCGGTTCAGTGCATCTTTAACATACCTTAATTTACACAAATGTAATTCTCTCCTGTACATTAATCCTAGGCTCTATAAACATCTCCTATATCTTCTAATATTCAATAAAGCTCAGTGTCATTTCCTTGTTTACTTTAAAGTAGGTGGTGGTCAACTAGAAAGCCTTTGCTACTTTGACCACCACACACATTTTATAATTTGTACTGTATTTATTTTTATCTTGTAATTATCTGTTGTAATTCTTTACTTCCTATGTTAATATTGTGTAAATAGTGTGAAATAAATGAACCTTGAACCTTGAACCTCTGGAGCCCGCGCGTTTTAGGTGCTGTTCAAAGGCTCACACCCCTTCAAAACGAGATTGCATGCACGCTTGCAAATGACACTTGAGCTTCCCCTTGAAAATAAGGTCAACTGTTATTTAAAATTTCAACAATTAAACGGACGTGTTGTTTTCATTAGCAATTATATTTCTAATGCTTCCTTACCCTGCTAACAGAGCGTTTCTTTCTAGCAAGTCCTTTTAAAGCATGTACGAAGTCGTTCGCGTCTCTGGTATTTCGCATAAGCCAACTACGCATATTTTCGAAGACAAACGTACATGCTAAAAGACTTGCCAAAAAGAAACGCTCTGCTAGCAGGGTAATGCTTCCTTTGTAGAGGCGGGTAAAAATTACTTGAAAGAGGAATTTCTGATACCAAGAAGATGACGTACTTGGGCAACGACACAAACCAAAAATGCATTCGTACAACCACAGAATTAAGCCTTTTTTCACTTTCAAAGTGTGTTTGGAATAGAATAGAAACCACAAGGACATGTAGTCGGAAAAAGTACAAACTTTGAAATAATTGATGTTTAATAAATTCAGTATGCATTTCATTATACCAAAACATTTGCAGTACCCGAGATTGTCAAACGAGACGAAAAGAAATCTACTTCGGCATCAGTTTATCTATACTGTAAGGTATGTTATTTCTCTTGGGCTTTATTCCGTCGGGTTTGCACTGCAGGTGAAAGTGCACCTACGATTTGGGTTTTCAAAGTGTTACTATAACATAAATGATATGATCCCTTTAAATAAGACCAACGCAGCACTCTTGAAACTAGAAAATAAAGATAAGTTCTCCAATAATCCACACTGACAGTATTTCCATCGTTTACAGCCATCGAAAACTCCAGCAGCTTTTCAAGCCGACTCTTCCATTTCGATCAGCTTGTTCACGCCGTCAATCACAAATTGGACCAGTTGTACCTCCGAGTAACCGAGTCGGTACTTGTTGGAGATGTCATAAATGGCACCCGAGGAGTCCGAATGCTCTCCGTACAGACCACGGACCTGTAGGTGGTTTTCCTTTGCCCATTCTTTGAGACCATTCTCTCCCATCTTGGCCACCAGTTTCTGTAGCTGCATCAGCACCCCTCCACGCAGACCCGTCCCCAAATTAGTTGGGCAGCACGTGATCATGCCAAGGTGATCTGTCTTCTGAAAGGTACGGCCGTCTAACTCTTGAAGGAGCTTCTCGATTGTGTTTACAGCTTTCACCAGAGTCGCAAACACAGATCTAGCATCACCACCTTGCTGCATGGAAATCACACGGATGTGATCGCCTTCGTTGAGCCACACAGCAAAGGTTCTGCTCTCGTTGAGATAAATCCCTCGTCCATATGGCCACCATCGATGGTATCCACTGTCAGCTTGCATCTTGTCATTGCCTTTGAATAACAAGTGCTCTCTCACCAGTTGCTGCCGCTCGTCCTCAGTGATCTTCACCAATGAATAATAACGCCCCGCCAAATCTCCCTCCAGTTTATCAAACACTCTCAGCATCAAGGCTTCTATCGCCAGCTTTTCATCTTTGGTATTCTGCCCAGGAGCGAGATTGAAACCAGAGATGTTCCTAGCCACTCTGATTCTTGTAGAGATGATCTTGGTTGGGTCACTGATGTTGCCTTGGAGATTTTCAATGGTCATATCAGTGATATGCTTGTCTTCTGGCTTGAAACCACGGTGATACTCTTCAATGACCGGATCAAAGAATTCCGCGAAGACAGAATACGAGTCGGTGTCTCCGGCATGACATCCCGTCAGGGACTTCTCTTTGTTTCTGACTCCAGTATTCACTGCTCGGGCAATGGTGAATCCTGTTGATGTCTTCTTGTCTTTCAGCCGCTCAAAGACTTCCCTTGTGAGGTACTTGGACATAAGAGAACTGGCTCCAGTTAAATCAGGATATTTGTTTTGTTCAAGGTCTGGGTCAAGCTGCACATCATTCTGTTCCGACAAGTTTATGTCATCTCCCAACTTCATAGAGTTATCCTGGACTATTTTTGGCCGGCCTGCATCCTAAAAGCAACCCAGAATTCATCAGTGAGTTAAACGTTCCGGTAAAGCCCTGTTCATTAAGGTTATTTCCGACCAAATCGAAATCGTCTCAAGGAAATAAAGAAACGACCATCTCAACGGACCTGTTAGTGACCATTTTCAGATAACTTCTAGATTTATCTGAGCTAAAATTAAAGTGCTCTTCAGTCATCTTGTCAGGCGTCCATTGCGGGTACCCGGTTAATGTATTGCCCGATTGTTAAGAAAACGCATTGCTTTCGAAAATTATATTCGTGACCAGGTACCCGCTTGCCTTGTACACTATCCAAACGTTTCAGATGAATACGATGAGTTTTTAAAAAAAAAAAATTAAAAGAAGTGATGGATTCTAAGGGTAATCTAGATACCAGTAGTGAGCCTCATAAGCAACTGAATTGACTTAACTCAGTATTAGTGAAGCCTACTTTTTAAGTGTTTAATTATTTCCGTATTTCAGACATTCTCCATACGGATATGCCTTACTTGGTTCGAAGCCATTTCGGCAGATTCCTGAATTTCGGGAGAAACTTGAACTTGCCTATTCTTCTTTCTCTGAAATATCCCGCTGCAACAGCCTGCAAAGAAGAAACAAGCTTTTGTTATGTAGCTAATTTACAACAGCTGACGTATGCGCGTGTTCTTCACTCAATAGTAGTTATCTGTTCCCAATATGTTGTTGTTTGTAACAACTTAACATTTTGTTGAGGTGTAGTTAGTACAGAGTATTTAGAGATTTAGTTTGCTAAACAAGACACTGTTTAAGCAAAGTTCGAAATCTTCCAAATCGTCCGACACCTGTGAGCTACTAGGAATTTCATATGAAAGTGATTGTCACGATTTTTATATTGTTAGTATAGATGTACAAGTTTCATTGGATGTTATTTTTGAAGTTCGTTGTTCTGAAAAGAGTCACAAGATACATTGCTTGTGGCATTGAATGACCTTTTGGGAGTCCTGAGGGTAAGTTCTGTTATGGATTGCTTTACCAAGGTCACGTGGAATATTTTTTATGAAAAGCATTGTGGTTGTTTGCAAAAGCTAAAGTCATGTATCTTTGTAAGATTGTCTTCTGATATTGAATGTATGCTTCCTTGATGAAATAGTACTAGAAATAATGTTAGGTGTTCAACTGGCAGCGTTTAACAGCGTACACACCATTCAATAGTATTTAAACGTACAATCGTATACTTTACTTTCCCGATCATCGGCAAGATAAACAAACAAAGCGGTGTCAAATCATGCGCTCAATGAATGAACCTGTTGACAGCACGTTGTGAACTAGACGTCTTTCCCCGTACTGTTCGGAAGAATAGAAAAATCCCAGGAAATTCGGTTGAAAATGCGTATAACAACATAACGGCGTTCATCAGCGTATTAAACGTTGAATGGTTTTAAAAGGTGCAGTTGTAGAACGTACCAGATGTATTTTCCCTATCTCAAAAAAAAAAAGAAAAAAAAATCAAGCAATGGCAAGCGGTGCATATTAAACGGTGCTCGAAAATGGACGGAAATTTTGGTTGACAATGCGCCCAACAACGTAGCAGCATTCAATAGCATCTTCAACGTTCAGCACTATCAAAAGGTGCAATCATACAATTAGATATGCAGTGCTTTTCATATCTCCCAACTAAAAACACACAGTGGTATACTGTATGTATAAACGTGACTTCACACATTCATATAATCGTACTTAGTCGATCTAACACAATCGTAGAACGCATACAAGGATTCTGATATTCGAATATTTTATGAATTTACACCGCTTATACCATAACAGAGCGTTACAACCGACACATGCACTCCTCCCAGAACATTGTGCTGCCTCAAAATCATTCGATGAGAACACTAACCATCCGTCACTTGTCATCCCCTATTGACTTTGTTCTTCCATCTTTTCATTTTCAAAACTATGCATCTGTTTCTCTTTGTAAAGGGAACCTTTTTATGTTAATGTACTTCTAACCCTTGTGAGTTTGTGGAGTAAATTCTTGGGATGTTGTTTTCAATCAAAGCCCATATTCTTTACATTGTTTTAGATCATTCTGTTCAACCAGCCTTACCTAATAAGTAATTAAAATTACAAGATAAAGACGACTTGGAAAAACGGATTAATCAAGAATTTCACGTTAGATTTAGTGAAAGCTGATTTTATCTAAAAACTCAGTGGGTAAAACCACACAAACCAATTTTATTTCAGATCGCGTTTTCCAAGCACACTTCTGAAAGCCTGGAAAATCATGCTACTTAAACAAGCCTCGACAGATATTATCATACCTTTTCAGGTGAAGTCAAGTGTAATCGAATGAGTGCATAAACTAACGAGTAATACATGCCAAAGTGCATGCGATCTATTTGTGCAGCTATTCAATCTTTTCTTCATCAGTTATCAACAGGAGAAACATATTATTCCTGCACAAGGCAATGAGGTATTGCAGGTTCTCCGACTCAATAACGTATCTAACACCGCATGATAAGGTAAGAGAGGTATGCCAAAAAGACAAGAAAAAGACAATTTATTGACCCTATTTTAGAAGGCTTTTGTTTTAACCCTCATGGCAAAGATGAGTCGAAGACGCAATTTTTATCCTGATATATAAGTTTTCTTTTGTCCCGTTCATTTGTTTAATAATGTGAGATTTCATTTCCTGTACTGGCTGAACGAACAAAATGAAAGAAAATTCATTAAAAGAAGCAGGAATCGCTAAAATAGTTAATTGCTAAATTCTCAGGTTTTGAGTGACAGTCAACGAACCATATCACGACAAACACAACACAACAAACGTTATGTCTGTTACAAATCTAACTCAACATAAAAGCTATAGCTAAAGCTTAAGGCTAGTTCGAAATTTAAATAAACATTATCTATGCATTGGATATATTATCTTTGACAATTAAAACGCAAAATGTGATGAAAGCATCAACATTGACCCGCGCCCAGCGAAGACCCAATATAATGTAATATCGAAGCTTCTCGATAACAATCGAACAAAGCTTCAACGTTGGCAAATTGAATGAAAACGAAATTTCGATTTCCAAGTCCTTAATTCTTCATTAATCAAGAATAAAATGTCTACATTGATTTGGAAGAGACACAACTGATAGAAATACTTAACGAAATCGAACGATTTGCTTCGATGAGTTTCAATAATTCACCTTATCAAAAAGTAGGATCCGAGATCATGTTCGATTGCTGAACATAATCGGACATAATTGAATGATTTGGCTCGATACTGAGCTCGATCAACGTTAAGTTGTATTAACTCCGATTGCATGAAGATTTTTCAATTTAATATGCGAAGCGAACAGCACTAAACCCATTCAGAAATAAAACATCCTTCAGTAATCCAAGTCATTTACCTTAACAGACACCCTTTGAGAAGCCAAGGAGAGTATAACTAGAGACTGTATAGTTTTCTCCTCTCAAATGTTTTTTGTCACAAAGGTCAGCGTTTCCTCCAAAGCGATCGTACTTGACCTCCTACACGGTCGGATCGATGCGAGGTCTGGAACCGAGCGGCTCTTCACATGTAAGGCTCGTCACGCCATCTCTATATGACGAGCCCAAAAGGAAGCTGCTTCTTTGACAGGCTGGTTAGACTATTTTCTGGTTTTCTGGGAGAGTCTCACTGTCCACGCAAACGGATGTTATCAAACCTTACATTAAACGAAGGTTTCTTGGTTTCAGCTCTTAACATTGAGCAGTTTTAATAGTCTGGAGACGTGAATTGGTTAAATTCTACAATAGTCAGAATATTTTAGTTATCACCAGAAAATTTTGAATTGCGCCGGGGAGAAGTACAGTATCGGTAGCAATAAAAATTTACTAAATTTGTCGCTTTATGAATGTAGGATTTGGACTACGATCTATTTTTAAGTTTATTCAACCCCAACTGCTGGCTTTAATTTCACTACAAATTAAATGTATTAACAAATTATGACTTTTTAAGGCAGTATCTGCCGGACTTGGTCTTAGAAAGTTTTAATATAGGGAAAAGAAAACAGACAAAGATTAACAATGTGTACTCAAACGTCAGTTGACAGAATCATCAGGAAAGGAAACCTAGCAAGTTTTAGAAAGAAACATTTGCATTCACCGTTACCAGTACGTTTAATCTACTTTTATTGTTGAGATTTTACAAACAATGGCCCTTCACATGATCCGCATTTAATTATGCAGTCTGGCAAGAACCCGCCGAGGCGACGTCTGGTTTAGCATGCGTCTGGAATCTCATCTTACATATAAGGACCTTCTAGAAGGCACGAGTACGCTGCATGGATTGTCGTTCCAGCTTATAATAGTGAAAAGCACACTAAACTGACAAGCTTTCACTCAATTCTACCCACAATATGTTCCTAACAATTCCGATAACAACAGTAAACAGTGCAAGCTCACTCAAGCTCAAAATTCAAATCTATTTAGCATATAAATGTTGAGTTGACTTTAAATAAACACATGAGCAATCATTTTGGCGGCCGCAGGATTGGATCTTGACAATTTTATAATGAAGTAGATTTCCATGCTGAGTAATACTGACATATTCACTCCTGCAAATAGCCTCATGAAAACCTCTAATGAAAGATCGTTTCAATGAAGAAACTTTCTCGGATAATTTTTTTAAATTTGCATTCCGAATCGGGCACCGAATTCGCCGGTCTGAAATCAAAGCGTCAGCGCCAAACACTAAGCATCGGTTGTGTTCTAGACTTTCGTAGAAGTCCATTTTAGTTAAGTCCTTCGCTTGTTTTTGTCACTCATGTTCCGTGACTTGTATAACTGAGCCTAGCAGTTTGAATGTTTCCAAAGCCCCCTGTAGGTTACTAGGGCAACACTTTCACGAGCTGGATTGTTGTGCACGCTATCTCGTCATATTACCTTGGGATGTCAATAGGTCTTCACTTTAATGGATACACACGATTAGCTTTCACCCATTTTAACTCTCTAGCAAGAATCACCAAGTCGTTTTATGATTGCTTGTTAACTTAGCACCAGTTTGGAGAAGGACTTCTAGTCACGCCATGATCACCATTCGACACAATAATGACAATCAGGCCGTGTAACAGGATCATTCTTGCGTTATTTAGCAATAAACAGTTATTAAACTTACTCATTAAGGCAGATTTCCTTAGGCACTGTCTTGCATAAGTTAACGTCTTAAAACGGCTGCAGGCTGAAACGGACGTGGTCCAAGGAAGGGGATGGGAGCACAAACGTTCAGTTCCTTCGCTAAACAGATAATGCTCGAGCGTCTCTCTTCCAGGTTCCCCTCGGCCAGGAGCCCATTACCGTAATGGGCTCCTGCCTGGGCCTATTCACAGCACATGCGCACATGCGTAACATTTGATAAGACGCCTCCAAACTGAAGTCTGAGACTCCGAATAAACTCATTCACGTATTACAGGCAAAGGAGTAGGGTTTTTTTGTTTGTTTGTTTTTTTACTGTAATTCTCACTAAATACGCTGCGCAAATCTATACTTGATACAAAAAATATGAACTTGACCGAGCAATGCGTCATGTGACCTCAGTCCCGCATCTCATCTACCGACAAAAGTTCACCAGACACGTGACTATTTCAAACGACCCTCATACCTTGCAATAGGTCAGTAGCGTCCAACGCAGTCATATTTAGGGTACAGTCGTATTACCATCCTTTCCACAAACGGAGCCGTGGGAACAATACAACACCCCTGACATTTGTAATTTTTGAGTCAACAAATGTCGAGAGCATGGGATGCTCGCGAAGGCAGAAGCTTTCTTTCGCTTCATAATCTTCTTTGGAAAGGAAGGGACTGCTTAGCAGGCTATTCAAGAAATTATTCTCGCGCCATGTGCGTATTCAAGGCAAGTGTTCTTTTCGTGACGTCTTTTTACTCATCATTGGATTGCATGTTATTTATTGTTTGCTGTAGTAAACTGATTGTTTCCTGATCATGACTCGCACCAAACATGAGAACTCTCGGCAGCTTCATTTCTCAAAACATATTACTGTGAGGGCAAACATCCGTTCAATTTTGCTTGCTTGTACTCGATTGTAGGGCTCGTCGTTGACTACGAAAGCGGCACCAAATGAGAATAAAAGTATTTGCGAAGAAAGACAACTTAATACTGAGCTGCATAGGTACAAAAAAAAATTTAAAATAATTGAGAGCGCAAAACAAAACGCGCCGTTTTTCCTTCACTGGAATGGGGGGACGGGGTGGGTGGTCTTAACTTTTTGTTTGAATTAATTCCAGGTTGTCTAAGGTTGTATGTATTTTCGATGTTTCCAAAAAAGGTTGGATAGGGCTTGGTATTGAGATTAAAATCGATCAAAGCTGGATATGAAAAGCTAAGAACTATATGAGGTGAAAATACTACGTCTCTCCTGTGTTGGCCCGGAGGCGAACAAGTATATGTGACCGTGGGAAGTGGGGTGGGGGAAGCGAAATCAATTTCTCTGTCTCGTGATTTTTATTTGCCTTGTTGTTGTTTTAATTTTTTTCTTTGAACAAATATTCTAAGAAGAGGACATTTAGGACGCCATTAGAGAGACATTTCTCCTTCGAGTGGTGAAACTGATTGAAACAACTTCTAATGAAAGGAGCATTTTGCCGCCGAGTGACCGATTGGCAATATATTGAAAATTGAGTTCACCCTGAAGACTCAAGTGCACTTGAACCGTCACTTAGATCCTTACAAAAACAGGGAGATCACACTGGGTACTTCAAGTGCACTTCAGTGCGACTTATCGGCGGCATCCTAGCGGAGAGGTTGAAAAGAATAAGCTGCTTTTGCCGCAAAGCAAAAGGTTGGTATGCTGTCGGCGAAAGCGTATTTGGCTTTAATGCGTGTGAAAGGGCCCGGAATGATACTCGAAAAAAGTGAAGAGCTACAGCTTGAATCTCCCTCATCTTACCATCAACATTGGGCTTGAACCTTCTCAATTCAGTGATTTCTCTGAGAAGAGACGAAAATTAACAATTATTTTTATTTATTTCATCATATTCGAGTGTGCTTCCCACCCTATTTGTCGACCCTGATGCAATCCTTTTACTCCGTGATCGACTTCCTCATCCGGTTTCTGTATCGTTTGATTCATATTCATACTGAGGAATCGCTAAGAGTTGATCTCAATCGATTTCTACGAGAAACTATCAAAATTCCCAACTCTGATTATTTCAGTTTACATTGCGCACAAATCCATAGTTTCCAACTCTACTAATACTAATTTGACCCCCATCCTTTTTATTCTCTCGGTGGACATCTGTATCTGGTTTTAATCCTCTTAAATTTATACCTGAGAATCAGCTAGAGTCAAACTTTTTAACGAGCTTGAATGCATTCAAAACAACAGATGAAACTCGTGGCCAGTCGCAAAGATGATGGCTGATCGAGCTGTTATTAAGTCTCTTATGTTTGCCGGTGATTGAGCTATACATAATAATTCAAAGTATCTGGAATTAGTTGGAACTTTCCCCGTAACACTGCAAGGCCGCAAAATAACAAAATAGCGGGCGAAAACACAAAGGAATTGATGGATGATATAAGTTCCTCGCCAATTAAAAATGTCTTAAAAGGGGTCTTTAGAAAAAATATCCTTCAGCTAATTACTTTTCTCTTCACTTCATTGGTCTCACGTTTTTAGTTTATGTTTTAAATAAATCCTAGAAACAGCGCGAAATAACATTCTTTGTTTTACGTCTCGCTAAAGAGTCTGATGGATATGCAGGTGTCACAACAGCATTAAAAACATTCTACGCCAAAGGAAAAATATTGAAGTCCTTATTTTAAATCACAAAGCTTACGTTTTCCTCCTTGTTAAATTAGGTTAGAAGCACTACATTTGGTTCCTTACTAGCAGGTAGATGTGTGAATATCGCGGGTTGTCTCCATGGTGACTGGTACCTGTCGTCACCTGTTGTTGTGGTTGCTAATGGAGCTGCCATCAATCAAATAGCAAACCAGAATAGATACACACTACAAACCGCTGAACCAATTGGTGGACACGCATCTCTATGTAGAAGCATAATTACAAAAATGTCGTCTATGTTGTTCCGCAATTACCAAACGTTTAAGCACTAGTATAATGGGAAAATCGAGGCTGGATTTGCTGTATTGTTTTGCCCTGTTTTATTTGATACCGCTATTTAAAGGTAAGATTTTAACCTAACTATACAGTAGGTTTGTGGCTTCAAGGTATGCTTAGTGTCTGTTGTACTTGCACAAATAGAAATAGAGATCTCCAGTGCTATAGAACTGCGCGGCACGATCGAGATTTTTGTTGTGAAAACAATGTAAATGAATTTAATTTTAAGTGACGCTGCTGCTGAAATCCAAACGATGATATGTTAAAATTCTTTCATCACAGCAAGACAAGGGAGTGAAGATTTGTCCGATGTTTCGCTTTCATTGAAAAGATCTTTTAGAAAACGAAGATTAGCAACCAATAATATCACCGGCTCTACAACTTGATAAACAAGAATGGAAGCTTTCTTTAATATTAGTTAGTTTAATAGAATATGCAGAATTAAAGCACAAAAAACACTCTCTAGTTCAAAAATTGTAATGAACCTGCATTAGCATATTTTATTTAGCTGCCAAAAAATGAATTTCCATCCACAGTTTCGCAACTAAGTTGTACCTTTCTACGTACGAAACCTGAGCCAAGGTCTTTGCTTTTCTGTTTCGACTTCCGTCCCAGTAATGATTTTCTGTGTTATGTGCAGAATCTCAAGGCTTCAATATTTACTATCCGACTGATATGCGTCCATCTTCACCCATTTTAAGCTGGTGTTAATTGTGTCCGAGGCAGTCTTCTATTTCGTATTCATTTTTTATCTTCTAATAACGCCCGCGAAACGAAAATTAGCGCCAACTTGTTTGTTTTTAATCCTGACATGAAGTTCAAAAGACCGCGTAGGCTATGCAAATCTTTTTCTTTATTTCATGGTTGTGTTTGATTTTATTTGTTTTTCATTTCAACGTCTTGTATTTACTATATTTAAGTCTTTTAAAGGTTTGACAACTTTAGTTGCGCATGCTAAATTGTTTAAATTTTTCGTCATGTTCAAATTTAGTGTCTTACCTTATTTATGGAGCATCCTCTTTCCGACGACATTGACGTCAAATAAAAATAATTTGCATCACGGTAGAACCGTGCACAGTGTCTAATAAGTCGTCATTTTATCTCAGTTTATATGGCCTCGTTATAATCGCGTCGATTAATTACGAAAATCGGCATGAGATAATTTTCCCCACTGGCGAGACAGTGTATGCGTCGCGGAGAAGAAACGAATGAAGAAGGAAATAGAAACAAACCGCGACTGGTTTTAGGACGAAAGTATAGACAGAGAGATCTCCATGATTTATTTATTGTCTGTTATCAGGTACAAAATGCAAATTATGCCATTCAACCTCAGTGTTCGCGCCGCTGATAGCTTTCTTAACTCTCGGTCTTCAGCAATTCCCAGAATGAGTAGGCCATTACCTAAAGAGCTGGTCGAAAAAATTGGTTTTTGTGAAATTTCTTAATATTTTAGTGTCATTACAATCGAAAATACCTTAGTAGTAGAAATCCCTTCGACAGATGATCGATGATAACAACAGCAACAGCAACAAGCTCTTTCAGAAGTGACCACTTTGAAAGGTGGTGTTTTATTAGCTTCCTACCTTGAAACTGTTTCTCGTACTGGAAAAAAAGCGAACTCATATAGATGCTACAATTGTAGCTAGCTATTCTCGTCGGATTGAAACGTGAAACATTACTGACATAGCCACATTACATGGAGGTACTTCACACACACACAGATACGGTAGAATTCGAAAAGTTCATTTTCTTTGCGGCACGATAGTCACAATGCAAGAACCTCAATTCCCGTGTGGCGGAAAATATGGATTTAAACTGAGTCCGGGCCAAATCGGTAACGGCTAGCGTTGCGTGACTTGCTGCTCTCAATTTCTCTCTTAGTAAGCAATGATATGATATTAGGGCCCTTCAGATCAAATCAGTCACGTCCCCAATTGTTTACCAGCAGATGCAGAGATCCTAGAAACACGATTGGTTTGACAAGCAGTTAAACGACGCAAGTTAGGAATGAAAAGTTGTACCGTCGTACTCAATCTCGTACTCGTAGTCAAATCAGAAGCCCCTATTAAGTATATTAAATGTGTGCGCTGTAATTTTTTTTCCTTTCAGAAGACGAACGTTCAAGCTTCCTACCTATTAAACTGTTAGTTGATCACGAGTCAACCAGACCCAGTCCCACCAAGATACCAAACAACATTTTCAAGGCTTCTCAGGAGCTTGAGGAAGACCTATCATCTACAAATAGTTCCGGGGACATATATTTGCCTTCATTTATCAATGAAGAAAAATACTTGCAATCAACTTTAAGAGCAGCAATTGGAGCATTTACTGACTCACATGCATTAGCCTTCTCTGAACTATTTGAAGTGGGCAACAAATGCTTCCGTATGTTCGGCATAGCAAGGAAAAGGTCAGCTTGCAAAACTTTCACACCACATTCTTGCTCTGAATGTGTTGGTGTACTCAATACACCAGATAAATACTCTTTTCCTTCAAAGTCTAATCCAGCAAGTCTGTTTATGTCTTTAAATGTCGACTTGTGGGAAAAGTTTGCAGACTTTTTTATTCTGATAGTTTACTTAGAAATTTTATTACTCATCACTTTAAGATGGAAAAAACTCTCCACAACGAAACGAAAAGTCAAGATCTTTGGTAAAAATTCAACGAAGCCCGTTTTCCCCAGCTTATCAAATTTCAGCAAGACTTGTGGAACTTTAATTGTTTTATCATCGTTCTCTAGTACAGGAAATTGTTCATCGATTACTTCAATCGTGGTGGCTTCTCCAAACTATACCACATTTCACACTCGTTGGACATCTGAAGCCATTGTTAATGGTTCAACGCTGATGCCTTCTTCGCCATCATTTGACAGTAGTTTTACAAGTTTCACACAATCGAGCAGTTTTTCGACAGGTGTAAACAATGTATCAACTGAAACTATAACGCCACTTAACAAGTCATCGTTTACTCCTGGAGGCTCAATCACTACATATTCAACATCATTGAATTCAGACTCTTCTCGTTTCACTGTAATAATTTTGACATCGGCCACAGTAGACAGCCCGATCAACAAAACTCCAACACCAAGTTCTCTTGCAGTGCAAACTCTGTCAATGACAACTCTTACTTCTTCTTCTATAACACTGGATAGTTCCACTAGTAAAACACATCCAAGTATATCGCGATTTGAAACCATTGTGTCTTACTTTTCTGTTTCAAACGAATCAGTAACTTTGACACCAACCATGATGCAAAGCTCCAAATACCAAACTTCACCTGTTGTGTTTATCGAAGCGTCATCTACTTTGCACAGAACATCGAACGCTGGAGTAGCACTAAGCCAATCGACGTCTGTGACACTACACTCAAATGAGGGTCCTTTTCCTTCGGAAACTGTTGTTACATCATCGATGTTCAATTCTACACAAGGCTTGTTGTCTGCCAGTGAATTTGTCAATTCTCTGACAAGTTTGATGTTGAAATCAACAACTGTTTCTTCAAGTGAATCTCAAAGCATTGATCTAGCTGTGAATTCATCGCTAAGGTTGACAGTGCCAGAGACATTTTCCTCCTTGACTTCATCGACACTGTTATCATCAATGCCGCCAACGCAAAATTCTTTCTCAATATCCACTGCATCATCCCCTTTGGAGTCGTCGCTATCCTTTCAACCATCTTCGATTAGAACAACTTCATTAAACCTTATGATGTCATCAGAGTTATCAAACTCATTCCCATCAATACCGCCATCTTCAACAGCATCAATGTCATCATCATTAAAATCACGACAACCATCATTGCCGTCAACATCGTCATCATCATCATCATTGTCACTGCTTTCGTCATTATTACCATTGTCTTTACCATCTCCGTCACCATCAACATCATCATCTCCCTCATCATTGCCATCACCATCATCATCAGCACCATCAGAAGCATCATCACAATCCTCATTAATATCACAGCCATCATCATCACAATCGCTCTTACTATCATCGTCACCGTCACCAGTGCCATCTTCATCCTTATCATTGCCATCCAGACCATCGCCATCATTATTTCAATTGCCAACACTGTCATCACTGGCAACAAGACTGAATTCACGGCCATCGCCATCACTGTCACCGCCATTACCGTCACAATCATCATCCTTACCATCAACGTCACCAACATCATCATCAACTCCAACAACAACATCAGCAGCAGCGGCAACGCCATTTGAATCACCATCAAACACCTCATTAACATCGGAGCAATCATCATCGCAATCGCCTTTGCTATCATCGTCACCACCATCAATATCATCATTACCACAATCCTCGTCATCAACATCATTATTTCAATGGCCACCATCTTCACCACTGCCAACAACACAGCATTTATCATCGTCAAGATTGTCACCTGCAAGCTTAACAGCCGTCACTTCATCAGAGTTGCTAGCGATATCATCGGTGCTCTCAACATTTTCTACAATTTCAAGGAACGTTTCCTCACAGCATCAAACTCCCCAAGTTTCTTTGCTTGACAATTCAAGTACAGTTAACTTAACGTCGCAAACAACTCATCAGGCTATCGCCTCTATCACGTTTAGCGAAATCTCCCAACAAACTGTAATGAGTTCTGCATCGTCATCAGTGACACATTACCAGCCCAGTGCTTCAGACGCAACAAGAATTATCAAACTAAATTTTTCATTGTTAAATGAAGACTTCCACAGCGACTTGTCAAATGAGAGTTCAGCCCGGTTTATGAACTTGTCTCAAAGAGTAAATTCTACGGTAAATATTTCATATCATTTTACTTTAGGATTACGTTAGGTCGGAACAGAACACATATCATACCCCAAGTATTATTCAACCACTCCTCTTATTTATCCATCCATACGAGAAACTGAGTATAAGTCTCATTAAAGAGTGTTCAAGAAAGATGCATAGTAGAATCTATAGTTGCTTAAATTATTTCCATTTCATGGTTGAGTATATTATTGATATTTGATATTAAAATCCTAGCAGTATGCAGGAGTGTTTGTCTCATGAACCTAGTTTAATGCCCTTAGCTCCCACGAGTCTCCTGTAGCTCAGTGGTAAAACATCCGAACGAGTAATCGGAAGGAGCACTCAGATTTCCTTTCTCTAAGTATGCCTGTGTCACTCACTGAATAATGCATCATTCTCATATATCATATGATTGCTACGAAAAGGCGTAGTAAATCTTTAATAGTAATTTTATTTAATACTTTATTTTATCTATTTATTTATTCATTCATTCATTCGTTTATTTATTTATTTATTTATTTACGTAAACAAACAAGCTTAAACAAACTAAAAGATGGAATGACGCTTTGGTTGCGTGATGGCGTCGTTCTTTTAACTTTATATTTTCTTTCTATTGTACCTTAGCTTTGGAAATTGTTTAATTCAGCAGTGGAAGGCCTGGAGGAAATTAAAATTCTTCAATTCAGGTTTGTATCAAATGAAAGTAACTTATGCTAGTCTTCTGAAAGATATCAAATGTAGGTATTCAGGATTAAACGAAACGTTTCGTTTCTAATGTTGCTAGGTGGACATTTATTCAGAAACATGACTGATTTTCACTTTTGCCTTTCTGTTTAGCAACGGAAGCGTGAAGGTTGACTTAGAATTGCTGGTCAGCAACTCCTCCAACGCCACCGCACAAGATTTCAAACAAACGCTGATTAGAAGCAACGGTACTAACAACGACGAGGGATTTATTTTTGGCAAAATTATCGCCAGAGGTGAGTATCTTTTGGCAAGCTGAGAGAGAAAGGACAAATGACAGAATGGCCCAAAAAACGTCGACTAACATTTACACCTCGCTTGTAAAGACAAACGTTCCTGGATTCATGAAACCAGTGGGGCTGTAACTATTTGACGCTACTTTCACAATATAGCTGAACTGTTTGTTGTTCTCATTTCACATGTTCAGATCCGAACAACGTGTCTTATGCACTTAACTTTAATTTGCCGATTCCTTTACTAGGGTATCTTGAGAACACGTACTTTTAAGCTCGCTTTGGTTGTAATTTGACTGTTTACAATAGTGTTACTCAGCATTTTGATAAGGGGGTTAGTTTCTAAAGAAACTGTGGGATGCGTCGGTGAGGGAGTGGAATCGAATGTTTGGTCTTATCAACAGAGTTGTTGAGTTAATTGAAGCTGACGCTTCGAGCATTACTTAGCTCTTCGTCTGAGCGAATTGATTGTGACGGGTTTTCTGGATCAGTCATTTTCCCTGAAAAAATGGCGGTTACGTCTTATTTCCGCTGATTTAGTTTGATTGTTTATATTTTAGAGACATGTACTCTCGGATTCTGTTTGAATTCAGGCAGTTGTAACGACGGTGATGATGGGGCGACTTGCAGGTTAGTGAAAAATGTCTGTTTTTCTGGAGTGACTGCTTTCTTTCCTCCTTGTGATTGGTTGGTTGAGGGGACTTACATTATATAGGGAATTGTCTGAGTGGCCCTGCGAACAACAAATCTGAATGTCGAACAAAAAACAAGCGTTGACGCGATAAAAAGTGCACATTACGCGTACTATATTCGTCATTTACGTTCAGAAAGTCTTTTCTCTTAACATAGCGCAAGCAAAGGCCATACGTATTCCACTTTCATGGATTTGGATTTTTATTTTCTAAAAGGACTGTCGGTAATCATCAATGAATACATTACGAATAATTTATCAAATCGAATGTAAAATAGAGAACACGGAGGCCGCCATATATATATATTCGATATATTTTCTCACTGAAAAATTCTCAAATTAACCACCATCTTTCTCTCTTGCAACATCAGAGTCGAAACATGACTCGGCAGCATTTATTACAATGCTTTTACTAAAACAGTAAAAGCATTGAACCCCTGACACTGCTTTTGTCAGGGGTTCAAGATATCCTTGAGTGTGTGAAAGGTGGACTTTTAAACTATGTTTGTTAATAAAAACAAGAAATGCTTTTTTTTTCTTCTCATCATCAAGGTGTTCCACTGGATTTGTGGGATCAAGATGTGCTCAAAAAGCAGGTCAGTTTTATACATCAGTCAATTCCAAGATCTATAGAGTGCTCATCTACTCCCGCCGGACCCTTGAGCATAACCAGTTTTTGAAAACAAACTGGGAAATGCCCCACGGCCGGGACAAACGAGCTGGTTAAAAGTCCCCCGGCTTAGTTAAAAAGACGTTGATTCCTTCGCTTCTGTGCTTACCTTTGTATAAAAGCTTTTTCACAACAAACTAAGTCTCGGAGTGACCGTTTGTTTGGTGGATCTACCATCGCGTTTATGTCCCCTTTGTCGTTTCAGATGAACTTATCATTGAAAAGATTTCAAAGCTACAGTATTGCTAGGTGAAAACGAAGGAGTCGTCAATGCCCCTGTGAGACTAATGTCCGACCCCGGGACGGACAATGTTGAAAATGCAGGGCTAATGCCCCGGGGCCTAGACACTGTTGGAATTGACTACTGATACATTAGCATGATAAAATTATCAAAGCGATATACACTTTTGATTTCTGCATTCGAAAGAAAAATCATAACTGAAACGTACAGAATGCAATGAGCCGCCATTTTTCAATAGAAGACGACCGTTGCCAACCAAGAAAGTGAACAAAACTGAAATCGTATGCAAAACCGCAGCGTGTAATCTCTAATTGGTATGTTTTTTCTATTTTAGTAATTGCAGTAAACGGAAACTATACTCAGTGGTCAGATTTCAGCAAGTGCAGCAAAACATGTGGAGGGGGACAAAGAAGCCGAAGCCGCACTTGTACCGACCCCTCACCACAAAATGGCGGAAAAGACTGCAAGGAACTGGGGAGAGATGTAGAGTACGTCGATTGCAATGTCGATGTCCGCTGTCCAAGTAGGGATTTACATGAATTAATTATGCAGTGTGGTTAATTTTGCTCTTGTGTAGAAATAATTATCTCTTAACCTGATGTTGATAACTTAATGTTCAGCAAAAGCTGTCTTGCATACTACTGACATCTGGACAAAGCAAGTTTTCTTTTCATTGCGAGGAATGCATGGGTGAATAGGACTGTTGATGGACAAGGGTGGAGGTCCTATGCTCTTTTGTGGGTGAGAAGGACTGATGATCATGATGGTGACGATATCGACGACGATGTGGATAATGATGATGATGATGATGATGATGATGATGATGATGATGATGATGATAGGGAGTCTGAAAATCAGAAACCTTATCATTTGCTAGGTTTATCTCCTCCTTCCCATTTATTAGCCCATCTCCTATCTGTCTTTCTTTTCCTTTCTTTTCTCGTGGATTAAGGCTTAAAATTAAACGTTTCTCTCTTCATCACTGATGTTTATTTGTTTATTTTTAACAGCACAGTTAGAATAGTTTAAATCAAATTGAGAGGAATCCTACGACGTTATCAAAATTGGAATTCAAAATGGCTCGTAAACATGCATACTGGATTAAGTTAATCCAGGTCGGCTTCAAAGATCGTGTCACTTTTTTCAAACGTCTCAGCGCCACTGCCTGATGTATAATGAATGACTTGTGTTTTTTTAGTTTCAACTGAGATCTGGATCGCCATTGGGGTATCCTGTGGTGTTTTCCTACTCATTCTCATCTTGATCGTTCTCTGCTTTTTGAGAAGACGAAGAAAACAAGCCGATCAAAGAAATGGGTAAATATAATTGAATTATTCTCAAAAAATATCATACAGCCGAGACAAATTTCGGAGAGGTTTGAGATGGAGAGACTAATTAAAATACATGCATAAAAATTGAGTTAATGCGATAGGGAAGCGATAGGTTACAGGGCTTAAAACCGAACTGCTTTGTAAAATCTCTCCAACGGTAGTCGAACAGACCTTCTAGGTATTGGCTGAAATGTTTTTGTACATTAGGTATATTCATCATATATTGTCCTGCTTCCAAGCTAAGAGGAGAGACGTGTATCCGCGCATAAGCAATTGCAATTGAATATAGAGGCTTGATCGGTGCTGAGCTTTGTAGTCACCCAAGTTTACGTTGCATTTTTGTTCCCCTCCGCTCAGAATGTCAAGCTCCAAAAACGCGTACAGCAATGGCCACAATACCATGATACCGCTAGAAGTGATATACGAGGACAAAACAGTGCCCAAGACCTCCCTTAAAGGGCAATCAAATCCTGAATTTATTGGAGATAATGACGATGATGACAACGACATATACAAGGCACAGCTGCTGTTGTTTTTGAAGCAGTCCCATCTGATACGGCCTAATATCTACCCCGATGAGCAAGACAACAAGTCCGAATTATCGTATAATTCAAGGAAGATGTCTGCCATATCTACGGCCAGCGACAAAAATCAAGAAGACAAAAATGGACCAACAGAGACGGCTCAAATTCCTGAAGATAAGCCGGAGGCAAGTTGTTTATATTGTATGTAATGTACTATTCAGGCAAGATATTTTGTATAATATAAGGTTGTAATTTAACGACAGTCAAAACTCGACATGACTGCACGAGCAGCAGATACGGTCAAGCAAAATGATAAAATACTGTCATAGTTGTCTCAAATAATCGTCCTCTCATTTTATTGCCTCCTCAGCGTCTTCTTCCCTCACCAAAATTATAGAAATCCCTAACTCCTTTTATATATAGGATAGTCTGTGTCACCAACACTACTGCATTCGCTATCGTAGGATGTCATTTATGTAGTCAGTTGCATTGTTTTTGGAGTTTCAGTTGGTTGTATTACGATATACTAATGCTATATTCCTAAGTTCACTCATTTTCGACATTCTGCAAGCACCTGCGGGCCATTAGTCCATTATCTAAGTCTACATTTTAAGGAAACGTAGAAATAATCGCACCTTCATATAATCACCCCGTTTTGGTCTCGAAAGAAAGAATATTCACCTAGGGCGATTGGTCATTCGAGAAAAAGCATTAGCATGAACTATTGTTAATTATCAAATAATCAAACTGTGCAGTTTGAGTGCTCACCAGAGTGCACGAGACATGTGCAACAGAACTGGAAGTTAAGGACGAGGTTATCTAATGCAAAGCAACAAAACATTCGAAAAAGCTTTCAAATACAAAACAATAATGGCAGTTTTTTTCGCAACAGAGTCTTATTGTCCAAATTTACGAGCTGCTGTTGGCTTTCCGAAAATCCTAGCTGGCCTTATTTTTTACTTTGTATGACATATTTGCCCCTCCGTAAAGTAATTATAGAAAACTCTCGGACTAACAAACATTCGTTAATTAAAATGTGCTTTTTCTGCAGGGCATAACAATACAAGGAGAAAAAGTACTTCCTACAACTGAATTGTGGTAAGTACGATAAATGTACGAAGCATACGTGGGATACTTATCGATGGTAGTAAAGTACGCAAAAATAAACTGGGAATGGCCGGTGAACAGGCTTTCAAAGTGGAGCATATGGCGAAGAGAACGGAGAGCGAATGAGAACGAAGCGAGCCGAGCGAGTCGAGCGCGGTCAGCTAGTTCGATTTTTCTCTTCGCCCTATACCTCATTTGGGAGCCTGAATCGGATGATTCTGATTATTGAATCTGATGACTCAAGGTCTAGGTCAAGGTCTAGGTTATCTTTCGCGAATGTTAGGTAGTTTATAAGTATCTTCGTCTAGTTGGTGGATTATTTTGGTATTTTAACAATAGCTCTCGAAATAGACATGCTTGGCAATTCTTGCTGACCTTGGCTTGGACCACCGTGTAAATTCTAGTCTTTCCAAGATTTTCATTGGATACCTGCTATTTTAATGTGTGGCCTTGTAGTTTTATCTGGGTTTTCTTAGTTGAGTAGTAAACAAGATTCTGTAAGTTCCCGCAGTCAGTTAACCCAAACATGTTTAGAAATTAGAGTATTTTAAATTGCGAACAGTCGAGCTTGTTGTTAGTGTTAGTTTTCAGTCCTCAGAGTTAGATGAAGGTTTTCAGTTCTCTGTTGTAACAAGCAGTTTATCGAGTCAAGTAAAGAGAAACCTGAAAATGTGATCAGAGTCTTCTTAGAGTCTTGGTACCTCCTGCTTAAAGCCAAGGGAGTGATCAACACTTTGTATCAGGAGGGACCTGCTTTGTATCGTAAACGAGCCTAATGGGTTGCAAATGCTGACCAAAAGGATCGCCGTCTCTGAGGACTGGAACAACAGAAAAGAGTGATGTTATTTAAAATTTCTCTTAGATTTAATTTACTGCCTTCAAACTTTGACCCATCAGTAGAACAAATTACGACAGAATAATTTACATTTGTTAACAACAATTATTAGAGTAAGTTAGAGTCTGCACTGAGAGCAGCTTGAATAAATATTAAAATCATTTTATTTCTATTTTTCAGATTCCCTCACTGTGGTCAAGCTGCCACAATAAAGTATTTTAATTTAAGTTTGTAATAATATTAAAACCACTTTGGAACGGTGGAATTGCAATTCGCTGAATCTGCGTGTATACTACGTACCGTATTTCTATCGGTGATATTGCTTTAATTAAGAAATAGTCATGATCGCAGATAGCGACTTTAAACGTATTTAATAGTTAAATTTTTACAGTTTAAGTGACTTTAAAAATTATTTGTATTGTATATAAAACAAGGATACTTTTGTAACATTACTTCGTAACAATTTCGCTGTTAACTCTCACGTGATAGAGTGCTTGGCGCTCTTTCTTTAGCACGCGGGCTGAGATACCTGCATGTCCCGGTGATAGCTAACAAGCTCGGTAAAACTGAGTAAAAATAACCAAATGTATAAGCCAACTGGGAGTCTATAAAGTCTGCCATCGATTTCATTTTTGTCCCTCTAAGTGAAGCAAGCGACCTACCTAAGAGCGATGCTATTGAGTCTGATAGCAAGTATGACTGTCACAGTGGGGGCAACCTGTAAGAACTGGTAATTTTTTTGCTTGTTTTAAATCAGGGGAACCCAACGCTCATTTCAGTGGAACGAACGAACTGGAAACACAATTTCTCGTTGGATGCTCCTGTTAAATTCGATAACCGCTCGAAAGTTCCATTGTTTGATAATACTGCACGTGCGTAGTTTACTGTTACAGTAGTTAAATATCAGTTTTGCCCCTTCAAAACGTTTCAGTAATAAATGCAGTAATTCTGTCTCATCCGTTTTCTAGTCTTGACCAAGAAAGGGTTTCAACATTAACATATTCGGGTCGGGTCCGTTTCTCAAACATGTCAAAACTCCCACAGAATTCTCGGGCCCGGAAATAATTTTTCAAATCCGTTGTGTATCGGATGGTGGTAGTTCAAAATAGCCCATGGCCAGCGTTAGGTTAATCGATATTTTTAATCGATTTAATGGGAGGAAAAAACTTAAAAAAAGGCATATTCAATGGTTTTGTGAAGTTATAAATTTGCCTTTGGCTTCGTATGGCCAAAACTGGGCCTTTTTTCCCATTCCTTAAGGACTTTCCAAAATAAAAAATAAAAAAAAGGATCGATAAAAACTGATTATGGCTTTTTCTCCGTTTGAGAGTCATTTGATATTTTACTCTTAGTGTTCTGGCAACATTTAGTGAACCAAAGAAACACTTAGTGTTTGACCGGGCTTTTTTTGTCTTCCGGGACCGGGGAAGTGGGGGGTTCGCCCCCCGCCCCACTCCATAACTTCGCAATTATAATAGCTATGACAATGATACTTGGAGGATAGATAGTGCGTCCAAAGATGTTTCCTTTGAGGTCCGCAACAAGGAATTGTGACGTTATATGACGTCGCAATTACGTCATGACTGCCAATTGGCGGCCATCTTGGTTTTCTGCCGGATTTCCCCGAAACTTCAGGAAAGCGCCGAAATTGAACAAAAAGTAATCTGAAACCAAAAGATGAGGTAGACATAAAAGCTACAGTAAGAAAAGTTTTTTTTCTTCATTTTAAAAAAGGGATTTTTCATTTTCTGAAAAAACTGCCTTTCAAAAATTGGTTACCATGATAGCATCAAAGTCAATGAACACTAACCGACCACATGCCTGTTATTGCAAACGTATTAGGAGTAGTTAGTAGCTTGGATACCCTCTCTACCTGAGGAGACTTCCATGAAAGTAATGGACGTGAACCTACCCTCCCGCTGCATACAGTGGCGTAGGGATCCCCACTTTTTCTGTGCTGCTGTCATTTTGCAGGAGGAGAGGGGGAAGGGGTGTTTGTGTGACATGAAGCACCTTCAGTAACCCCCAGCAGTATGTCGCCGGTACCCCTAAATAATTTCTCGTCTTAAGAGGCCTGGACCCGGTTAGTCTCCTCTTATGATATGTTTTCTACAGTCGTTCCCAGTTTCCAAGGATTATCTCGCGTTCACTCTATGCTCCGTTTCCTCAAAAAACTGCCTTCAGCGATTCCATATACATGTAGCACTAGAGAAAATCCCGGCTTCAAAACACAGAGAATGGTTGCAGAAAACTCCCACTTCACTTTATGTAATCAAGCATTGCGGCTTAGGGGGGAGGGGAGGGAGGGGCTGGACCAAAACTACACATCTAACAAATTTGGTCGAGAATCTGCAGTTTATTGAGCAACAACACAATGCAGATATGATAAGGCCATCTTTTTCGATGTGAATATTTTCTGTCCAGTTGGTCATATTATTTACAATGTTCATTAGCAGTATCAATAGTTATCTTACCTAATAATATACCGCTTAAGTTGCTTGGTAACTAAAGATTCCAAACAAATTAAATGGCTAACTGTCGAACCCCAAAAGTTCAAGTCAGTATATATCTGTTTGCACTCCCTGTCACGCCCAGTTGTGTTTCAATGTTTCATTGCGGTTATGCACTCCAAACGTTACAAGACTTTCTCAAAGTTCGTTTTTGTGGGATTTCAGTCGCCTTGCGACTCCATCCCTCGCTGCTCAATTTCGACGCCATAATATATGAAGTCGACTTGTGGCAAGTCTATATATTTGAGAACAAAAAAGCAACTTCAAAAAGCCACAGCAGCAGACAAAGCGTACAATTTAAACCAAAATGGTCCAATATTTTCCTATTTTTGACCAAAGTGGCTCAAAAACCAAACCCCTTGTACCATACACATCTCTTACAGCTTGTGTAGGCTAGCACTCTTCCCCCGGTCCCCAAACACACGCGCACAGATTATACATATGGACAGACAAGCGATCCCCGTGAATAGCTATCGAATAGCCACACAGCAATGATTAGAGTTATAAATTAAACAACAGCAAAGAGCTGTGTTGAAAAATGCGTAAGGAACGGAATGATGATAAAATACGAAAAACAAGAGTAAAAATCCGATTTACTACCACTAAACTCACTAGAAAAGAAAGTTCCTGGCCATTGAGCACGATAAAAGACAGCGAAACAATATGCTTTTGCAATTGTTATGATATAATATTTCCTTCGCTATTTCCTTCCTTGTCTAACGCGGTGGATAAAATCCTAGTGACGCCATTCATATAAAAGCTATTGAGCAGCGCATTAATGTTGTACTTTCCTGTGGTGCTGGTTGGCTGTACAAGGTGTCTTAACTTTTGATTTCTTTCCCGTCGATGTTATTCTCAACCGCTTTGTACATTCTCCCAAACGCTCTCCATGTATTTCTGACAGACCTAATTTGGAGAATTTGTTCCAACATCAAGGTAATCATTTCCCTTATTCTGGTCACTAATGGGGCTTCAAGAATTAGCATTTGACCGTTGGCAATCTTGCATGTACAGCTGTAGGGTCAACAACAACACAATTTGAGGACTTCCGGAAAGAACATAACAAATTCGCAAAACACCTAACTTACGATAAAAACTACGTGCAAAATTAATTTACTTCGTTACGTAAAAAAATGAACAAACAATAAAACACTACAGAAACTTAGTGTAATGACCTTTATGTACGTGTGGGTAAAATGAAACACTCTGTTAGTTATCTCAGTAGATGCTACATGTACACTCAGTTAAACCATATCGAGCTTTGTTTGAACTCTTCATAAATATACATTAATTACTAGATAATAATAAGTAACAGCACGTCTTATCATATGATGAGGTCTTTTAAATCCACTTGCACTACATGACGTGCAACTATACTGAGCTCAAGCTCCTGGTCTACCTAACTTATCTCCTCACTACACCCCTATTGGGTTACTGTTTGTCGTGATCACGCCTTGTGCATTTGAAACACTTGACATGGTGGTAGCGGCGAGACTTTCTAGTTCCAGGGTTGCTCGGTGCGCCATTTGCGTAAGAGCACTGGTAGCGACATCTTCAGCTGAGGAAGGTTCTCCATGCGAGTTCCCTGTTATAACTCCATTCGTTTGCTCAGCAACTTGATGATCTGTGTGTTTTAAAAGATAAGCACTAAGAAAAAGGAACTACATGTACATCTCACTCATTCTCATGATCTCCCTTCAACATGTATTGATTTCAGTTCTGTATCTTCTCCACCGGCAATGTTTGATCGTTATCATTACTCCATGTATCATTATGATGGTGATTATCGACTTCCATCTTCTGACAATCATTTGACATGACTATCTGACCAGCACCCTGAATACTGTAAACTCCCACGGCTTATCACAACATTATTTTATAATAACAACTATGTTCATAGTCATTAAGTTTTAATCGGTAATGTTGCAGGAAATGGAAGCCATCAGAAACAAATAGCAAAAATGATGTCAAGCAGTTGAAAAAAACTTCAGAAATTATTTGAAGGGGTACAGTAAGGGTATGAAATGCTACACTTAGGTGTATTTTCAATTGAAATACAAAAAATATATATATTTTCAACAATTATTATAGTATAAGTTACAATTTAAGTAAGGCTAAAAGTCACCTTGATAAGGTTAAAGAAATTGAATAAGCAGGGTTGTTATAGGCTTAACAAAAGTTCCGCACCTTTTCACTGTAATTAAAGTACATGTATGTTGCTACCATACTTACTCAATAATTGTGAGTTTCGTTGCTGTGCTATTGTTACAGGACAGTCTTTGTGTGCCAGAAGGAGTGATTTTAACTGAGCAACTTCTGTTCGTAGAAGAGTAATTTCACTCTAAAATGTATAAAGGACAAAATGTCAGCCTAGTTTCCTAAAACATGTTTTCAATCAAAATGTCACTGTATGATATTACAACACTGTACCTTTCAGTCACCATGCTGCATGTACACTGAACATCATTATGCACGACATGTGCATTATTTTATTTCAAGCAGTTTCCAAAGTATATATAGTGGTACTTTTTTTAAACTTTCTTCACAAAATGATTGTTAACTATAATATTGTGTAATCATATTTCTAACTGAGAATTATTATTTGTGTTGAAACCAATATACACTGCAATCCAGTTCTTGTACTGCATGTTAACCAAATAATTTTCATTCTTTTTTTCAACACCAACTGCAAAATTTGAGCTTAAAGCTCAACTCTAATCACTAACTCATTGGCCAAAATGTCTGTAAATTATTAAATGACTATTTTTTCTCTGATTGCCTCAAGAACACTGCACAAGATTAATGAAACTTCCAAACAAACAATTACAATTACAATTGCAGGGCTTGGTACATAACCAACCTCTAGTATGGTGAATTTCAGATCGCTCTTTGCTGTTTTAGCTCAGATTCACCAGAGTTTTGACAAGTGGCCTTGAATTACATACATGTTCTTCAGGAAACGTTGCTCCAATGTTTTATCCGCTGCTTTGCACTTCATTTTACAATAAAAATCTGTAATTAAATGGGCAAGATTTCTGTTTTTATCACAAAACAAAGAGCAAAGGAGCAGATAAGACATTAAAGCAATAATTCCAGACGGAATTCAAGGCCACATGCAAAAACTCTGATGAATCTGAGCTAAGCAACAACAAGCAATCTGAAATGCACCTCAAGTCAGTTATGCAAACAAGCCCTTCAATTAATTTACATGCTAGTGCAGATTCCAACATTTGGAGAAGATGCAGTAACTTCATGTAATGTATATACACTGTACCTGTAGATGAGCATTTGTATTACTAAGATCTTCAGCTTTTTTCTCTAACTGTTGCACCCAAATTTTCCTTTTTTCTCTACACCTAGTGGCTGCAGCTCTGAAAGAAAAGTGAGCATATAAAATTAATCCCAGGTCAACGGCGGTTATCCCAATGTACAGTGTGTACAAAGTCATGTAGGTAACTAATAAGAATACTAACAACAATAGTGCCACTTAAAATCATCAACAACATTTTGCCATCCTGTAATCCAAACTCAACAATACACATGTATTAATTTTTAAAGAGGAAAGCATGCTCAAGAGGCTGGCTGACTTTTGCGACACAACCAGAAACACAGCAGTGCAGAGTTTAACTTGTTGGCCACATTTTATGTTAAGTTACATTTTTATACAAGTCAAAGTTTTGAATGATTCAGTTTTTACATGGCACCCTCAAGAACAACAGTACACGTAGGTTAGTTACTTAGCTAGTTCATACTACAGCTGTGGATTATTGTAGCAGCTGAAGGAACTACAGTGTAATCATTATATCATCATCAATATCTACCCACCGATTTCTTTCAAGGAAGCGTTTTCGTCTCTCATCAGGATCCAACTCATCTTGTGTTCTTCGTGGACGTTTTCTGTAAAAAAAAAAAAAAAAAACCATTAAATTTTTGGAACATTAATTTATCATTGACTGCTTTGGGTAACTTCAGGCTAGTAGCAAAATACAACTGCCAATTGACTAGCATGTGATAAGGCTGCTCAAATGTCAACCCTCTTTATAATAGCCATACTGACACACTAGGCATGCAAACACAAATAAAGACTGAGACAACTAGTGCCCATTAGGTAACTGAACTGCAATGTACAGTACTTACGCAGCTCCTGTGCCTCTTTTGTGGTCCTGTGCACTGATACTGGTATTTGAAACTATTGTGGTTGGATGCTCTGAATGATTGATGTGATTTCCTGAACTTGACATGCCATTATGCTGCGTTACCATGTCAACAGCTTCGGTCATTGCACGATGGATGATGTTGTTGGCTTGGTGGAGTTTAAGTTGTTCCTTGAGGCGCTACAAAAACACATTGACAGTTACTGCAGGCTGTCAGTAAGGGGAGTCAGTGTATACTGACTTGTTAACCATTGTATCTACACAGACAAGTTGTTGGTGACCCCAAGTTTATATTTTGAGTACTTTTTATAGCAAATAAGACCAGTAGATAAATTATTATTAACGAGTCATGACGAAAAAAATGCAAGGCTTTATTTTCGCCCAGACACCTTCTCAAAACAAACTTAAGAATTCGCTGGCCAGACAATTTAGAAAGATGCTCAAACAATGTCCAATGACCAACTATAATTAATATAATTATTTCCAGCATTGCATCCCATCAAAATAAAGTCCAGACAGACATCCGTTCTACTGGGAAAGAAAAATTATCTAGCCTTGCAGACAGAAATTTCAAGAGGGTACAAAATGAAATATTGGTTTTAAACCACATTACATGTGCATTTGTATTTTTTTTTTTTTTACTTTCTTAATTGATCATTGTCAAACAATATCATTTCCCAATGTTCAGCACTACTAGAGCTGTCATTAAGATTTGGAGAAGTTAGCTTAACAAGGAATGTCACTGGTGATAAACCACAGAATGTCTCTGTTGCTTTTTACTGATGCTCTCACATTCTGCGTAGGCAGATTCTGTTGTTGCCACTCAAAATACATGTAGTCTGTTATCAGGGGCCAATGATAGCTTCAGATTTTCAGATTTCAGATTTTTTTGTTAATGCACTATTTTAAAAGCTTACTACAAAAGGAAATTACAATACATCACAAAAGTACGGTAACATAAAGACAACATTAAATTAACAAACATCAAAGGTAAAATGTGTGCAGTGACCAAAGGAGCTTAGGCTCTTGAGTTTAGCTGTGGAGGATTGGCATACAATGCATTTTAAAACAAACATGTCCCATGAACCTAGTTTAATGGCCTTAGCTCCCACGAGTCTACTGTAGCTCAGTGGTAGAGCATTCGAACTAGTAATCAGAAGGTCTTACAGTAGGTTCGACTCCTGATAGGAACACTCAGATTTCCTTTTTCTGAGTTTGCCTGTGTCACTCACTGAATAATGCATCATTCTCATTCATTAACCAGACTTAAAATGTACCATCACGTTTATTATATTGCACATTCAGTGTGTGCTTCACATAGACATTCAAATCCTAGCAGTATGCAGGATGTTTGTCCCATGAACCTAATTTTTATGGCCTGTAGAGCATCTGAACTAGTAATCAGAGTGTCTTACTGTACATGTAGGTTCGACTCCTGATAGGAACACTCAGATTTCCTATTTCCAAGTTTGCCTATGTCACTCACTGAATAATACATCATTCTCAAATAGATCTTTGAAACTTAACCAAGACATTAGAAAACAAACCTGTTTGGCACTTCCCATGAAGGATGGAGGACTGCTGGCACTGGGGCTGCTAACAATAGCTGGAGTAGGTATGGATGGAATGGGCATAGCACTGCTTGCAGAGTTTGCACGACTGTGGATGTGACTGGGTACTGGAAGAGCAGAAGGCACCTGGGCATCAGGTGCTGCTATGGAAGCAGGTATTGCAGGTGGGATATGGGCAGGAACTCGTACCAGCACTGACACTGGAGCAGATGAGATGACCGACTTTTTAGGTTCTCCTGCTGCTGTTGTTGTTGTACTCGGGGAAGGGGTAAGTGGAGGTGGTGCCAAGAGTCCTTTAGAGTCTGACTCCTCAATTACAATTATGTTTTGTGAGGGAGTTGCACTGTTGGGGAGCGAGGTTTGAGCTGTAGGATGAGCACTTGACGAGTTTGAAGGCTGTGAAGTGAAACAATTTTTAGTGATCAGACAAGTTACTGAGTCATGCGGTGGTGTCTGATAAAACAAAGATATTTTTGTATGGTTTATAACTACGCAGGAATAGCAGGTCTTAGCAAGGGTTTTGGAATCCAAAAAGAAAATAAGGGGTAACCACGTATTTTTCAGAGATAATTAAGCTTCAATTTGGGAAAAAAATTGCATACATTGTTTTGTATTTTAGCACTTTTTGAAATACAGTATTATTACTGTATTGTTGCTCAATTATCTCTGCAAAAATGCGTGGTTACCCCCAATTTTCTTTTAGGATTCCAATAGCCCTCGCTAAGATCTGCTCTTTCCGCATAGTAATAAACTACGCAAAAATACATCTGTATTAGTAGGCACCCTCCTAAACTACTGTTTTAATTGCATCATATGCAATTATTTAAATCTAATTATTTTTTACAGCATTTCAGAATTCTAGATGACTTGTAATCGTTAAGTCCTATTTTATCTATCAATTTAATACCTTATTGTAAGGTACAGTTGAATATTTTTATAGGAACTGTGCAGTATAAATTTGTTATTATTATTATAATTTAAATTTGTTATTGAACATTTATTATTATTATTATTATTATTATTATTATTATTATTATTATTATTATTATTACATTTAAGTATACTTCATAACCTGTTAAGTTCCATAAGTACTGAGTGCTTGACATTCTGCAAATTTTGCATTGTTCTATTTATTAATACCCATTAACAAGTGGGCTTTCTTAACTCATGGCCATGTAAACTTTACATTAATTTATTTAGAACGGTAGTGTACAAGTGTACACGAGCAAACGTGTCTTACTGAAGCCAGCCATGTATTTGCAATCACCATTTTGTTATGACTGCTGTATACATGTTGGGGTTGGGGGTGAGTTTGTCATGTAGTTCTTCTTACCTGGTCAGCGGCTCTCTTGAAATCCTGAAATGAAACATAGAAACATCAACTGATTCATTCAATAGCAGCAGCATATAAATGAACTGCATGAGCTCCACTCATTTTTATGCAAGTTTATGGCACAATAACTATTCTAGAACAATCAACAAAACTATTGAAACATCACATTGTAGAATACTATTTTCAGGGTTTGAAATAACAGCGGGTCAACAGACAATGTCCGTAGACAATATTATAAAGACATGGCCAGACAAATGTAACAAATCGACGGCAGTTTTCTATGGTCCATATACTCTTATAGACCATAAAATGACGTCAAAAAATGTTCAAAACTCAAGTTTTGGACATTTTATGGCGTCATTTTATGGTCTATAAGAGTATAGACCATAGAAAACTGCTGTCGATTTGTTTTTTACAATAACATGGAAAAAGTACAATCGGAATTGGCTATTTTTTTTTTCGTTGAGAAAGCGCGCGCATTACATCTGATGTCATTTTTTATTGTCTGTACTCTTATAGACAATAGCTACGAGCCAATCAGCGCGGGGGAATTTGGACAGTTATTGTAAAATCTTGCATTGCCGGTCATCCTGAGCTGTGATGTTCTCTTCCAAACAAATCATGAAACAAATTACATTGTATATTTTCACAGGGCTTCTGACAGGATGCAGGAAAAAATTAACATTGTGTAGACAAATTGTGTAGGGAAAAAAGTTGATTGTGTGAGGAATTGTACAGGATGTCACAACTTGTTTGAAAAAGCACAACACTTTGACCACAGTGGCTACTTCACATCAAGAACTATCCACAATACCAGGTTGCAAAATGGAAATTTTTCTACACAAAATACATGTTCAGCTGTAGTGTTAAAAGATTTTCAAATGAAGCAAGCGCAAATGCAAACAACCAATAAGATATGAGTTAAGCTTAAGCTTATGGTACTTGAAGAATATTTCATAAAGGAAGATTGTCTGTAAAGTGCCAACAATTGGACCTTCTGGGATAAAAAATTAAGGACTGGTTGCAAGACGTTTGCCTGCAAAAAATCCACAACCCCAGAAATCACTTTGTTTTTAGACAATTTTTGAAGTTTTGAAGGTCCAGTTTGATTCTGGTACAAGTATCTTCACAAACAAGCAGCATTTTGTAAAAGCTTTACTTGACAGGCCAGAAATGAGACAGGGCGTGCTAAGTAGCTGTAGTATCTACATGAATCTAGTAAATTTAAAATCTCATGTAACACCCTTGTTACCAAAATGATTTGGGGAATGCAGTGCTCTTGTACATGTACATGTAATACTTAACTACACTGTATAATAGTAACTAAATCAGTCATGGTACTTCAAAATATGAATGAAATATATAAAAAAAAAAAAAACAGAAAGTTATTAGATTAATTTTTTAATATATATTTTTTTAAACGATAAATGTGACAACATTACATGTACAAACCTGATCAAATGGATTGTCTAAATCCTGAAACAGACCTTCTTCCTCACAGTTCCGTAAAAATCGTGTTGGTGTGGGTGTCTGATCTACAAAAAGAGTTTTAAACAATACATGCACATTACTTGCATAATTTCAACAACTTTTTTTCCATGAAAGTTCAGTTGAACCTTCATTAAGTGGGAACACCTGGGAGCACATTTGTGTGTCTGCCTGTCGGTTCAACTCAGGTAAGCCAAAACGTGTCTGCATATGAGAGGAGAGGGTGTTTTAGTTTGTAAACACAAACAGTGAGGGCTGTTTTGGTTCCAGTATGTAAATGGTGATGTCTTAGTTTCTAGTATTTTGTATTTCAAAATGTAGTCGCACTGCAGTAATTTTTTCCTTGTAGTAAGTTTTAATTTCTTTTTCTAAATGTACATTGTACAACAAACCAAACCAAGTTACCTGAAAGGAAGTGGTGGTAAATTTAAGCAAAACAAAAGCAAGACTGAGAAAACATATGGCTTAAAACATTGGGCTTCCCAGCAAAAATGTGTTTAGGAATTAAAACTATCAAATACAAGCACTATAGCTGTTTCGGATACATAAAAAGATCATTAAAGTTAAGTTATAAAGAAAGGAGTTAAATAAAAAAAATATTCTAAAGATAAAGTACATGTAAGTGTGCAGTCTGATGTTTGCAGGTAATGGTTTTAAATTTGTTTTCAGTTTTAAAATTTTTAAACCAGTTGTATTTTAATTAACATTTTCATTTTTCACTACATAAGCACACTTTGAAACAAACAAAAATAGGCATCAACAACATGTACGTGTGCAGGCATGCTATATGATGTAATGTCTAAGTATAAATTTACATGTACACTGTACATAAAAAGTGACAGCGTAATCAACTAAACTTGTAGTATTTGTTTCTGTTCTGTTACAATGTATTTTTTACAATGACTATCAAAAAAATTTTCCACATGCTGATTAGCTTGTAGCTATTGCCTACAAGAGTACAGATAATAAAAATGACATCAGATGCAATTGCATGTGCTTTCTCAATGGAAAATCAAGTCAATTCCACTCATATTTTCCATGTTATTGTAAACAAAAACAAATCACCAGCAGTTTCCTTTGGTCTCTACTCTTATACATGTAGGCAATAAAATGATGCCATAAAATGTTCAAAACAGTGAAACCACTCACCTTTTCACTGAGTTTTGAACATTTTACGATGTTATTTTATGGTCTATAAGAGTAGAGACCATATAATATTGATTGTCAAGCAATGTAAAAGTTTTAGCTACAAATACTTGCTACAAGGTACTGTATCAGCATTTTAAATAATCTCTCTATCTTACTGGTTCCCAGTACTCAAGGAAATGAGGATGTAGAGTAATACATTGAAATAATTTATAATAGCCTATTCATCTATTCAAGGGGAGAAGAAGGAATATGAATATTCTCTGGAACTACACAATAGCACTTTCCCCCATTTCCTTCAACGATGTTCAAAATGTTGCCGTTTTTACATGTCAGGGCCCCACAAAGAAGGGCCCAGAGAACATTTCTGTATAGAAAGGCTACCTGTTGAATGACCTGTTTCAATCTTTTAACTTGAAACTCCAAAACTCCAAAAGTGACCGCCATTGAATGCTCCTTGCAATATCATTATTTAATCACTAAAGGGACCATGTTTTGATATTTAAACATATTCTCTCAACTAGTACCATAAGAAATACATAGAGACCATTGAGGAGAATGTATGTGTTGATACTGGAGCCTCCTGTTAAGAGTTACCAGTCCAATGTTGGTTGTATCAAGTTGTTAAAATCACATTTTCTTTGATGCTCTCCAAAATATTTCTTATGGGATGACAGGTCTACTCTACAGTTAGAAAAAATGTTCATCAATGCATTTTAATTATGATGATCATTTTCCTTATTCTCATGAATCAAGTAGGGATACTGAAGGGAGAAATTAAAAGCTGCCTGGGCACTTTCTATTTTGCAAAAACTTTTTGGTTGCAAATTTCTGAAACTTTCAGTGTCAAATGGACTTTTTTACAGTTGTTCTAAACTTTGGTATCTCATGGAGTGCCTCCAAAGGTAAACCAAAAATAATGGCTCAAAATGGAAAGTGCCCAGGCTGGTCACTATTGAGGCCTTGTAAGGTTACAAAACTTCACAGCTAGTATTCAACTTAACAAATACCCGTAAAGAAAATGCTGCTGATTAAATTTATATTGCATCCAGATCTAGCGTCACAATGAATGCACAAGTTAATTCCATGAAATCTCTTTTAGGTTGTAAAAGAGCCGGGTAAATGGGTACAGGATTTTACATGTACATAAATACTTGTACAATTGTATCCTTTACTTCAATGAAGCTACCGTGCACACTGGAACTGTTAAATCATTTTACAGCAAATATGCTGCACACAGTTTCAAATAATTTTTAATATGAAAAACTATAAACAGCTTATCAGATTTGACTTTGAAGTACCGTGAGAACCGTGTGAATTTCAATTACAGTATAAACTTAATTAAGCTTAATTTATGGCAACAAACCCCTTGACACACTCCTATGAACAATCCCACTTCATATGGTTACATGTAGCTAAAAGTGAGTTTTTACCCGAACACTGTTTTGAATCAAGTGAAGTGTTTGGCTGTCTCAAGATCTTGTTCACAGCTGGGGAAAACGTTTGTAAGGGAAGTGGTGACGATACAACGGAAATTCAAATAGTATGTTGTATTGCCATGTTTACATCCGACATCAAGTCCAATGAAAGCTAAGCTTAAATTCATTTATCATGCGATTTCTCGCGTACACGATTTGATCAAAATCGACTTCCTGCGAAACTATAATAAGCTTAAATTAAAAAAAACTATCCTAATATTACCTGCAACAGAAAGATCGGTTCCTCTGAGTGCGCCGAATTTCAGTGTAAGCTGGTGCTTCTGTTTGTGTCTTTCGAGGTGATCATTGTTAGCAAATCTCTGCGAAGAGAGAGGGTGAAAAAATAGCTAAATGTAGGCTTACGTAAGGGTTTCAATCTAACACAGGTGACGACATCACTTTAAAATTAAACCAGTCGCTGCCAAACTCCCCCAGGAAGATAAAGTTCACAGGAACAGCTCACAGAAGACGCTTACCTGTCCACATCCAGGGGCAGTACACTCGAACGGTTTGTCATCGTTGTCCGACATGTTGAAAGCTTCCTTCTTCATAAAGCCTTCAAAATCCGTTGCCTTCACAAGCCCCAGAAACTTCAAAACTCCCAAAATTTTAACGGTCCATTTAAGGATTTCACTTTAAACCTTCCTGGGTCTTTAAATGTAAAAGAAATTGAAAATTTATCCTCCAAAAATAGTAAAATTTACAATCATAAATCTCTTTCCCTCGCGTCCCTTGAATGCATATTTTTGTCACATGACGTAATTACAGCGCAGCGGACATGACGTCATTGGAAAGCCTCGTTCGGGTGATTTTGGCTGATAGACACTTCCGGTTTGAACTAATTTCTCATTGGCAGTTTGAAAAGGAACGTGTAATTAGCAAATCTGAGTTGTTTGCATTTGATTGGCGGAATATATTAGCGGAAGTTCTAAAAATCTCCCGCCATTTAAGGACAGCTTTCGCGAATTTCGCTCCTTTTCAAACTTCTTTTCGATCCAGCAACAAAAAGAAGAAGAATAAGAAAAAGGTCAAGAAGAAATTAGAAATATTATAAATGAACTTCAGAATGTTTTTAAATCTGTAAAGAACTCACATCTAAACACGAGGATTTGTTTAGAGAAGCCCGAGCCGTACTCTAGTGCTTCTCCCACCTCTCGGGTGTTATTAAACTTTTCCACGTGTTTTTATATATACTTAACGGAGAAACAACAACGACAGGATAATAAATGTGAATTAAGGAAAAACGAAGACTCGGAAAAAATCCGAGGCCCAGAGTGGGATTTGAACCCACGGCCCTCCGTGATCTAGTCGGGTGCTCTAACCACTGAGCTACTGGAGGCTCTATGGTGAGCAAGGGTCGTTTTATATATAACGTAACTGAACACGAGGAAATTTTTTTTTTTTAGTATTTTCTATAGCTTTGTGCGCGCTTTCAAAAATAACAGGCTGTTGATGCAACTTGATAACACTTTTACCGCAAAATTCAATCTTTACTTTTAACATAATCCTCTATATATTCGGATTTACTTACTTTCAGTTCTTCAATCTTCGCCGTGATACTTAAGCCCAAACGGCACATGATTTTAAGAACTTATTTTTCCGCCAATTATGCGCGTGGTCAAACGGCTGGAAGAAGTTCGTGATACTCGACGAAAGTTAAGGCGGCTTAACATACCACCCAAGTCCCATTGCAATTTTTAAAAACCGGCAAAACGTACATGTCTTGAGTGCTCAAAATTGCCAAAGGGTACGTACGTTTACGTTCATATCAATTTTTTAGCAGAGCCGTCGACGACGGCTGCGGCAACGAAAACGTTTTTTCAAGCGTCGCGATTATTCCAACTTATTTTTAATGTTAAATGTAGGTGAAATTTCATGGAGTTCAATTCTTGGAGACCGCACCCAAGTTTAGAAAGAGAAAGAGAAATACGTCGTCGTGTGTAGGCTCCATACAGGGGCGGGGGAGAACACTCTCTATCGCCTGGCACTTTTTTTGTACCTGAATTGACGTCACATCCAGTCCGAAAATGAGTTTGATGGAAAGAGCAAGATTCACCGCGACACTTTCGTTCGCTTGGTAAGTAAAATGGCAATGTATTTTTTGATCGGCTTCAAATTTTTTTCCTCTGTTTTTGTTTACCCCTGAAGAAAAATATGTTTTCTGTTCTCACATTTCGTAAGTTAAGCGAATGCGCTAAATAAGTATTCATGTAGTCATTTTGAGAGTGTAAAATTTTCGCCATGACACGACGCTTAGCTGTCTCGTATTTTCCGTCAAAACAATAGAAAAAAATCACTTCTTTGGAAAACCCTAACTTGCTCAAAAAGTCGAAGCAATATCTTTACAACATCTTTCACGATCTTCCGATAAGTATAATGGCTGAAAAACCCGAATAAATCATGCCTGACCCAGGCGCCCGGCATAATTCCGCTTCGCCAAGACAGGCTGCTGGGCGCCAATTTGACCGGATGTGGCGTCAATTTCGATACGAAAGTTCGGACGAAGTATTCTTCCCCGCCCCTGCCTCCATATAGTAACATCCCATCAGGAGGAAATTTTACGTTCTAGTCCAGCAGTGACGGCAAAGAAATGTACAAAAAAGTGTAATGCATCTGCAGAGTTTGTTTGCCGGGTTATTTATAAGCCTTGTGCTGTTTTGATCGGCGTCCTCGTTGCTATCGCCGTTGTCAGCACATTCGACTGGTGGCTTGGTGTTACCCGATTTTAAGATGGCGAATGGTTCTAAAAGAGAAACGCGTCCACCAAAACGACTAACAAATACGATCAAGCTTTGTGCTCTTGTGTTTAAAAAAAAAGAGGCAAAAACGGACAGAAATCTCTAGGAAGTTGAAGTGACCGAGTTATACAAGGAGACAAAAAGGATTTAACTATAATAGTTAACGTTAAAAAAGAACGACGTTTCGACCGTCTGACGGTCATTTTCAAGTTCAAGGTATGACGTAAAATTAATTCTAGTATGTAATGGATTGTCTGGGTAGAATTTGAAAACCTCTAGTTTTTTAAAGTAATGTGATATTGATAAAATGATGAATGATGAATGATAAAAAAGGAACGCTAAAAACAGTAAAAGGTATTTAAAAGTGAAACAATTAAACACATAACTTCGCACGTTCCTTTTTTATCATCCACGCTATTATTTTCTTGTATTGTTTCGATGTAGATATCTTGGAGCTTTTAGTCAGTATCTCGTTAGTCGCTTCACAATCGTGCATATTAAAGCACATGCTTATTTTACTTCTTACCTTAATTGAACTTGAAAATAACCGTCGGACGGTCGAAATGTCGTTCTTTTTTTAACGCTAACTTTTAAAATTTGTTGACAAAACGGATGAAGATTTAATTTCATTTTGTTGACAAGTGGCGTAGAATAGAAGTTAGAACAGAAGTTTATCTGAGAGCAGCCATTTTCTTCCCTGCAACATGATTTGAATCAGCAAGAACTGTCACGCATTTAAATAGCAAGTTCAATGTCATGCGGTGCGCGACTAAACGTAAAGCTTTACTCTCTTTGAACGGAGCGGTCTTTTTATAAGTGCGGTAGCTTTTTGCCTTAAGTTTGAGTAAAAAGCTACCAAAATGTTAAACCGGAAATAATGTGACAGTGTTGCTTGAGGCTCCTACGCTACTAGTTGATTCTATGGCCTTTAAGGGAAAGCAAATGAAACCAGGCCCCCTACTTTTCTGCTATTGTGGTATTCGATGCCATCTTCAATAGGACTATTACCAAAAGCACTTGAAAGTACCCGCGTAAATTATACGAACAATCCGCCACACTAGTAATGTATCCCCCCCCCCCCCATCCCCGGGAATTGCGTGACCTTTTTCTTGACAGTTGGTACACTTGACGGATATTCTGACTCATTTTGTCTTTCAAAACCAGCAGCCTTCAGGAATTGAATTCTTTGTTTCTTCAAAACAGTTGCTGTAATGCAGCAATTTCCCAGTGGTTTGAAACTGAGCGTGTTTTAGAGCGGGTAGTCGGCGCCACCCCAAACCCCATAGGACAAATGTCGTAATGAGTTTGGTTTGAAATGAATTAATGAATAGCCGACAAACCCCGATACATTCCTCTAATCCCTTGGTTCCAAAAAAGTACGCTTTCCCTCCCCTCCCCATCCCCCTTAATCTCCTCTCTTACTAACTGAACTCACCAAAGACCTCCTGGGTGGTGTACCCGGTCTGCCCGCCGTAAGAACAGAAGTTAACAAGAGATCCTTTCACTATCATGGATGCATAGTTTTTAATAACTTTTCTAAATAGCTTTTTTTTTAGTTAAGTTATTATATAGCTCATTACTTTTATCAACGCATTGTATATAGTTTTTATGTTATACTGTAAATAGTTTTTCTCAGTATGTCCACTTTGTTATTACTTTTTATAGTATATCCCAGTGCATTGTAATCAGTGTATTTAGTGCTCAAGGCTCCTATTGATAGCAGGGTACTTTTTAAGCTCCTGAAGGGACTACCCTGAGATTTATGACTAACAAAGGTGTCTGTCTATCTGTCTGTCTGTCTGTCTGTCTTTAATGTTTTAATAAAAATTCTAATATAAACGAAGGCGCTTAACTTAGTCATCATTTTAACATAGTTTTAGCTGTCCTGTTGAAAAGGGACTAATTATCAGCTATGTTTTTTTCTTCCACTTGATACGGTTGTTGCTTCGTTATACTAAATTCCAATACGGTATGGAGCAAAAAAGAAGCAAGCCCTCGAGCAATTTGTTTTAACATTAATTTTAACATTTAAACATTTTAACATTCTCTGTGGTATACAGCTATTTCAAGTAACGTTGTCGGATTAAAATCAAGCTAAAAGACAAGACTGCAATGTTTTGTGGGATTGTTTTTATGAATAATTTCATCAAAATCATTCCTGCACGTGTGGGTCATTGTACTGCTAATTACAACCTATTGTTTTCTCCAGGCATGACTGATTTTGATGAATTCATTCATAAAAATCCCACGTAAACTTTCGGTCTTGTCTTTTAGCTTCATGCTTTGTACCGACAACGTTAATTGAAATAGCTGTATACGTCGATGTTGTATTATCAATATTCAGTATACTTCCAAGGTAGAAGTAATTAAACTAAAGATGGTCTTGAGGTTTTTCCTATATATATGCTG
This sequence comes from Pavona decussata, assembly GCF_977016875.1. Classification (NCBI taxonomy): domain Eukaryota; kingdom Metazoa; phylum Cnidaria; class Anthozoa; order Scleractinia; family Agariciidae; genus Pavona; species Pavona decussata. The sequence continues at coordinate 927,635 of NW_028145681.1, forward strand.
ATCAGTAGAGTAAAGATGCCCATTAATTCAGGCAGAATCAGAAAGCAAATGTCTAAAGATTTGGAACAAAGGCTCTTGAGGCGAGCAGTGCACAACGTTCCAATCCTAGCTAGCGAACAAATACTTTCCAGAAATCACCAGAAGAGACTCCCCTGAGAACGTCATCGCATTCCCATCTGGACTTTGACGGTTTAAGTAGCCAATGATAAGCATTTCCTACAAAAGCAGGATGGTCGTATAATCTGCTTTGATCTCTGTCGTCTATTCCCCATTTGCCGATTTCAAGGACACCATTTTTCTTTCCCCACCTTTGACAAACTTGCGCTAACTTGGAATTGTCGTTTTGCATTCTCACAAATGATCCACACGAGGCGGGCTGAACATCCGTCTGACCACTGAAGTACTGGACTACAGCTTCACCAGACCTGTTAGTAGCTGTGGTCACGTGGAACGTACGCCCCAGCGCACGCTTACTGCAGTGGAATCTCAGCTGAGTGAATGGCATGTGTGTCATCAGCTCTTTCATGGCGGTTTTGGTGAGAACCATCTGATCACTGCTTATTCCGCGGTAGGAAGTCTTAACTGGTAGCTCAGATGGAGGAGCGGAGCTCTGCAGTACGATGTTGGAGATGAGAAGCCAGCCTCCTTAAATTAAGGACAAATTAAAATAGATGTCATGATGATGAGTAGAAAAGGCCGGCAAGATAAAAAAGTTGTTGTCAATCAATCCTGATGTTGCATTGGATGCATGCATTATTTAACAATTATGATTAACTTGTATTTGCTACTGGCTTCAGTGGTGAGAACATTGCTAAATTCATCACCAGGTTCACCGTCACTTTAGGTTTATTGCATTGCCAAGTTTTAAAACGTTAATGCAAATTAAATAAAATATTGAAAACAGAGAAAAAAGCGTTGAATTCGAAAGTTTATGCAATTGTTCGTTACGGATACGTGTAAGTTGTAACATTTTATATAATATTATCACCAGTTTCTTTGTAAGTTACGCATGAGTCAAGAAGAAAGTAATCTTAATGTCAAATATGAGAAAATTCCGAATCGAACCTCCATCAGTTGTCATATCACAATAGACCTTTAAAGTGTTTCCACTCCTCTCAGGGTCGATCCAGTACTCCCCGTCTCCTTTTGAGTCCATAGAGTCCCGGATGTCCTTACAGGAATGAGGAGGCTTTGCTGTACAAGAAAAGGAAAATAACCCTTTTGTTGCTCTATCTTCCACTCGCAACATGTTTAGTGGATTAAAAGCAGTGAACCAAAAATGCAAACAAAGAAAACAAAAAGAAAACACATTTAAGAAGATAGGAAACAGGACGTACTGGCTCACCAGTTTGGCAACCTTTTTCCTTATATCCTGGATTGCAATGGCCGCTGCTTGTTTGCGTATTCTGATCGTTTAAAACATCAACGCACGAAACCTGGTTGGATCAAGAAAATTATAAATTGGATGATATACCTAGCCACGCACCTAACAACACACACAAAAAAAACAGAACAAACGCAGGTGAAGGGCTCTCAAGTAAAGGGCCCGCTGTTTAACTTGAGTAATGAAAATTTTAGTAGGCTATTTCTGTGCGGTCTATTTAGACTCCGCCTTGTTGAAGCGTCAACAACAGATGGTAAGGATCAAAGGTAAGAACAAAAACGTGGTGCATAAGCCAAAGGCCAAGTTGTTACTGATGTTCTTGCCACATGTTGTAAATTGAATCTATTTTTTTTTTCAGACATCTCCTAGCTGGCTGACTACTGTTAAAAATTCGCTGCTAACTGTTTTAATAAGGTGTGAACTGTCTGATACAGACAGCTGTAGATTTATTGCACGTAATCATATCATAAAATTCAAAATAGATCAGAAAGTAACTTGAAAGTTCTGATCCAAGAAAAAATCACTAGAATTAATCCTATTTAGTAGGTCATGGTAGGGCAGAGATTTCTCATGGAGAACAATGCCCAGCACCCTTTTGTTAAGATTCTTTAACTTGTCTCTATTTCGGACTCCGCAAAAATGCCCACGGCCCGCGGTCCACTTCACAGTTAACGACACGGACAATTTTTTTCTAATAGCAGGAAACTGACTTCAAGATGGTGGACACCGGTCGACTGATTCTGTTCTTTTTAGAATATTTGTTTAGTTTGCAAGCTTCTAGCTTTAAATCTAACCATGTATAAATAAGTTTACTTTACTTTACTTTTACCGGTACTATACACATTAAGATACTTTTTCCTACTTTTTTTCAGTTAAAAAAAGAAATGACCGAAAGAACCGAGTCGACCCTAGCCTGCAGAACAGGCGTTATTATTATTATTATTATTATTATTATTATTATTATTATTATTATTATTATTATTATTATTATTATTATCATCATCATCATCATCATCATCATCATTATCATTATCATTATCATTATCATTATCATTATCATTATCATTATCATTTTTATTATTATTATTATTATTATTTTGCGTTTTTTAGGCGAGTAACATTTTATTCTTGCACCTTCCGCGGTCACCTCGTGCTTGCCTCTGCTCGCCTGGAAAAAAACGCAAAACAAAATAACGCCTGTTCTGCAGCCTAAGTCCGACACGGGTCGTCGGATAACAAAGCAGGGACCTTACCATCAGACTACCGACGACTGGCTGTGAGGTGGGCCCCAGGCCGCGGAGCCGTGAAATTTAAAGTGGGCCGTAGGCCGCGTAACGGGTTCGCGTAACTGAGCGATTGTTCACGTGAACACTGATGTAATCCAGCACAACTTCTCGTTACTTAAAACTTCGAATCGAATGGACCATTATCTCACTGATCCATTTTGTCGGTTCTCAAGTCGAAACAAACGACACACACAATACACTGAAAATATTTCAACTGACCTCAACTGAGCCATAATATCTTGATCCTCTCTTGAATTTAAAATCATCTGGTTTCATCTGTCGTGTTTTGTTGTTTAGTTCGCAAATGCCATTTGTCTTTTCATCACCAAGGTGAACATTAAAGGACTTGCAGGTGATGTTTTCGATGCATTTTAGCTGACATTCAAACTCGTCTGCAACATTTGTTTTCGCCATCATGTGACCAACCAAAGCATGGTCTGAAGACACAAGGAAACGAAAGAACAGTTTGTGGGAGCACCCACCAAAGATAACAAAAAAAATGGTTTTATGTGTACTGGATACAAAATTTTATGCGTTAAGTGGTTGCAAATCCCATTAATACGCACCGATGAGTTGGCACAGCGCCCCAAATTTTCGACACTTTTGAAACAAGAGTTTTTCGGCTGAACAAACGGTTTTTATGCGCGGACGATGCGCGGGGGTAAATTATACAACTCGGGCGTTGTTGAACGGAAAAACGGCGGGGAAAAGCTTCGGAGGGCACTAAACTTTGCAGCGTGGCACTTGTTACGGATGCCGAGATACAGGGTCGTTGTAACTCGTCCGCGGAGGCGAAGTAGAAATAAATCTTCAACAGAACTGAAACTCACAATTTGTTTATTCGTAAACGTTCACACATACACTTCAGCGTCTTATGGTAACTCGTTCTGGTAATTCATTCTGGTGATTCAAAGTTGTACAACGTACGACCTTCTTTTATATCTTCTGAGAATTTTAATTACGTTTGGTAAGCCTTTCAACTAAAATTAGTCAGTTACAGTAGAGCAAATAGCTGAACACTTCGTTATTAAAAATCGAGCTATAGAAAGGACATTGAAACTGGAAATGAGACAACTAATAACACTAAAAGTTGGCTATAGGATGTTGCGCTGGAACGGTGCAATAATTACTATTTCTAAGAGATTGAATTCTAAACACTACGGAGAAATAGTCCTTGTGACATCCCCCACCCCCCCCCCCCCAACAACTTGGGGAAATCTTCTTGATATTCTTCTTGATATTTTTGTGGATATTAATCTGAATGGAATAATTTTCTGAAGATGACTGTGAACGAATGATCTATATTTTGGAGGATATGATAAGGGAACGTTATGCTCTAGAATCTTCAATAGTGTTCGGATAAATTTCCTTGTTTTTCTGGTATGGGATGTTTTCCTTTCCTGCTGTAGAACGTCTTGGTTTTCTTGGTTACTCTTTGTTGGGTTAACAGGATCCTCTGCAGTATTACGTTGCGTACGATTATCTGTGTGGTAGAGGCGTTGATGCTGGAATTCTTCAACCGAGCAGGGCTGAGTAGAAACATAACTGACTGTGGGATTAAATGTGTTTTGAGCTTCGCTATGGATAGTTGCTGGTGTTAGAATTTGGTACTCTTTAGAAAGTGAGCTGAAATCCTTGAAAAATCTCGATTCGCTGTGGTTTTCTATAGTAGGACGCCAGTGAGGTGACTCGGCGGACATCAAAAAAGAATAATGAGGAACTTGAGAAAGAAGCTCGATGTCCTTTTACAGTGTTGGACAAAATAACCGTAGTTAGGGAATTATAGTGTAAGAGCTTGGGAAGGATTAACGCAGATTTCTCATGTTTGTCTCGTTTGGCTGGGGGGGGGGGGGGGTTGGTTTCAGTTATTACACCTGCCATAGGCCTTGATTTTCCAGCTTCCAGGAACAACTCAGTAGGGTAGGCGTTGCCTAGTGTTAACGCTCTGCTAGCAAAGTAAGTACTGCATTGTAAGCCTTCAGAAAATCTCGACCAAGAACAGCAGAGTGGCTCATTTCTTCTATTACAGCAGTGGAATTGACAGAGAAATTCTCTTCCATTGAATGCCAACTGAAGGAACTTGGATCTGGCCGATGGTTAATAATTTCTCGCCACTAACGGTATCCACTTCTGAATAAGTACTAGGAGCTACGATGGGTGTTGACCCTTTTGAAAGAACATTCTTGACAGATCTGACTTGACAAGCTCCTGTATCAACTAAGAAGTCGGCGTGACAACCACATATCTTTTTCCAGTGACAAAGGCGTTAAGTTGTTGCTTGAAGTTTGAAGGAGACGGTCGTTTTGGTTTTTGAGCACTTTTGGCTATCCGTTTGAAAAGGGTTCACTAGGCTGGATTTTGTGTGAACTCTTGGATAAATAAAGCGTGTTGATAATCCTCGTTGATAAATAGTAATCAGTTCTTGCGATCAAGTACACTCAAAATTCAAATGAAATAAGCAATAATCTTTCCGAGGGAATTACCTTCAATTGAAACTTCCTTTCCTGATCCAATTTTTTGTCTTCGCAGGGTTCGCGGACTGAAGAAGCTGCCCGGTATTCCGGAACAAATGTAACAAACTTTTCGTTTAACTAAACGGTTTTTATGCGCGGACGATGGGCGGAGGTAACTGATACAACTCGAGCGTTGTTGAACAGGGAAACGGCAGGAAAAAAGCTTCGGAGAGCACTAAACTTTGCAGCGTGGCACTTGTTACGGATGCCAAGGTACAGGGTCGTTGTAACTCGTCCGCGGAGGCGAAGTAGAAATAAATCTTCAACAGAACTGGAACTCACAACTTGCTTATTCTTAAACGTTCACACATACACTTCAGCGTCTTATAGTAACTTGTTCTGGTAATTCATTCTGGTAATTCAACTTGTACAACGTACGAACTTCTTTTATGTCTTCTGAGAATTTTAATTAAGTTTGGGTAAGCCTTTCAAATAAAATTAGTTTTACAGTAGAGCAAATAAGCTAAACACGTCGTTGTTAAAAATAACAAGCCATAGAAAGGATATTGAAACTGGAAATGAGACAGCTGATAACGGAGTTGGCTATAGGATATTGCGCTGGAACGGTGCAATTATTACTATTTCCTGGATGTTTGGCGAAAGTCGATTAGAACGGGAAAATCTTAGAACCTGTATTTAAACAGCTTTCGTTCATAACGTAATAACGATCGGAACTTATGCTCTACGCTAACGAGTTGTGCTCGATCTAATATTCCAAAACACCTAATTACGAGCACAGCTGAATAAATATTCATTTCGACGAGGTAAAGGTTATCAATTTCCTAAATTTAACACCAAACTAAAATTACTTTTTCGATTTCTAAGAGATTGAATTCCTTTTAAACACTTTCGAGAAATAGTCCTTGTGACACTTTGCAGGGCGCTCCTATCTTTTATCGCATAAATTAAATGGTCTCAAAGTTAACTGGTTATCGCTGCCTTAGTTTTAGGAGTTTGAGGACTATACATATATCCGGCAGTTAGTATCAACACTGTTGAAAAAGGACCCATGCCGAAAAATGCATTCATACGTACGGGCGCCGCATAATATCATGGACTCATGCGCTGCAAGCGTGGCAAATCACAAAATGAAAAAAAAAAATGAAAAATTTGTATTGTGGTAATTCGCACAAAATGTTATTGATACTGATAAATTTTGAGGGAATTCTTGTTTTTGCAATTAATGTGACTCATACCGTCGATATTACAGCTGGAAAAACGTTAATGTTCTAGGCGAAACAAGTAAAATACCAGAAGATCGACTAAGACAGGTGTTCGGACGCTATACCCACTGAGTATCACGCAAATTTGCTTCCATTTCAAAACCCAAACATGTTTGTCTTGTCAGCAGAAACAGAGAAATAATTGTCAAGTTTGCTATAAATTATCACCCCAGTGCAATAAACCTGTCTTTTAGCTCTTCTGGCCAGAGACAGAGTAAGCCGATATAGATTGAAACTTGAAAAAAGTTAGGCTTATGTTTTTCAAGTTCTCGCATTTTTGTTTCCAGAATGCGCTAGAACAGATCACGTTCTGATTGTTCCTTTCAAGAATTGAGTTGATTTCTTTCCTCTCGTCATTCTAGAATTATTTGGCAGGTGAATGAAAGTCTTCTTTCATCATTTTTAACAAAAGATACCAAAAACCCAATGATACTTCCCCTTTAAAACAGTTATGCTCGGGTAAATGAGGATATAAGATGGGCACGGTCACAAATTGTTTGGGAGCCGCACCAAAGTTTCACCCCTGTAAATAGGGTTAATGTTATATAGCTATATAAAAAAGGAAATGAAGACATTATATGTTATTACAAGGAAGATTAAATGGGCAGGTTTTTCTCACCGTCTTGAATTTCAAATATGCTTCCGCAGAAGTCTGTTGTTGTCGGCATCACAAATGAAACTCCTAGCAGGACGGTGAAAATCACAAATCCCAACCGAATAAGCCACTGAATGGCGGCCATCGATAACATCTGTGTTACTCTTTAGCTAGTTTGTGCTTCTTAGGGCTTTTTAAAATTCTTAAGATGCCTCTTCACTGGGACCCTGATGCATTCGTTGTATCGGTGGTGGTACATGGACCTTGAAGGTGCATCTGACTAATTAAACTCAACCCCATAGAGCGGTTTTCAATTGAGTGTCGGAAGTAATTTCGTAATTGCTTTGGTTTAGGTTTGGCTTTTC